>NC_043000.1:88215739-88273239 GCF_006345805.1 Octopus sinensis
GGATAGAAGGATATGAAAGAAAAGACTTACGCTAATGTGTTTTCTGCAAAAAAACATTTTGTTTAGGTTGCGAAAAGTAGACGCTTACTTTATAAATAATCAAAAATAGTCGGAAAAGAGTCCATAAAATCAAAGCATGCGAAAAGAAGCTACAATAAATATTGAGATACAGAAGATAGAGTACAACCAACAATAATTCGAACATTTCTGGAATTGTATTCTCTTTACTAACAAATAGGTAGGAGGGTAAATAATTTTCTACTTCCTTATCGTGCAGATGATAACTGTATCGAGATCAGCTTCTTGTAAATAATTACCAACCTTATAATTATCTTTTCGCATTGTGTTTTCACAAAATAATATAATCGTTTACCGAATTATAGTCTACGAGTCTACGGGTTCTACAACATGACTTATATAATGTTTGTGAGTAAAGAATGACCGTCACAGACAAATTTTCTTCCTTTGTAGAAGATATCCATCTGTGTGTGTGTGTGTGTGTGTGTGTGTGTGTGTGTGAGTGTGTGTTGAAAGAACTCGGTAGATCATGATTAATCACCCGGTGGCTGTCTACGAACACAATTCGTTTCTCATTACATCATTTAAACCTTCTGGAAAGAAGGAATAGTGAAGCACACTGATGTTTTTTTAATTTCTTTCTCTATAGAAATTGGAGCTAATCAAAGCAAAACAATCTTAATTTTCATACTAATTACTTTATTTCTTTCTAAAGAAATTTGATTAGTTGACATGACAGATTAAACTGTTAAGATGAAAGCAAGCGAAATCAGAAGAGAGCCAGCAGTTCATTTAAAAGGAAATATTTCCTTAGAATAAACATGCTAAAACTTTCAATCTGTTAATTAATATATTTAGTTGGCATTGAGGTTAACTTGTTTTGTCAGTTTAGTTGGTATCAGATCCATTAAAACTTCATTGATTTTTAAACTTTAAATAATGATATCTGTTGACTTGGCAGCAGCCCAGTTTAACAAGACAGATTTAGTCCAAACAAGAACTTGTTGAAAGAAACGAAGTTGATGCTGTCGGAGAGAACATGGCCGGCCCGTACGTGTAAGTAGGCACCAGTGTTGCATGAGGCAAGACTCTAAAATAAATATCACAAGGCATCACTCCCGATGCTCTCACAGCTCTGCTAATAAGCCGCACTGGAATGTTACTTTCTTTTCTAACCCACTTATAAGTAAAAGGCAAGGTACGTCACGGTGGAATTAGAATTCAGAGCGGAGAGTCAAAAACATTATCGTCGGTAGTCTAACGAATCTGTCGTACATAATAACACGTACATACTCACACACACATACCAACACTATGTATTTGTGTATGTGTGTGCGTGTCCGTGTGTGTGGATGAAGTGGTACTAAAAACTATGTCATTCATAATGTGTTTCCGCACACCTAATATATAATAAGCACAATTAAGAGGAACTATAATTTTTAGGCAACTCTGGTGACACTGAGAAAATAGCATGTACAGGACGTTTAGTGAAACATTATCTAGAGTGAGTTCCTATTTTCAGCTTTAGATTCACAAGGAGAAATTGCAGTTAATTCTTATATTACTTTCAAATTTTGGCACAAGGCCAACAATTTCGGTGGAGGATAGTTGGTTACATCGACCCCAGTATTCGACTGGTACTTATTTAATCGACTCCGAAAGGGTGAATGGCAAAGACGACCTCGGCAGAATTTGAACTCAGGACGTAAAGTCGGACGAAATGCCGCGAAGTATTTTTCCCAACGTGCTAATGATTCTGTCAGCTCGCCGCCTTAGTTAATTCTTAAATCAGAAACTTTAACTTGAAGCATTTGAACAAAAATTTAGGTTTAGATTTTCTCTGAGCTAAAAGGATTCAAGTAGCTAAAACAAGTCACGCAACAATCTACAAGGATATTCTGAAGAATCAGTTTTCAAGACGAAAGCGTTTAATCGGAATGATAGAGCATATGAAGTCAAGCAATTAAAAAAATAAGTATGAATAAAATACCTTTGAAATGTGAATATTATATGTTAGTATTTAAAAGGAAAATGGAATTATTTTGTTGAGAGAGAAAGAAGGAGAGAGAGAAAGAGAGGCAGGGACAGAGAAAGGGGATTGAAAGAGAGCGAGAGAGGAAAGAGAAGGGAAGTGGTTTTATGGACCAAAGAAGAGTCGTTGTTATTTATTTATGGAAAATCTTCGTCAATGATATACATAATTGTTCTTGGTATGAAGAGATGAAAAATGTTAGGTTAGCAAGACGGAAATGTTGCTTAAAATCTTTTCGGTAAATGAGAAGAAAGGAATTTTTCATAATACCCAACTCGTTAAATTTCATATCAGCATATGTCTTACAAATGTATACACTTACACATACGTACTTAAATACATGGAAGTATACATGCACAAATGGCTACAAATATATATAATGCATGTAAGTAAATATGTATGCGTACATTCGTATATAGATGCATGCATTAATACATTTATATACATACGTGTATAAATACACGCATACATAATTGCATATATATATATACTTATATCCATACATGCACACATACATACTTTCATATACATACATGCATATATACATACATACATACATACATAAATTGCTCCGTTTCACAGATGATCGCCGTCTCTTTGTGCTTCTTCGTTGTCAATGTTATTTATAACTCTCCGTCAATGACTTCGCTGACTGTTATCTTGATCTGTTGCATATCTGCATAGTTAGCAGCATAGATGATTGACGAGAGCTGTAACTTCAACTGATCTGATCGGGTTACTTTATGAGATACGATCTTTGTGAACTGTCATGTCTTTTTCAACCTTGCAAACTCTTCCGCATATTATACATGTCAAACATCTGGTCTAGTTGGGAGGACATGGCATACAGTTGGTCTTTTATGGAAGTGCAAATGGTTGACATACTCAGCCATAGAAAGGAGTACACCGTCATAGTTTTCACCCCTTTAATGCTTTATGTCTCCATTGAGGTTCCGACGACAGACCTTTCGAAGACGACGCGTTAGGGTTTCATGCTGGCGGCCACCCACTTCAAAATTTTAACACCGTTCACTTATAAAGTCGCTCCACTCATTTCTTCACAGTGCCAGATTTCCCCCTGTTCTTTACGTCGATTTGCAGTTCCTTTAGGTTGCCGCCTTTGACGTTTTTCTTACTTTTAACTGACGATGCTAAAAGCACAACATGGAAAAGTAAAATACTTTACAGTTAGAATGCCCAAGCATTCAGTCGTTTATAGTATATGTACATAAATGCATACATGTATGCATAAACACATACATACGCACACCCATAAATACATATATATATATATACATGCATCATACATATATAAGCACATATATGTATGCTGAATAGTAAATTTTTCATCGACACAAGTTCACATCTATGTCTATGTGTATGGATGCGTTTCAGTATGAATGTGTGCGTGTGTTGGTATATTTATATTTCCCTACAGATTCGATAAATTTGATAAGTGTGTTTGCAGCTAAGTCTTTTTTCTACAATCATACTCAGAAAATTTTTCATATTCCCAAATTAACTGATGCAACTATAGAAATTCTGATAATAAAGTTTTAAATGTATTGATACACACACACACAGTTATACACTCAGAACAAGGGATAGAGAGCAAGAACTGAAAGAGAGAGTGAATGCGCAAAATATATAGGGGGACTACAGTAAGAGCGTAGAAAGAGAAAATAGACACTCGTCAAATAATAATAATATAAAGGTTTCATATTGGCGGCACAAGATCAAAGCTTTCTTACCAGAAACTATCAGGTTAACATTCTTCAAAACGGTTCTGACCCTAAATACAGAGTCTACGACGCATTTGACGAAACAATAGACCATCTTGTTTTGAGGTGTCCTGTGCCGACACAAAACAAATATAAAAATCGCCCCGATAGGATAGGACAGTATTTACATTGGATAACATGTAAATTCTACAAAATTGGCATTCTTGTTTCCTGGTATGACTATTATGATGTTACTGTCCTCTGGGATTTTCCAGTCAACACTGACAGAACGATGCAGGCTAATCGACCAGACATAATTATAATAGATAGGGAAGAAAATACCTGTAGACTAATAGATGTAAGTGTTACCACCGATAAAAAGATAACTGTAAAAGAATTTGACAAATTAAGTAAATATAAGGATCTGGAAATTGAAATACAAAAAAATGTGGGATCTTAAAGCAAGAATTGTTCCTGTTATTGTAGGTGCCCTATGGTTGATAAAAAAACGGGATGTCAGAAACATCTAGATAACATCCCAGAAGGATCGTGTCTATGAAAAATCCAAAAGATGGTGCTGACAAGTACTGCTCACATCCGTAGAAAAACCCTATCAATTTAAATGCCTGTGTTGTATTACATGAAGATATTTCGCTACTGCCCATGCTACTTCCCCTCCCGAAGCTTTCAATCATACTGTAATATCTCTTATCCTTCACTCGCCCTAGGACGCTTGGTGTGTCTCAGCAAGTGATTGTAACAAACATGCAGATTAGAAGTAAATAACAACAACAAAAACAACAACAATAATAATAATCTTTTCAACTATAGGCACAAAGGCTGATATTTTGGTGGAGGGGTTAAGTCGAGTAAATCGACCCCGGTGTTTAACTGACACTTATTTCATCGACCTCGTAAAGAGGAAAGGCAAAAATTTGAACTCCGAACGTAAGAACGGACGAAATGCCGTTAAGCATTTTGCCTAGTGTGTTAAATATTTTGCCATCTCATCGTCTTAAGAATAGTAGTAGTAGTAGTAGTAGTAGCAATAATAATAATAGTAATAATAATAATAATAATAATAATAATAATAATAATAATAATAATATTAATAAACCAGGCAGTGGCTGTCATAGCTTCTGATCTTAACTGATTGGAAGTGTTACCATGTACATTATTTTGTCTTGGTATTAAAGATGGGCTATATCAAATATTCTGCTCAATACCACAGATTTACTTGTCTGTAGTTTTACCTTAACCAGTTGAGCATGTACCTTAGTGACTGACGATATCTTTATCTCTGATCCCAAGCAGAAGTAGTGGGGAAAGCATCATAGCCACGTGTTGAGAGGAATTTTTGTGGATTTAGATAATTCATATCTGGAAACATGGGTGTTTCGATCAACATCCTTAAACAACACTTATTCGGGGACTTTATATTTGTTATGGGCTACTAGACCCGAAGAGAATTCTAACTGGACCCCACCTGCAAGGTCGCATGCTGTTAATCTCGATATGAGATCACCATGTTGCGCACACATGGTTGTGAGGCATGTGCCTGGTGTACCCTTATCAGACGAGTAGCCATGATGGGTATACTGGGCTTCGTATATTTTACCCCAGTGTCACTTTGATGGCTTGCACTGCTCTCCTATTCAATAATAATAATAATAATAATAATAATAATAATAATAATAATAATAATATAACAATCCTTTCTTCTATAGGCACAAATCCTAAAAGTTTTGGTGACGGGGACAGTCGATTTCAACGGCCCCGGTACTCAATTGGTACTTGATTTATCAACCCCGAATGTATGAAAGACAAAACCGACCTCGGCGGAATTTGAACTCTGAACGTAAGGACAGATGAAATGACGCTAAGCATTTTGCCCAGCGTGCTAATGATTCTGTTAGCTCGCCGCCTTAATGATAATAATAATGATAATAAACAGAGAAATCGGAATAGAAATATGTTAGAGAAATCGGAATTGATATGAGAGCAGAGCAAGACATAAAATCTGCTCTTCTGAGGAAAGCCAAGATTTTGATATTGGTACCTGGTGTTGGATGTCTTCCACGATAATTAACAACCAATTATCAAAGCTTACAATGTACGGAAAGAGACTCTGTTAGATCTCTGACAACAGGCTGCTGCCCGCTCTTACAAAATCCACCAGAGCAAACAAGACTGAGAAGTAAAACAATAATTAATGAATAAAGCAATGGCAGTAATTATTGGAAATTAGCAAACCAATGAATTGAAAACATCCATTCTCACATATTTCTGATTATTGTATATAACATATAATGCCTGTCATTGAAAATGACTGAATTAGCTTGCATATTAAGTTACATTACGGTTCGTAGATATCAATAAAATTGAAACATTGAAACTCTGACTATCCTCTTTCTTTTTCACTCCATAGCTATCTCTGCTTACCATAGTTTTGATGGACGTAGTTTTAGCTACTGCGATTAAGTTTATTGTAACGTAATCATCCCATAATTTGTGCAGTGTGTAATTTTATTTATGTGCTTGAAAATGGTGCGCGAATTATTACAAATAAGCAGCTGAACCTTCACTATAACTCTTTCTTTTTAGTCACTCGTGCAAGAGGACATGTTATACGCTTATCAAGAAAGTTACTGTGTTCCTGTGTAAGTTGAAAATGTAATTCTATCCGTAAGAAATAGTGATACCACGATAGAATATATCTGAAAGAAAGCGAAAGTTATTACTTGAAATATTAATTATAAAATTCTGTATAAAAACCAGGTTTCATCCAGGTAAGTGAACGAATATCGTGGTGAATATAAAGCAGCGTCTTTGTTATTAAACGTGCAATCTGTTTGAGTACTTTGTTTCGAAAATTGAAATTATAAGTAGTCAGATTCAATTGATAAAAGTAATAATATTATGAATGATCCTTACAGACGTTTTCCCTCAAATGGAAGAAAAGAAATATTAAGATGGGATGGCAAAAATTACTGTCGGTAAATATTGATTAGGGATGTTAAAACTCAAACAGGAATGCTAGTGCACATGAAAAAGTTGTTATGGAATCTGTTACTAAATTAAAAGAAGATAATCGAAGAAAATTACAATGATCGTCAAATCTTTTGCATGGACAAAACCTGCCTTTTCTGGAAGTAAATGCCATCAAGAAATTTTTATAGCAAAACATGAAACCTTGCAGCCTTGTTGCAAATCATTAAATTATTGGCTAATCACGTTACTTGAAGGCAACACTGAAAGGACTTCAAAGTAAAACTGGTCTTTATTAATCAAACCAAAGAAATTTTATAATTTCACAAGCAATATTTGCAGTCGTTTGGCAACCATATAAAATGGCTTCGGTCACCACGTCATATTTTTTGTCCGGATGTTGAAAGATATTGCTAAAGAAATTAGCTTTCAGTTGTAATAATTTTTGATATGTTGTCATCTTAACACGCTTAGTATTTCTTATTTTGCTACTAAGCAATATTGTTGCTGTATTCCATGCATCAGAGGACATCAATTACATTAAAGGCTGGTTATTGTGGAAGAATTCAGTAATTAAAGTCCCCATTGGTGGTGATGTTATTACTCTTCAAATGTTTTGGAATAAAATTAACGTTAAGAATACAGCTGAAAATATTCACGATGAAATGAAGGACAGCAGTTTGAAAGAATCTGGATGAAAGTAGCATCCGAGTACCTTTTGCTCGACCGTATAAGTTGATAATCTCAAATATTTACTGAATAAACTCATTGATGAAACGGCTACCAATGCTTGAGAATTGGATTTCGATGATATTGAAGAATTGGTTTCACATATAAAGTGATGTCTCATTGAAATCAAACATCAATCATCATGTGAAAAGGAAGAAAATAATTTATGCTTGGAAGAAAATCATGCCAAAAATACTCAGTTGGCCCTTCATAACATCTTTGGTAAAAGATTAATGATTTGCCCTACTTACGAATTGTCTACTTATATTTTAAAGAAATAATTATAATTCTCACTAGTTTTCATAGTCAATATGCATTTGATGTCTGAAATGTCACTCGGTCTACATAATCTAAAGCATCGTACATTTTCAAAACATCAGAGTGCGATTTGAGGGAAATTTGACTGCTATTTCTAGCAGATAATGTAACCACGTAGATGCTCTTTGTTGAATTTATCTTCTCTTATGGAGAAGGGTTATGACAGAAGCGTTCAATGAGTGATTATGAAAACAATTTGTATTGACACTACACCTCAAATCAATCCAATATGGATCAACAATATACCCTTCCAGCTAATCAGGTAAGTTTATGCTTAGGACTGAACTTGTTACTTTTAATCCAGAAACCAATGTATATTGATCAATATAATGTAGACTGAATGCCCACCTTTTTACTAAACACTCGACACTGCCTTTTAGCCACTTGATCTATAAACATATGATAGCCGTAACCTTTTTAAAACTCTGTTAATTTTATACACTCACTACCCTAACAAAATATCTGTTAGATTTCTATTACCTTCTAAATCCAGATGGCGTTGACACTTTAGAAGCAACAGCAGTTTCTATCGACTAAAACGTTCAAAACCGCGACTGGCTAACTCTTGTGTTTAATCAAGTATTTTTATTGAAAACACAAGAAATGTTACGGGAAATAGCTGTACTTCGACATTTTGTCATTCGTTGATATTTAAGAATACTTCAGAAAGAACTTTGGAGTAAGCTTATGTTTGCTTTTTATTTTGAGAATAATACAAAATTTGACTCAGTTTCATGAATCGTATTTACTTTGCTTTTTATGAATCCTCTTTCATTTTAAGTCAGTGTTTCATTATAAAAAGCAAGAAACCCACCCGTATTTATTCTGGATATATTTTTTTTATCTTCAAGGATTCTGCCAAAGGACTGGAATGATATATTACTTACAACTAATTCAATTTTGAAACGGTCACAAATACAATTATATGATCCACACAATTTGCCAAATATATATATTGCAGTTCACAGATTTGACATAATATCACCTTATTTCCCGTAACAAACGCTGTTCACATCCAGTTACTAACGATCTATTGTATAGATGGCTCAGACACTTAATGCACGCTGGATTAGTTCATAGTATTTGCAAGTGGAATCAAAGAGGTGGCCGAAAAATTGTTTAGTGTGATTTGCGATGCTAAGTGTAAATATGTAACCAGTAAATATATATATTTGAAGACGCTGAGATTCAACAGACTAACTGGTACCACAAAATCTCAAAGGAACTTCAGGGCCACGCGTTTCAAAACATATTTTGGAACGTATTATCTCCACTTTCACCATGCATGGGAGTATAAGTAAATTTGAATAGAAACTGTATAGTGAACACTGTCATCATAAGCAAACATCAGGTTTTATTATGAGTCTTCTGCAAAAATAAATAAAATTACCCTTTCCGTTATATGCACAAAAATTGTAATTTGGGGGAACGGGGCCAGTTGATTGCACGACGTCAGTGATTGACTGGTACTAATCTTTTCTAAAGAATGAACAACAAAGATGACCACAGCAGAATTTGAACTCAGAACGCAAAGACGGGCAAAATTTCGCCAAGCACGTTGTTTGGGATGCTTAACGAATCTGCCAGGTCGCTGCTTAAAAATTAAGTAGCTAATAAAAATTATATGATGCAGTTTTCATCTGAAACAATTTTTTCTTTTTACCTAAATAAACTTTAAGATGTTTAATGAATTTTGAGCAATCATTTTCTTCTGTTTCTCTTAAGACATAAAAATTAATTTTCTTTAAATGTTATTTTAACTACGACCATTTAATACCAATGATCAACTTCTAATTGTTAATCGTTACTCCATTTTTTTTTATCTGAATATATTAAAGTACGGTTTATATTTAAATCGCCAACTACTGTTAACCTTATAGCGAGGCGTATACATAATTAGGTAATATACCGGTAGTGTCTACGGATACATTTATCCCTTACACGGTTGCATAACCCCTAACTCATAATTACATATATATATATTTCTATGTGAGTTAGAGGCTGGAAAACCAACCAAGGGATACTATCTGTCCAATATACTGGTGGTAGTGTACCCAATTATTCATACCAAAGTGTTAGTTATTGCGTAGTAATCTCGCAATTGAGCGTTATATATGGGCGGAGCTAAAAAGTGGTTTACCCTTAATTTATACGGCAAATAAGAAAATGGAGAGGATACAAAAACGACATGCATCAGCCGGTAGACATTCTAGTATGTCTACCGGCTGACGTATGTCGTTTTTGTATTCTCTACATTTTCTTATTTGCCGTATATATGTGCATATATATATATATATATATATATATATATATATATATATATATTGAGGATGTGGCAAAAAAACTCAGATCAGCATTCTTGATACGCGTTTCAACAGCAAATACCTGGTGTCAAAATAATGATGGCAATTATAGAAAAGCAATAAAACGTTACTTATGTGGAGATGATTTTACTACTCATCAAACGTTACAAGGATCATGTGAATGGCTGTGTAACATAAGGAAGCTTTTCTAGTGTACGCTGTGTGTATGTAATGCACATAATATGCATATAACGGAATATCGGAGAAATTTTTTGCGCTATTCTTTCAGTCTCTCTATGTTCTGAGTTCAGTTCTCACTAGCGTCAAGATTACTTTTCATTTCTACTGAATCAATTAATATATCATTCATGTAGTGGGATTGATATTACCGACTATATCTCTCTCCTCAATACTATTGGTGTTGTCCCAGAATTAACAAATTCGAAAAAATATATGAACATTTTTTGATTTCCCATCATTTTTCAAAACGTGAATATATTCTTTTGCAGAATCATTTGTAAAAACAGTTTTCAATCCTGATATAATATTTTAAAAAGCCTCCGAGCTTTATACGTTATATTTATTACATATGAAATACATAATTAGACAAATAAACCAGTTAATTTCACAAATAACAAGTCTTTCTTTTCAAACAAATAATAAATACCCTCTAGTAACACGAGATTGTTTAACATTAAATACATCAAATAAATCAACTGATTTAATCTTGAAAACTACGGACGTAATCCTTGGATAAATTCTTTTGAATCAGAATGCTAAGCAGAAGCAGTACTGTGTTTAAATAACAAAATAACAAAAGAAACATTCGCCTTTTAAAGAGAATTAAAGATCAGGCTAACATTTTTATTTGACAGAAAATTAACTTGAGGCTATCAATGTTCTTTATGATTTCATCTTATTCATTTTAAATCGTTTAGTTTCGGCCGTCAATAAAACAAATAACGAAATCAAAACTGTTTTATTTCAAACATTTACTGTTTTAATAAGAACAATGTTAGGAAACTATTCTTGGCGATTAAAGTAAACCAATATTAGTTAACACGTGTTAGATTTTATTTACTGTCATATCCTCACTTTGTATTTTCTCCCAAAACGTTTTGCATGAACAAATTGCAAGTAACTTACTTTTAGTGAATGAGTTTTTCTTTGGAAAACTTCTTAAGAGTCTCTACTTCGATTATTGTTCTTTTTTCTTTTCTCCTTCTGTAACAAGGTCTGCCTGTGCTTCCCACCTTCACTATAAATAGCTTACTACTTCAGCATTGAAGTGCTTTTCATTTTTATCACCCTTGTGCCTCCATAAATAAATCACGACTCATTGATTAGTATTCTTTATTCATTTGTTTTACTTTTTTCTTCCTGCCATTATAGTTTTAATCATGATTATGAATAATTTAATCGGATGAAACTAACAATGCTAAAATATTACACGAATCATTAAATGAAATATAACTTCCAAAAAAAGATACAATTAAAATGACAATAAAACTAGCAGTCATTGCATGTCAGTGCATTCACTCATCATAAAGAATATTTTCTAAATGTTCTCTTGATGATATTCATAGATTACATTTAATGAAAGAATGTCATGTTGCCGTGTGATTTCTGAAAAGAGTAATGAAACATGCTACATCAAGTAGTGATATTTAAAACCCAAATAATTCCATTTAGGATTATGAATGTGGCAGCATTATGCATTGCTTTAAATTAAATTAGTGTACATTGACAGCAGCAAGGAATATAAAATAAAAATAACATCGATTTCCTTGAATACCCACATGTCCAATGTATCATGTTTTAAGATTTGAAATTTCAAACTGTACGAGAAACCTGAAGAATCTTTGCCAACGGCTATACTTTCGACGTATTGTCTGCTTTGTAAGAATGATTTGATATCAATACTTTTTCTCAGCTGAGAACCAAATAAACCAAAATAAAGTATTGACTAAGGTTTGTCTTCTTGGATTATCCATTTCTTACATACAGGACAAAAATATCGCCTTAAGAATGAAAATACTACAGTATCGACCTGACCATCGGATGCCGTTACACAACGCTGGTCACAATGTGCTTCCCCACATTGTTTTAGTTTTTGAATGATGCCACCCTGCTGGCTAGACGGGCAGGCTAACATTTCTTCTGGATAGAGCGTCAGTCTTTTGTTAGGTTATCCATTTACATCTGAGTGAACTTGCTTAAGGACACGTACTGTTGGTCTGGGAATCGAAACCACAATCTCACAAGCAACACTCACACCATTAGGCTAAGCTCTTGCAAAAAACATATATAAAATCATTTTAAATGACCTTGTTTATTATATAAAAGTGGTAGGAATTCTCTTCAAGGAAAAATCCTGCCACTGTTGATACTAATTTTCACATCTACCGTTATATAAAATTTCCATCAAACAAACCAAAATCTAAATATCTGCTTTCATTTTTGTTGACGAAAAAAATCTCGGAAGTACCCAACAAAGTATTACGAAATAGACAGTAGGGTGGATACATTTACACTGCTGGTACAATTGCTATAAGAACAACTTAAAACTATATATTTTAGATTCAAACATCCTATTGTGATTGAATTCGTATTTCAGCCTTCTAGTATTTTACTGGAGATTTTTGAAACTGTATAGCTATGCACAAATATGTTTACAATAAGTGTATTTTTAAAATTTTAGGAATTAATATGTCTAAATCTACCCGTATCTTGACTCTGAATTTATTTAATCAAAAGGTTACTGAGAATGTATATGTTGTTCTATAAATTTTGTATATTCTATTTATGCACGCGAAGCAGCACAGATACACAAAGCAAACGACTTTTTATAGCCTGGCATTTAATTCCACAAATATGGCTTCTATGACAGCTGGAAATCTTTTTATATAGTTATTCTCTAAAACAAGTGGATAATTGTAGTTTCGCAAAACCCCATAGCACAATTGCATATCTATATTTATGCAGCTTTCCGCAGATCAGACTTAAACATACCTTACTAAAGGTTGGCATTAATGGTATGAATAGCCCACGCTCATCAAAACTATACTAATTCTTGATCTTCACAGGTTGAATTGCGCATGTAAAATTTAGAA
This sequence comes from Octopus sinensis, assembly GCF_006345805.1. Classification (NCBI taxonomy): domain Eukaryota; kingdom Metazoa; phylum Mollusca; class Cephalopoda; order Octopoda; family Octopodidae; genus Octopus; species Octopus sinensis. The sequence goes on from NC_043000.1 coordinate 88,228,962, forward strand.
TATTGTTTTTAATAAAGTAACAAAATATTGTCTGTATATATAAAGTTACGATATACAGTAATTCCCTACTTTACGTAAGTGATGCGTTCCTGAAAACCTGGCCAGAACGTGAAACTCTGTAATGCGAAATCAACTTGCCTAGTGATTTTCGGACATTTTCGAAAGAGAAATAAGAACTAATAAACAAAAGAGAACAAGTGTCGCTATCACCTTATACATGAAAATAACTATTTCTAAACATACACGGTACTATATGGATACATAGAAACAGAAAAACATTTCAAGAGGAATAAGTTAGGGAATTAATAAGAATCGTAATATCATAAGCGTATGTTCTTAACACAAAAGATATCGACTGCTGTGTCAGGGCTGATAGTGGAATGAGCATTGCTAGGAGGATGAGGGGCAATATTTACTATCATACAGTTCATCATCACCAATATTAGCTTGAGAGGTGAATAACCCATCCAAAGTTGTTGTTTATGACGCATCAGAATTGAGCTTATTGCAAACTTCTCTTGTAATTTTTATGTTACGTTCACGATTATCAGCAAAAACCAGCGGACTTTCCTCTATAGGTACCAACCCATTAGCAACCATTTTTGTTGTCAATTTACGTTTTATAGGTGGAACTTCTGTTACCTCATTTGTATTCTCAGTTTGTTCTTTTTCTAATAGTATCAGCTCCTCGTTAGATAAACTTACTCTCTGCAATACTAGCACAGCCATCACATCTTCTTCAAATCTTACATCCTGTAAGTTTCTACTTTAGAAAAACTTGTAATATTACGGATAATGTCTGGTCATAAAGTTTTCCAAGCACTATTTACAGCTGAAGGTTTCACTTCATCTTATGAGTCAGCTATATTATCCGCAGCATCCATTTTGTTGAATTTCTTCCAGAAATCTCAAACTGTAGGTTTATTATCTCTTCATTTGCTTTCAGAAGCTGTTTGAAAATCATTCTCGTACAATATACCTTTCAAACCGGCCTTTACTAGCCAAAAATGATTTTTCAGTCAAATTTCATTTTCTATTTTCGGCAAATTGTGATAAACTTTTGGTTGTTTTTTTTTTTTGTAAATTACAGTCGTATTTATCGGCACATTACATCATTTCTGATCCTCAAAGGCATTCCATTTGTAGCATTACATTAGATATATGGAAAAATAATGTCTGAACAGTCTTGAGCTCTTCTTTCTGTGGTCATGTATTGTTACCACTGTTGACGTTGCAAGATTTAATGATTTGGCGAAATTAATTTCACTTCCAAAAATAGTATTTTTAAAACTTCGAGTTCAGTATCAAATGTAATCAGTTTATAGTTCCTTTTCATACTACTGCCTTCAAGTCTACTTGAAAGTTTCTCTCCAGACATCTTGAACAGAAGGCAAATTCAACAGCAGCAGCGATTAATTGTCCATAACAAATACGTAGTACAAATAATTGGCTTAGGAAATATTAGCTCAGTGAGAACAAAATTATCTTATTCCAATGGATGTAATAATGAAAGTGAGATGAAAAGGTGAAGTACTGGGGAAGAAAAAGTACTATATGATTGCAGTTAGCTGAAGAGTCACCAGACTTGTACGCAATTAGCCCCTTGCACTTCTAACTTATGACATAAATGCACCCACAGACGCACACATTCATGTAGACACATGTGTTGGCGTACATGTTGATATCTGTTGTAGCCAGTTGGATACAGAAGCTGGTGGGTTGATAGTGGTGATGATGTGAGTTGCATTTGTTTAGATATTTGTAACGGTGGGAAAGTATTGTTGGTGGTGTATGATTATATTGTTCTTACTAATTGTATTATTGTAGCTGTTCAGTCTGAAATTTATCCTCATCACGTAAGATCAAAGACATTCCATTCAATTTTTAAAATACTTTAAGATACCACATTATACGTTTCTATTTGAAATGGATTTGCTTATCTACTGCATAATATATATTACTGCTGTTCTTGGAAGCTGTGTTGGTGTTGATGATAGAAACATACACATACACACACACAGACACACACGCACGCATACCTACGCACACATTCGTATAATGTTTTATATATATATATGTGTGTATATATATATATATATATATATATATATATATAAAAACCCATATTATGTTCATTTTGTATATATATATATATGTATGTATGTGTGAGTGTGTGGATGCGTGTGCATGTCCGTGTGTAACGTTATGATAGTTTTTGAAATCGTCAACTGCATACTTTGGTTTTAAGTAAACGCAAGTGGCCATTGATCTAAGAAGAACGTAGTTCTAAATTAACAATTTAAAACTACGCAAATAAGAGTTTATGTAAGAGCGAAATTAAAAGTCATCCTATACAATTTCTGTCAGCACCAAATCCCAGAACACAAGGAAGCCGTAACCCGGCGATGTGCATCAGTGGTTGGTCTATCACGATGCCACATCTGCAGTACTCAGGGTCGATGAATACAAATAGCTGAAAAGTTGTCACGAATCCCGTCTCTACGAAAGATCTGTTCTGTTACATATATAGACTTATAAGAATCAGAAATCAGAGTTAACTGACTTGAATCTGGTGTGTTTAGCTTACTGTTTTGATCCCACTAGAAAAGTTAATAATTCCTTATAGTGCACAGCTATAATGGATTACTAATGCTGGATCACGATATCTCGGTCCTTTATACCGTATAATTCTTCATCCTCAGTAAAATAAATTTAATATGAAGATGAATATTTGTTATTTAGATTATAAACGTAAGTATATAATATGTTGAATATGGAAAGTTAAATTATATATAATGGTGTACTGCTAGAACATTGTATAAGTTTCGCAAGAATTAATGGTACAATTCCTTGACAACAGTTTCGGCAGTGCTACGTGGACGAAACAAATTCATGAAGAGTAGATGCTAACCTCGGTGTGACGTTACTCCCTATCCCCTATGCTATTTCCGTTTTACCAAAAACCGAAATTTCGATGTTCCTCACCATTGATCTGGTCCTCACCAGTGCTCTGGTTTCTCGTGACACCGAGTGGATGTTCCTAACCTGTATATATAGCATTTTGAATTTTAGGTATCTTTCTTTGAAGACATGTTGGTAATGAAAACCATATTGGACAGAATAAATTCATTGGTAAACAAATAGAAGAGAAAGAGAGAGAGAGAGAGAGAAAGAGGGAGAGGGTAAGAGAGAGTGGAAGAGAGGGGATAGAGTGGGAGAGATGATAGTGGGGACAGTGAGATAAGTCAGGAAAATTGTAAAGAAAACATCATATACGAAAGTTTATCTGAGGCAGATGAAGGAAGTGATGACAAGATGTCAAATTAGGAATGGAACAGCAAAAGTATAGAAAAGGAGAATTCTAAAAGTAAACGTTCATAAGAATTAAATTGTATTAATTTGAATGAAAAGTAGTATTAAAGTAATTCACATCGTCTGAGTTAGAGAAAACTATATTCATGTCTAACTTTTAAACGGCAACAAATTTACAGGAGAGGGACATGTTCGACTGAAATAATCTTATTAGAGACAAATTTTACTGAGTTGTCCTTGGTGACCAAAGTCAACCAATTCGACTTCTTCGGAAAAAGCTTACTGATTTAACTGCAATGGGTAAAGCCGAGTGATTTGAAAATTGAGCGAGCTAACCTAAGGGGGGAAAGTCACCGGACTTAACTCCCACAAGACAATGCTGAATGAATTGACCTAATAGGCAAAGTCAAATAATTTGATTCCTGTATGAAAATCGAGTGTATATATGTTTTAATCCAGAATTTAAGTAAATACCACCATGAAAATACCGCTATGTAAGTAAATAATTACGGATTCCATGGACAGCGAGGCTCATCAATGGAGAAGTTCTTAAGCAGATCAGGTCGAAAATGTCGCTAGAAGCTAGGATCACCAAGCATAGATTGGCATATTTCGGTCATGTTATGCGGAGAAAATCCCTGGAGAAGGACATCATGCTCGGAATGGTCAGTGGCAAGAGAGGATGAGGCCGACCAAGAACCCGCTGGCTTGATACCATCAAGAGGGATACTGGAATGGACATAGCCAATCTGAAAGAAGTAGTCCAGGATAGAACTGACTGAAGGACACTGATCCAACGAACAACCGAGAGTCGACTTCGACTGAGCGGATAGATAGATAGAAGTAAATAATACTACAAGGAATCTACCCAGATATTTTACTGTTTCTCTAACTGGGCGATCTTCAGCCAACGGAATAATATGTACTTGTAATAATTTTGAAGGAAGGTATAGTCGATTAAATCGACTACTATACTTGGCTGGTATTTTGTTTTCTAGATCACTGAAGGGTGAAAAACAGTCGACATTGCCAGGATTTGAATTCAGGATGAACAGAGACAACTGAATACTGCAAGGCATTTTGTCCAAAATCTAACTGATTCCGTCAATCCACCACCATAAAGAAGAAATTAATACTGTCACCTACATAGAACAGAAAAAGGATTAGAAATAAATGGTCGTCTGTTTTAGTTATATATCCGGTTAGAAAGTATTATTGACGTAGTTGTCTTGTTTTGAAATGGCGTTTGATGAATCTCTGTTCACCATTAGTTTAGCAAACATTGCCTGTTAATTCATTACAGCGTTGGGAATCCAATCATTTTAATTTGGAATTCGACGCAAAATTGTCTAGAGCATCAAATAGAGTGTTAAAGTGATTACTCAATTAATTTATTTAAAAATCACACCGAGATTACAATTGATACCATTGGATTACCATACAAAACCAAGCACTCAAGTTAATATAAAAGTACATAATGCCATCACCAGAACAAACAGATTGCGTTTGATATCTGCTGTGTGGCGTCGTGTATATATTTTAATCAAGCTCAGGATTGTTAATAGCATCATATGATTACACATTTATGTTTCATTGCAAATTCATTTGCTGACTACAATAAACGTGAGAATATTCACCGCAGATTCTGAAAACAAACACACACATACAAACACACACGCGCCTGTCTGTGTCTGCGTATATATACATACATACATACATACATACATACATGCATACATACATACATACATATATATACACACACACACACATATATATATATATATATATATATATATATATAGTACTCATCGACCTTTCTATCGATATGTATATATGCATGTATATATATACATACATACATACACACGCGCACACGCACATGTACACACACACACGCACACACACACACACAAACAAATGAAATATGTGGCACTGTTATTTGAAGGACTCTGCTATCCACTCGTGGATGAGTACCAACGAAAAATCATCTTAGCCCAGTTAGGAGATGTCTAAAGAACGTGACGTGAGAGAGATTTGGCTGCTAAATCTAGTAGGTCGATCATCAACTAAGTAGACCCCTTGCCTAGCCCTCGTTAGTTCATTTACTGAAATATAGTTAATGATATTCTGTTAACGTCACGCACTCCCACTCTCTTGTTTTGTAAGAGTTGTGGTTACTAATAGCTAGAAGTGAAATTTATAGCTAAAAACAGTGAAGGATTATCAGATAGACTATTCAATCTTTTCCACAATATACTTTAATAATCTCTATCAAACAGTATTTATATTCGATTTTCTTTTATGTTTTTTGCTTGTTATGTTCTTTTCTTGTTTCCTAATTTTCATCAAATTAAGAATACATTTAATTACTAATAAATATAATTATTAAATCACGTGATCTCGTAGTCTCGGTAGCGAGATTGACGGCAATTTATCTCCCGCTCGTGATGTAAACAAGAGTGCTTGTATGCACCAAAAGACAATATGAAAGATTCTCTCATGGCACACGATCACAGTATTTCTGTTCTAAGACAGAATGCACTTCTAAGTGGGGATCAATATTACGTTTTGGTATTAATACTGCTTCTGTTGCCACTAATTACTTTTTAGTAAGCCTACTGGCTATTCTTTCCATCAGTGCCTGGTTAGGCGCTGTGACTCGATGTATATCACTAGCTGAGATATTGCTGCTCTGTGTACCAGTCGGTCGTCAACCATTAACAAAACCAAGGAAAGCCGAAATCACGTAACTGGTAGTCCCGTTGTTGGCAATGACGATACGTTATCTCCCGCTAGTAATGTAAACAAGAGTGTTTACAGGAACCAAAACACCGTGCGAGAGGTTCTCTCATGGTAACTATAGCTGTATTCTGTGTTCTAACACAACATCCGCTTTTAAGTGGCAATACATTTTACTAATAAATATATTTTCTATATTATCCCAACGTTTATCTTTCTTGTTGGTTCATCTATAATTTCCTCCATTAATAAATTAACACCACATAATTGTATATGATTTTTAATGTCTAAATTAGAAAGACTCTTTAGGTTACTTTTATAATAAACTAGCAGTATCGCCCGGCGTTGCTCGGGTTTGTTTCAACTCTTTAGAATTGGAATTTTTTAAAAGTAAAAAGTTTGCATTATGTAGCTTGTTATTCTCATTAAGTGAACATTTTCCTGGTTGAAATACACCGAAAAATGACGACTCAGCAGTTAAAACATCGTAAAAAACAGGGATTTTCATAGAAAAAAAAAGCACCTTTTTGATGTAAATAATTTCTGGTGTTAACATGGTCCGATTTGAAGTTTTTTCCTACAGAAGGAAGAGCAAGCCTTCTTTTATCATACTCTTAATTTCGATCAACTTGCGCCGCAGGGTCTCGGAAGAGATAGTGTTAGTTGAAGGCTACCAAACCTGCCATACACAAACAATTTCAGCTTTATATATAGAGAGATTTAATTTTATTAATATTGATGTACGTTTATAATGTAATGAAATGTATTTAGGAGTGTACGTCTGTCCGAGCTAATCATCAGCAGCATTCATCCTATTTCTATGGACTGCCATGTTAGTTTTGCAATAAATAATAATACTCAGCAATGCTCCAGTATCTCTCCTTTAGAGAGATTTAGAAATTATAACATTTATATATATACGCATACAAATGATGCCTATATATACACATATTTCTTGTTGAGCCACAAATCATCAGAGGCTATTGCTATTGCATCTGACAAAAATCTATATTGGGACTGACAGGAAACTCCTTCGAGCAAATCCTATACAACCACACTGCACCATTCAGGAAATATATAACTCCATACATCACTACGCTGGTCAACCACATATTGTAACTGATACGAAGACATCAGTTGGAGGTTTTTAGTGAAATACAACATTTACTCCAATAATTGCAGTGGAAACGGATTGTGTTTAAAGAAGAGACAGATACTTAATAGATTTTTCACGTCGAAGGAATACCTAAATGTTAGATTGAGGACTTTTACATTTTGTTCATATGAGCTAAAGTAGATTCTCAAACACTGGTCTCAACTGCCACAGAAGTGTCAATACACAACTTTATTCTTATCTCCACGGATTCTCGTTGTCAGCACTCCATACACTCCTCCATTCCTTTATTCCTTAATACGTTTCTCTCTTAACCTCATCTTTCTTTTCATTTCGTTCTTTTTCCAATTTTCTCTAAACTTCTCCTTTACTTGTCACCTCCCTTTCCCTGCCTGTCCTTCTAGTATTGTCTTTTCTTCTCCTTCTATATGTACATCCCCCTCTCTTTAAACATAACTTTCTAGCCTCTACCAGCAATTTAGTTGCATGCACTTCAACTCTATCCAGATTTGTCCTCCTGTCAGGAAAATAACTCATCGATCCTCACCTATGTGCAACTGCCACTACGCTATTAGAATTTAATTATTAAATGCTGCTTTTCAAAAATGTTATATCCCTGTCCAAAAGGAATGGGGTGAAATGTTCTTCAGCAGCTATATTTACTCTTTTCTGAGAGCATAAGTCTGTTGAGCCTATGTGAAAATTGAAGTAAGTAATAATTTCTTACTACGAAAGTCATATGTTGTGCATGTACATATATACATGTGTGTATACGTATATACATACATGCATATATACATTTAATCATACATGTATATACACATACATGTGTGAGTTTAGATGTAAATGCGTATATATATAGAATGGTTGTATACTGTCAATCTAACATGAACGTGACAGTAGGCGGGGTACACCCCCACTGTTTAGCCCTAGGAAGCATCGACATCTCCAGATGACTTTGACACATTTTTCCTGTGTCCTTATATACATTTACGAAGGGGAGACAAATACCCCCAGCCGCCAGGGCTGCATCTAGAGACACGTGTGTTTCAGGAACATTGTCCTTCGTCGGTCTAGACTAGCAGACGCCGGTCAGCTGTTGATAAAATCTTTATTATGGGCACGAAGGCCCGAATTAAGAGGGAACATTACAACAGACATGGGGTACATATAACAACAAAAAAATCGAAAAATATGAAATGAAAATGAATTATTTATAATGAATTAAATGAATGGCTTACGAGCCCCCCAAAACTCGCAGTTTCATTTAAAATACAGTTCTGCTATACTGGTCGTTCATCTGTCATATATTCTATTAAGCTCTCCTGATCCACAATAGTTGGTAAAGTGTCATAACGTACATATAACCATTCACATATACTATAATCATATCTCATTTTCTGCACTGTCTCTTTCTCCACGATTACCACCTTCCACTGGTCATCATATATTTCTGGGTTCAACTTTACTCTAACCAAACCTTTCCTACCTGCCAACATCTTTTCCGTATTTTTGTCCTTGTCGTATAACATTACCACTTTATGTTTCTTTCCCTTGGGTCTTCCTCCTCTCTTACAAACTTTCAACTGCTCTTCCACTCTTCTGTCCCATTCTTCCTCTGCTGTTAGTTTTACCGGTTCACTCACTTCCGCTTTTATATCCTCTTCGCATGTTCGATTTTCCCTCTCGTCAGTAATCTTGTTTTTCGCTTTTTTCTTCTTTTTTTTTTGTTCTTTAGGTGGTGATTCCACACGCATTCTTTTTCTATTTTCTTTCTCCAACTCTTCACCACTTTCCACATTATCCGTAGTGACGATTTCCTCCTCCACACACGCATCTTGCAACTCATTCGTTAAAGTCTCCAGGGCTATCGTCTTCTCCAGCACTTCTCCCAGCGGACACACATCCTTCATGTGGCCTCTTATTTTGCATTTGTAACACACTGGGGGTCTCCACTCCACCACGACTCTAAGACGTGTCTCGTCGGGGAACACCAACTCCTCCGGGATGTTATAGAGGTCTGGCATAGTAATGTGGACCAATGCCTGCACCGCATAACTCCACCACTTTACTTCTGTTGACCTTTCCACCTTCAACACCTCAACGCTTTCCTTGCAGTTGAAAACCACTGCCGCTAGAATCCTCTCCATGTTAAGCTCCGGCGAAATCCTACCGATTCGTATTCTTACTGCCCTCTTTCCGCAGTAACTTGGTAGTAACGTCCATCTTTCAGATTTCAAAATTTTCGTGGCATTCCTTCTCGCTTCATCTTCATTTTTAAAATGGACGACCACTGTAGCGTATTTTCTACCTCTATTATAGGAGGTAGCTTCGCCTTCAATTTCCTGCAGACATTTTTCTATTTCCTCCGTCTCTGCCACTTCTATTTTCTTTGAAGCTACGCTCCACGTTCTGTACGTAATCATACGTTTCTCCGCTTCTTTTGCTTCTTCTTCAGGCGGTGTGACTCTCACACAGTCACCTTCCTTCTTCAAGCTGTCGAAATATTTTTCCAAAGTCTCTTTCTCGACTACCACTTCTTCCAGCTGTAGTTCACTCGCAGCCAGGCTCCTGCCTGCCGCTCCCGCATACGTCTGGGCTTGCATTTTCGAAAATTCACCACGCCGCAACGGCTTCCACCAATGAACTCGAACTCACAACCTCGACACAACAATAACGCAATCAAAAATATCCGACACCAAATTAAACAAAACCGGTCACCTGTTGATATCTGCCTCGACTCGTAATGTATATATCTAATTTCAGTGAAGTTTATTCACTGATTATCAAAATCAGAAATACTAAATTTCTAAATCTCTCGTAGAGACATGTACGGTGGTGGGGCGATAGAATGGTTGTATACTGTCAATCTAACATGAACGTGACAGTAGGTGGGGGGGGGTACATATCTCTACGAGAGATTTAGAAATTTGGTATTTCTGATTTTGATAATCAGTGAATAAACTTCACTGAAGTTAGATATATACATTACGAGTCGAGGCAGATATCAACAGTTGACCGGCGTCTGCTAGTCTAGACGGACGAAGAACAATGATCCTGAAAACACGCGTGTCTCTAGATGCAGCCCTAGCGGCTAGGGGTATCTGTCTCCCCTTCGTAAATGTATATAAGGACATTGGAAGAATGTGTCAAAGCCATCAGGAGGCGTCGATGCTTCCTAGGGCTAAACAGCGGGGGTGTACCCCCCCTATTATCACGTTCATGTTAGATTGACAGTAAGTATACAACCATTCTATCGCCCCACAACCGTATATGTCTCTACGAGAGATTTAGAAATTTAGTATTTCTGACATATATATATATATATATATATATATATATATATATATATAATATATATATATATATATATATATATATATATATATTATATTAAATTAGAGATAAAACAACTATTAGGCAAATCATACAATGAAAAACTTAAGCCAATACATAAGATTAATTAATTTATATTTGTGTATGAATATATCAGTCTATCTATATTGTTGTCCCTCTTTCGCTCACTCTATAGAAATATGTGTGTGTGTATACATGTGTGCGTGCGTGGGTGCGTACATGTGTGTGTGTGTTATACACAGCAATATATATATATATATATATATACATGGAGGTGCAATGGCCCAGTGGTTAGGGCAGCGGACTCGCGGTCGTAGGATCGCAGTTTCAATTCCCAGACCGGTCGTCGTGAGTGTTTATTGAGCGAAAACACCTAAGGCACCACTAGGATCCAGCGATCCCCGCTGTACTCTTTCGCTGCAACTTTCTCTCACCAGCGGAGTGGCGTCATTTGAAGGCTAAAGCAATGCGAAGTGGATTGTAACCAGCGATGTATAGCACATCTGATACCCTGGTCGGTCACGTGATAATAGTGAATATACACACACACACACATATATGTATATATATATGTGGGAATACATGTATACGTACATATATTTGTGTATATATAAAAATATATACATGCATGTGTATATGTATGTATGTGTACGTGTATATATTTAAAAATGCACGTGTGTGTATGTTTACCTATCTATCTATCTATCTATTTAGGTTTATATGTAATATATATATGTGTGAATATAATTCTACATTTGTGTATGAATATATCAGTCTATCTATATCGCTCACTCTATAGAAATATGTGTGTGTGTATACGTGTGTGCGTGCGTGAGTGCGTACATGTGTGTGTGTGTTATACACAGCAATATTCTGAAAGTCAGTTAAATCGGCGTATGTATAATCAATTCAATCTCTGAATGCTTGTATACGGATATATGTTTGTATGTTTTAAACACTTGATTGACGTATTAGTTGTATATAGAATTGATCTTTAACTTCCTATTTAAAAATCACGTTCAGTACTGCATGTAGTCATACGAGTTTAGTTATAGCTATTTTGTTTTCCTATTCTCTTTGATTTTGCATATGTACGATCAGATATTTCGAATTTCCCCATGTACGGAATAAAGCTAAATATAGTTGGCGTGTGTTTCCCTTAGCTAACACTGTTGATATCACTTCTTCTCATGAGTATCGCTGAATCAACAGAAAACGATTGCAGTCTGTCTTCCTTTGATTTACTCTACGGAAGCAGAATCCTCAGTGGTTTCCAAATTCTTAATGAAATACAGAACAATATTTTTATTTTATTTTTGTACTTGTAATTATATTTACGTCTAGAAAATTCTTTTAGTGGCAATAGACTTGAATCCTTTTATTTATATTTTATTTTTAATCAGAAACTAAGTTTCGCTTAAGCTAAACGGGGGGAAACGATTTGTAATAGCAATGCAAGTTATTAAACTAGAATCAGTTCGAATAGATAATTTACTATCGAACAAGAGAGAATCCTAACGAATAATTGATTTTTCCTTGGTGACACGGGGTAATCATGATTATTGTATAACAAAGTGAGAGCTTCAACACCTGAGCAAATAGAAAGTGAGTGAACGAACGGTAATGAGAAAATGGGAGAGAAAGAGAACACGGATAGATAGATTGATAGATAGAGAAGTGGAGGGTAAAGAGAGAGAGAGAGAGAGAGAGGGGGGAAGGGCGATGAGAAGTTAGAAAAAACAGATATATTAAAATAAGTTTAGGGAAGTGAAATAAAAACGGCTGGGCAAACAGCAAGAAAGAGAGAGAGAGGGAGAGAGAGAAGCGATATATAGAATATATTGAAGCTAGTGAAAGGTATAAGAAGAGACTGAGGAATAGGAAGGGAGTGAATGAATGGATGCTAAATAAAAGAGAAAGGAAAATAACCAGAGAGCGAGTGTGAGAGAGTCAAAGAAGTGACAGTTACAAAGAGAGAGAGGAAGTCACAGAATGAGAATGAATGATATGACAGAGATTTTCACTAACTACAGAGAAGGCAAGAAATTGTAAAATATCGTAACTTTCCAATAAATTTGCTGTAATGCTATAACGTAATGCAATACCAATTTCAGTTTTGTGTTTCTCTCTTTGATGTAATAAAATCTGTCAAATGAAGGTTACTAAGATCGATTAAGTTTATAGACTAATACCCGAGAATGTCCATATCGCAAAGCAGCCAAGCAGCTTGCGGTCCTTCTCTGTAAATCCATTACTGACAGCGACAATAATACAATGCTTTCTTCTCGCAATAACGTAGGGCGATCAATATCATGAATATGTAGAATTTTGTACTGGTAGATACAGAGCAGTTCAAATGAATTGACAGTTCTTTTCCAGCCCTTACCTTTGCAGTGCCATCTGTTTTCCTTTCCCTTCACCTTTCTTTTGAAATGAACGAATTCTACTTGTCAGAGTTATTATCGCGTTGGACGATAATATGAGCATAATTCGTTTTGAACCTATTGTTAATAGCATTATCATTATGGCTTTAAAAAATGCATGCTTATACCATATTTAAGAAATATATAATATAGTTATATCTTATAATATTGCTACTGATTATTTGATAATGGCTTGATTAACAGCCAATTACGAGTGATTTTGAGAGTACCGAAATCGTCAAGGAATGTATTAACACATATGTCGCTGGAAATTGTATATAAAACTGTAAGTGAATAAAAATCGGAAAAACCTCTCCTAAATTTGACAAACGTTTAAGAGGCATTGATTAAAAAGGTGTTTCTGGCAATAGAAAATATTGATAATTGAATACAAATTACCAGTCAAGTATTGAGGAAGTAATCTACCCGAAGTACCCGCCACAGCATTTCTGGTCTTATAACTGAAACAATTAGTAATATCTAAAAATGGCAGCCATCATTTTCCACGAGAAAAGAAACCTAAATAGTTATTCTATTTTAAATATACATATTTGATTGATAACGTACATCAAAACCCAAATAGGAAAATAAAAATGTAAACAAAATGATTTCTTCAAATTTCGGCAAAAGGATAGCAGTGTTGAAGAGCGGGGTAAGTCGATTATATCAACTTCAGTACTTGACTCGTACTTTATTTTATCGAAAAGAGGAAAGGCAAGGTTTTTCTGGGCATGATTTGATCTCAGAATGTAAAGAGCTGAAAGAAATACTGCTAAGCGTATATTCCTACGCGATAACAATTATACCAACTCAACGCCTTTCAATTAAACAAAATGATGAAAATAGTGATGTATTTGCTGGGTCAATTTTCTCTTTTTCATTGAATTTCAATACACACACTGCTTGAAAATCGATGCCTTTTATTCTGTTTTCTAGCAGAATACCGAAACTTAGACATTGTAGCTATTATTATTAGGAGGGCTTCCATGTCACTGAATAATCGTTTTTGTCTTTAATTCTCTTTTGCTAGATTCATTGCAATAATGTCCATGAATTGCCTCTACAATTAGTTTTGTGAGAAAGATAAAAACCAGAGAATAATCAGTGATAACATGAATAAATTCTGTGTGAAAAGAAACTCAGTCCGAAACAACCGACAATGAATTTACGAAGAAATAAATGAATAATCAAATAAAAAATAATAAAATATAACAATATGCACATAGTTTATAGTGCATCGTTTATATTGAAATTGCGGTGTATCTACCAATGCAAATACATAGCATTTATATTGCTATGTATCTAGCAATACAGAAATATTACCGGGAGAAACACACAGAAACGTTCTCTGCGTAACGAAAACAAATACTGAAGTGGACACTAACATACTCAGTGTAGAACGCCATGAAATTAATCAAAATGTCTTTCCTTACTACGGTGCTTACATTACTAATGTTTGTATTGATTTTTTTTTTCATTAAGCTCATAGTTAACAGATCAACATTTGTAGGAAAATCGATTGAATAGGTCTGATATATTATAGATAGCTAATTCATTGATGACTAAAACATTTGAACATGAATCACACAAAATAATGGAAGTCATTTAGTCCGTCCCGTCATCCCGGTTACTTATTTTATTAATTGCATATGTTTTAGCAAATGATTTATTCTTCTGTTAAAATCACGAAACTTGGAATGAGAGCTGAGTAATAAAACAAGCTCTATTTTTGTCAACGAAGCATTCTAGACCATAAACTGAATAGCTTAAATCAGATGGTATGATATTTTAGAGGCATAAACGTTAATTTTAAGATAAAATCAGCATAAATACTCAGTATACTACTTATTAAACTTTAAGTCACCACTGTTGGTTTTCTTTATATGTAAATTATTTATTTCTCTATGCTAAATTTTGTGAAGTGATATTGATCTATCGGATGGTATACACTTTTTCAATCGTGTAAATATCTCTCGGGAAATTTTAGCGGAACGATTCTTCATAGCTGAAAACCAAAAGGAATTTGATTAAACAGTTTAGAGATTGTATCAAAATTCCATTTTGATCTTAAAAAAAAAGAATAAACTGATCTTTGTTCTAATATTATTGCATTATTTTTGTATATAATACATAATGTATTTTTGAAGTTACATTTTTAGATTTACAGGTACCTGTATCTATCTACCTACCTCCTGCCTATCTATCTATCTATCTATCTATCTATCTATCTATCTATCTATCTATCTATCTATCTATCTATCTATCTATCTATCTATCTATCTATCTATCTATCTATCTATCTATCTATCTATCTATCTATCTATCTGTCTATCTATCTATCTATCTATCTATCTAGCCATGTGTTTGTCCGTCTGTCGATCTATCACTCTTCCCTTCTCTCTTCATACACATACATACATACATACATACATACATACATACATACATACATACATACATAGGGTATGTTTATAGATCTTTGTCGTTGAGGTTAGAAATTTGTGACCTTGTCCTTGCAATACAGTTATAACTGGCTTTAAGAGAATTTTTATTAATGATTTCGTGATACATGTGAAAAACATATGAAGTAAGAAAGTGCTCACTAATTAATGTCAGGAAGGTCTTTAGTACCTTTATGCAAATATTCAAACTATACGGAAGAATTTACAAGAATATTTTTCTATTACAACATTTAGTATTATTTGATATGGGTGGCTCTGTGTATTCTATGCATTTCCACTTGTCTTTAATAACACCTCCACTTAGAGTTCCACGCAGTATGGTTTAGGTTAAAAAAATACCTATCCCTTATGTGAACGGTTAGATACACATTACTAATCTTGATTTTAATATGCAGTACCATCGTGATTAAACATTACAGTTTCTATTTATGTATACTATTTCTGCCTCAGGTTTAGTTAGGGTAGTGTTTTACGTGTTTTAAAATTTATTGTTACATGTAAGACGTTTATTATTTGAAGGTATATATTTATTGTAATCTTAAACAAAATTCTTTGAACAAGCTAATTAGATATTTTTTCTGAGCATGTTCATATCTTTCCGTTATGTCTAAAAGCTTATGACAGTGGATCTATATTTCACGGGTTGTAGGATATATAATCTGGCCGAATCTGACATCTCTGCTCCGTCGTAAATTCCCATGATTGTACATTTCCGTGTTCTTTTAGGACAGAAGGGATTGTCATAAAATAATAACGAGATCTTTTCACACATTACAATATTGGAATCATTGCACAATAGAGCGATTTAGAAAATTATACACACACACACACACATACGCGCACACACACACACACTTATATCTAGGCCTGTATAAATATAAAGACATGTATGTGGCTGTGTATGTATATGTGAATGCGCATATGTATTTATGTTGTGCATGTATATCTGTGTGACAGTTTCTCTTGCTCTCTCTCACTCTATCTATCTATCTATCTATCTATCTATCTATCTATCTATCTATCTATCTATCTATCTATCTATCTATCTATCTATCTATCTATCTATCTATCTATCATTCTATCTGTATCTATGTATGCATATATACACATATATATATATGTGTGTGTGCGTGAGTGTGTGCGAAGGGTGTATGAAAAATTTTGAGCCTTCAAGGCCTTTAAGACTTGAAGTTTTGTACCGTGTTTTGGTTTCTTGAGTCTCAAGACTTTTCATACACTCCACCACATATATGACCTTCATGACAAGGTTCTGGGAATCTTAAGTGACTGAGACACACGAGTAGAATAAACAATGGCATTCTTATACTTTCTACATACATCATGGGCATTGATTCCAAAAATACTATAAATTTCCGTTATTCTTTTTTAGTTCTGGAAATATAGCACGCCCTATTCTAAACGGGTAATTAAACTCTTGTGTTGAAATGAGAGACCGAAGTTGCTGGAATGTATGACCCAATTCGTAAGTAAGTTGTTGCATTAATTCTTAACTAGCTGATCTCCTAGATATTTCATAGTTTAATTAGACGCAACCACCACTTATGAAAGATCAATATGGCATTATATATGTATGTTTGTGTGTGTGTGTGTGCTGGTGTGTGCATGTATGTATATGAAATATGCATGTACATGTATGTATAGGTATGTATCTTTCTGTCTGTCTGATGGTGTCTCTCCTCTCTTTCTTCTCTCTCTCTCTATATATATATATATACATATATATATACATATATATATATAATATATATATATATATATATATAATATATATATATATATATTATATATATATATATATACATAATATATATATATATAATATATATATATATATATATATATATATATATACACACATATATATATATATACACATATATATATATAATATGTATATATATATATATAAAAATAATATACACAGTACCTTAATTACATGCTCATCATAAAAAGTAAATCGAATATATTTAACGACTGAAATTACCGAAATATATTTTAGTGATAAATTCTGTTTAAGCAATATTTTTGCTAAAATTAAATCCCCTTGTAGTTCCTACCCATATGAACGCTGATAGTGTGCGCACATATAAACTCACTCGCTTTCTCACACACACAGCTAATTGTCTTCTGGATGTACACGTGCAAGTGTGAATGTGTCTCGAGCTAGTAGTGTCCGTTTAAACATCTCTCTCACTCTTTCTCCCACTCACAAAATAATAGATTGTTTATGCCACAGGAATTTACCGTTAGCATTTCAATATGAGATTATACAGGTCCCTTGCGTTTGTCTAAAATGAGAATCCTGTTAACTGGATGTTATTCCGTCCACCATTTTTGAGAGAGCTGTCATGATTAGTTTCCGTGATAAAAATTGAAATTCTAAAATATACTCAAAAGTAGGAACCTTGGACATATAATTTGTAATATTATAAAATACTTTACATATCGATTAATATTCATGTTATTAATCCATATAATTCTTGTTTTCTGTTCCGGTATTTCAGAAACTTTCAGAAACTTGATTTTTGAGCCAATTTGCGATTGCTTTGCATTTATTATTCTGTTGACAACATTTTATTTAAAACAATTACAAAAATTGAATTTAAATTAGCTATCCGTACTTTATATGTGTTTATTTATTTTTATTTATTGTTTGTGATTTATAAATTGAATGAATTTAATTACAAATGTTTGGAACAAAATAAAATAAAACTAATTTCAGTTAATTGTTTTCTCATATTAGTCTTTAACTGAAGGCGCTGAAACCGCTCCCATGTACGTTGGTTGTTTATATAAAACAATGTACTTTATGTTTTGGTATAGTGCAGCGTATTTTCTTTCATAATTGTTAGTCGTTAATTGCAAACTAAATTAGGTAAAAATCTAATGTCGATATATTGGTATTTGTAAATGTAAATCAAATGCTACTTGTACATTGATCCGATATACTAATTTTAATTCGCTCTCTCCTTTTTGTATTTTTCATAGACGCCATAAGACCTAAAATACTCGCATATGCTAAAAAGATATATTTTGATGTGTTCGTGGCGAGTGCATTATGATTAGGTGAGAAATATCCTATTTCCCATTTTTGTAGAGGAAATACCTTTCTTATTTTAAAGTAAAACTTGAAGACTATAACAAAGTCTAGGACTCACTATATCTTATGCAAAACATGTGCGAGTACAGCTTAACGATCATTGTAAATCGTGGGTTCCTATAGTTTATGAAAAACATGCATGAGTAATTTGAAGCAAGGGCCTAATGGAAAGAGAATTGCTTAAAATTTGTAGTTTCAGTAATTTGAGGTTAAAAAAAAAGAAACGGAAATATTACGATGATTGTTGTTTTTGTTTTGTCAGCTTTAAGGGCATCAATTGACATAATTGGCACTAGTAAGAAGGTTGTGTGGACGCCCCTAGACGATGAAGTAAACTACGTATATAGAGGTAGAAGTCTAGACGTCGAGAAGAAGAGTCAAGTTGAGTAAGGGTCTCACTTAAAAATCATCGAGCAAATGTGAACAGAACTAAAGAGAAGAGTTCGTCAGAAGAAACCACGCAGTCTTGAAGAGTTGTGGGAGCTAAGTCAGTGAAAATCGCATCTCTTACCTGTGAAAGTGGTGAAGGATTTGTACGCATCTCTTCCCAAGCGCATTGATGCAATTATTCAATCTAACGGAAGCCACACGAAATATTAACAAAGCACAGTAACTTCTTGAAATGGACATTAAGTAATACATTTTCATCATACATATATTTATATATAAATATACATATACTTTTTTTGTATATACAGGTGTGGCTGTATGGTAAGTAGCTTGCTTACCAACTACACGGTTCCGTGTTCAATCCCACTGCATGGCACCTTAGGAAAGTGCCTTCTACTATAGCCTTGGGCCGACCAAAACCTTGTGAGTGGATTTGGTAGACGGAAACTGAGAGAAGCCTGTCGTATATATATATATAAATATATATATGTATGTATGTGTGTGTGTGTGTGTGTGTGTGTGTGTGTTTGTGAAACTACAAATTTTAAGCAATTCTCTTTCCATTAGGCCCTTGCTTCAAATTACACATGCATGTTTTTCATAAACTATAGGAGGCCACGATTTACAATGATCGTTAAGCTGTACTCGTGCATGTTTTGCATAAGATATAGTGAGTCCTAGACTTTGTTATGGTCTTCAAGTTTTACTTTAAAATAAGAAAGGTATTTCCTCTACAAAAATGGGAAATAGGATATTTCTCACCTAATCATAGTGTACTCGCCACGAACACATCAAAAGATATCTTTTTAGCATATATGCGAGTATTTTGTGTGTGTGTGTGTGTGTGTTTGTTGTCCCCCCAACATCGCTTGACAACCGATGCTGGTGTGTTTACGTCCCCGTTACTTAGCGTTTCGGCAAAAGAGACCGATAGAATAAGTACTAGGCTTACAAAGAATATGGGGTCGATTTGCTCCAGCAGGGCCGCAGTCAAATGACTGAAACAAGTAAAAGAGAGAGTAAAGAGTATATATATATTTGTATAGCAGCTAGTAACAGGAAAATTATACGTTCTAGCTTTCGCTGTTGTAACTGTTAAGAGAAAGAAAAAGATGTAGAAGTTGAAAGGAAGATAATATCTAGACGAAATTTTATTTGTGTTCGTACTGAGACGCACATATACACACACAGATACATTCATACATACATACATACATACATACATACATACATACATACATACATATATATATATATATATATATATATATATACATATATATACGCACGTATACATACACGCTCACACACGCATATTCAAGTATATGGGTATATACATACAACTATATACAGGTGCATACGCACACGTATGGACGAATACATACATATATACGCCTGTATCTTGCTTTACGTACGGATATATGCACATATTTACATATGCTATCTACGTATATTTATGTAAACCCTTAAAATAATTTCATTTTAAAAAAAGCTGACACTGCCAATTACAAAGATTTTAAATACCGCACCAAACTTCGATCTTCAAATTATGAAAGCAAATGATTAAACCAACCATAACTAAAACTACTGTCACTTCCTTGTCCTACCTACATTTTTTTTAAACCGCTTAAACAAAGTTCTTATGACCTGAGGGAAACACACCTAAACATACACACCTGCATACACAGTTCTACATGCATGAATAGTTTCTAAACAATAACTAACCTAATAATAGGCGCAGGAGTGGCTGTGTGGTAAGTAGCTTGTTTACCAACCACATGGTTCCGGGTTCAGTCCTACTGCGTGGCACCTTGGGCAAATGTCTTCTACTATAGCCTCGGGCCGACCAAAGCCTTGTGAGTGGATTTGGTAGACGGAAACTGAAAGAAGCCCGTCGTATATATGTATATATATATATGTATGTGTGTGTCTGTGTTTGTCCCCCTAGCATTGCTTGACAACCGATGCTGGTGTGTTTATGTCCCCGTTACTTAGCGGTTCGGCAAAAGAGACCGATAGAATAAGTACTGGGCTTACAAAAGAATAAGTCCCGGGTTCGAGTTGCTCGATTAAAGGCGGTGCCCCAGCATGGCCGCAGTCAAATGACTGAACAAGTAAAAGAGTAAAAGAGTAAAGAGTAACCCCAAATTTAATCAATCATAATTTTTCCGAAACCCGTTTCCATCACAAACGAACTACAAAGTAATTACCACTCTAGTCAAAGCCATATGCCTAAGGAAGAGATTTAACTGAAAAGATACGATAGAAAGCCAAGATTAGGTTCAATGCATCGCAGTTCAACACTTGATCAGTTGGACGAAACTTAGAAGTCATTGTCAATAGTATTCTTGTCTAAGAATGATAAATTTGCACTCTACGAAAGTAACTCATCAGATTAATTTACTGAACATAAAAACAAACATTAATACACACACACATAGTATTAATAAGGTAGATGGAAGGAGAAAAGATGTTATTGGGTACGACACGTTTCGACCCTTTCGGGGTCTCTGCGGGTACATCAATAAAAAGTTTTACGAGAGATTTTCTGATTTGATTTTACGTACCGCTATATGTCCATCAACTTCGAGAATAAATAAAAAAAAATAGAGAAAAATTGTAATGCAAGAATATTCAAATATGAACATGAAAATTATACGTTCTAGTTTAGAGAAAAAGACGTAATGAGCTTTCGGTGTGGTAACTGTTAAGAGAAAGAAAAAGATGTAGAAGTTGAAAGGAAGATAATACTTAGACGAAAATTTCTTTCTGTGTTCGTGTTGAGACGCACATATACACACACAGATATATACATACATACATACATACATACATACATACATACATACATACATACATACATACATACATACATACATACATGTATATATCACCGTGATCACCGTGACCGACCAGGTTATCAGATGTTGCTACACATCGCTGGTCACAACGCGCTTCACATTGTTTTAGCCTTCAAATGACGCCATCACGCTGGCTAAGCGAGCAGACCAACATATATATATATGTGTATATATATATATATATATATATATATATATATATATATATCTATATATATATATATATATATATATATACGCGAGAAAGAAGCAACAAGAATGGATAGGTTTTTAGTACGATCGTTTCATACAAGGACAGGTTTTATTAAAGTTGCAAAGATTACAGCATATAAACGAGTCCCGTACTCATCAGCTAAAATACATGTAAGTTCTCTAGACATCCTAGTGTTTGAGGCTATACTCATAAGTATGTAGATAATTAAACAGATTTCTAAAGTTCATTAAAGTTCTTTAAGATGATGTACAGTCTTATCACAGAATTTTAAAAAAGTTTTGATAGCATCACAGAGAAGGTGACCTAATCCATATGAATTTCCATAGATATGATGAGGGTTATATACTCACAGAAGACAAATTTATCCATTGTTAATTAACACGAGGTGGGTCTCAATTCCTGCTTATTAGCATTACAGAGAGGGTGAATTAATCATTTGATATATGCACAGATTCCATGGTGTAGATGTAATTTCCAGAGAAATGGAGATGAATTTCATATTCACAGGCGATAAATTTTACAATGGTTGAACACAATGAGGTAGGTATCAATCCTTGTTATATGATTAGGTGTTTGCCACATTAATCACATTACTGCTATTCACAAGAGGCTGTAGCTATTTGTCTTCTGTGAGTATATAATCCCTCATCATATCTATGGAAATTCATATGGATTAGGTCACCTTCTCTGTGATGCTATCAAAACTTTTTTAAAATTCTGTGATAAGACTGTACATCATCTTTAAAGAACTTTAATGAACTTTAGAAATCTGTTTAATTATCTACATTACTTCATGAGTATAGCCTCAAACACTAGGATGTCTAGAGAACTTACATGTATTTTAGCTGATGAGTATGGGACTCGTTTTATGCTGTAATCTTTGCAACTTTTAATAAAACCTGTCCTTGTATGAAACGATCGTACTAAAACCCTATCATTCTTGTGCTTCTTTCTCGCTTATAATCACCCCACATTACTGTATTGTTAAATCAGATAGTTTTTTTTTTTGGTGCATCTAAGTTAGGTACCATATTCAAGTAAATTTTTAAATTAACTTGAATCTTTATTGCTCTTTGAATATAATATATATATATATATTATATATATATATATATATATAATATATATATATATATAACATATACACGCTCACACACGCACAGTCAATATATGGGTATATACATACAAATATATACATGTATACGCCCACGTATGGACGAATACATACATATAT
This sequence comes from Octopus sinensis, assembly GCF_006345805.1. NCBI lineage: Eukaryota > Metazoa > Mollusca > Cephalopoda > Octopoda > Octopodidae > Octopus > Octopus sinensis. Next base: position 88,252,192 of record NC_043000.1, read on the forward strand.
GCGCCTGTATTTTGCTTTACGTACGAATATATGTACATATTTACATATGATATGTACGTATATTTATGTATATATACGCGTGTGTACCTGCATATATGAGTTTCTATGCATATACATGTATGTACTCGGTTATACGTTTACTTATGCGCGTATATCTAGTTTTATGTATAAACCCATGTAATTGGATGTGCGTGTGTGAGCGTGTATGTATATGTGCGTATATATATATATATATATATATATGTATGTATAAAAATACAAACTGGGACAAGAGCGCAAAATATTAAGGAGACGATACAAAAAATACGGACGGGACATTCGAAGCCTTCAATCTGCAGTCAAGAACCGGATCATCCTCGCAATTTCGGCTGATTAATCTTGAGATTGCTCCAATCTCGCCAGCCCCAAGGAAAAACTAATCTAAGCGCATTAAATTCCTTGGAAGAAAGCTTCGAATGTATACAAAACAAGGACGGAAAAACGGACGATGTTACACGAATATGAATATGAATACAAAAATAATACATAAAAACATTAATAATAATAATAACAATAACAGGATATCACAAACAAGCGTCTTTCGACTAGACGAATTAAACTCAGCTGGTGTGTTAGGAATGTGCCTTGGGGCAGAGAAAAAAATGTTGATGTTACCACGACCGCTGCCAAACCCAAAAAGGTCAGTAGCCGGTCAGTCAGTCAAGTGTGAAGAGAAGAGAGAGGAAAAGAGGGACAGGGGAATTAAGGAGGGGAGAAGAGAGAGAAAAAGAGGAACAAGGAATGAAGGAGGAGGAGAAGAGAGAGAGAGAGAGAGAGAGAGAGAAAAAGAGACATGGACAAAGTGAAGTGCAAAGTAAGAAAGTCAAAGAATTGTAGGAGAGGGGGAGAAAAACAGAGTCGTACCGAGTTTAGAGAAATGTGTACTTACATATAAGAGAGAGGATACGTACGCCACTATATATATATATATATATATATATATTATATATATATATATGTAAAATACAAACTGGGACAAGAACGCAAAACATTTAGGAGACGATACAAAAAACACGGACGGGACATTCGAAGCCTTCAATCTTCAGTCAAGAACCGGATCATCCTTGCAATTTCGGCTGATGTGCATCTAAGCACAAACACATAAGCAATTTCCTTTCTCTTAACAGTTACAACAGCGAAAGCTCATTACGTCATTTTCTCTAAACAAGAATGTATAATTTTCCCGTTCATATTTGAATTTTTTGCGTTACAATTTTTCTCATTTTTTTTACTTATTCTCGAAGTTGATGGACATATAGCGGTACGTAAAACAACCAGAAAATCTCTCGTAAAACATTTTATTGGTGTACCCGAAGAAAGCTAGAACAGGTCGAAACATGTGTCATGCCCAATAACATCTTTTTTCCTTCCATCTATCTTATTAATACCTATTTCTTTATTGCCCAGAAGGGGCTAAACATAGAGGGGACAAACAAGTACAGACAAACGGATTAAGTCGATTACATCGATCCCAGTGCGTAACTGGTACTCAATTTATCGACCCCAAAAGGATGAAAGGCAAAGTCGACCTCGGCGGAATTTGAACTCAGAACGTAACGGCAGACGAAATACCGCTAAGCATTTCGCCCGGCGTGCTAACGTTTCTGCCAGTTCGCCGCCTTACTATCTTATTAATACCGTTACCCCAGCCACCACTACGAAGTTCCGGCAATAAATCTACGGATAACAACAGATAATCGAAACTCTGCCGGTGTTTACTCATCATCTATTTATGCATTTTGTATAATTTCTCCATGGTATATATATATATATATATATATATACATACACACATACAATATATAATTATAATGTATTATAAGTATAATATATATTATGTATATATATATTATATATATATATATAATATATATATATGCATACATATACACTTATATGTATATGTATGTATGTATGTATGTATGTATATATATATATATATATATATATATATATATATATATATATATTATATATATATATATATATATATATAATATATATATGTGTGTGCGGTGTGTGTGTGTGTTTTGTAAAAGGAATTAAAATTAATTTGTTATATATTAAAAAAAAAGACATTAAATTCAGGAATTATTCCAAGAAGAAAAAATATCATTCAACTGAAATATTTTTCAATAAACAATGAAGATGAAAGATAAACATATTCCAGAAATGATGAGCATACTTCCACAGTTATGACATTATTAATTGGTGATGAATGGATATATCATTTAATAAGTTTAGAAATAATCTTCCTAAATCTCTATTAAAAGTTCTGGTAAATATGACGGTTATTTGTCTGCGAATAAGTGAACTAGAATATCTATTTCATGAATGATTAATGGAATTTTCTTTATACTAAATGTCTGTGATATAGTGAAAGATATCATCTTCTGAAAACTGAGAAGACATTTTGATTTCGATTAATGATGTCACTCTTACTACATCGTAAATATTTTCAGTGAAAAGAAGGAATCTCACCTGCATTGCAGCTGGTCAAAATTAGCAAATATAGACGATGGAATGTATCATACATTATAGTTCATAGTACTTCGTTATTTTCGGACCCAATCTTTGATTTTCGTAGATGCTCTAATCTATAAAATCAAAGCCGTAAGTACGAGCAGCTCAGACGTCAATATGACATACGAATGTGTCAGAAATAGCAACTGAATTTATAAGTATATATATATATAAACTTGTAACCAGTTCAAATGTGCTTGAGACAAATTCGAACTCGTAAGAAAGTAATTCAGTGTAAGTTTTTCATAGAGAATATTTCTCCCTGTGGACAAATAGGTGTAAACACACCACGTCAATTCGAAGCACTCCCTATCCAGACTGATGGATGTTACCCCCTCTTCAGTATTTGTATGTTTGTATGTATACACACACATTCAAACGCGCTCGCACACAATAGACACACACATACGTAGACACACATTTCACTTACGCATTGCAATACTAATATTATAGTGTAGAACTCAATATACCTATGATTCAGAACAAAATGTTAGTCAAGCACAGAACGATAAATAAGAAAATGAGATGACAAAGGAATAAACGATTATCGTAAAAACTTCATTAACTGACAGCTGTTCGTACTATAAGATGTAGTTGAGTGCGTGAATAACACCTTATAGCTTCATTGGTGACGATATAAGGTATTACTCAGACTCTCAGCAATGAGTCCACTGCACATTATAGCAAAAACAGCTGTAAAGCTTAAGAAGGTCATAAGATCATTGCTTATTCCTATATTATGTTTTCCTTATATACACATACATATATGTATGTATGCATGCATGTATATATGTATCTATCTATATATCTATCAATTTATCTATCTGTCTGTCTGTCTGTCTGTCTCTCTCTCTCTCTCTCTGTATATATATATATAAACGTACTTACTTCAGGGAAATATTTTCTCAAATTTATAATTAATAATTGCATGTCATAAAGAAGTTTTCTTGTTGTATGGAACAGGAAAACTTCCGTACATAGGTTTGAACCACTCTCTTGTTTTCTAAAAATATTTTTATACAATTGCGAATTTTTAATTTAAGAAAATCGTTGTTCAAATTATGTGAGTGTATTAGTATTTGATAGAGAAACAGATATCAAGACAGTAATCCATAAAGAGAGCTCACTCAGTTTTTCTTTAACATGTAGAATTCGCTGAATATTCATTCATATGTAAGATAAACAGAATTTCATCGGGCTTTTGTGCAATTTTAAATGTATATACATTCAAAAGGAAAGACGAATAACGGTTTGAATTGCGTTCATTGCACTTTCAAGTAATCACGGCCTCTATGTCATCCGCTGTTATTCATCGTATATGAAAAGGTCCGGTTTTGAAGCATATCAGTATGATTAGCGCATATGGCGGCATTGTCCATCATCTGCTTCCTTTCTTTATGTTTCCAAATAGAATGAACAGGCTGTTACCTCCCAGAAACGAATAATTGCATCATTAAGGATAGTCGGTGCGATAGTGACAGTCTAAACAAACCAAAGAACGGTAACTTCCCTGTTGTTTCGTTTTCGCTATATTCCAAACCATACGAACTATTTAACGAAACAAACTCTCTCCAATGCAACATACATAAACATTCTAAACAACCAAAGAGCAACATCAACAAATATCCATAAATACCAGCAAAAATATAAACACACTTCTCTTTGAAAAAGTCAAAAGTAAAGCCGTACCGATGGAGTACTGATTAACCAGTATGAGCTATAATTAGGTACTACTTTAAATTATTTAGAGAATTTCCTTTTGAAGTAATCCACCATATAACACACAGGTTAAAACGTGAGAAGGAAAATAATATTTTCCCTCATTGAAACAAATTCATGTATGTATGCATGTATGTACGTACGTACGTACGTACGTATGTATGTATGTATGTATGTATGTATGTATGTATGTATGTATGTATGTATGTATGTATGTGTATGTATGTATGTATGTTTGCAAGTATGTATGTATTCATATATATATGTATATACATATATATACATACATACAGATACATAGATAGATAGACAGACAGATAGATATGTTATGCGTTACTTTTAACGAACGGGAGAAAAAGTAAGATGTAGGGAATATATATATACATACATACATAATACATACATACATAATACATACATACATACATACATACATACATACATACATACATACATACATACATACATACATACATACATATATATATATATATATATATATATGTATGTGTATGTATGCATGTATGTAAAGCAGAAATATAAAATAAATTATAATGAAAACTGGAAAATCAAGAAAAGTCAAAAGAACGTATGCAGTAAATGTATTACGTCCATTTCTGATGTCATATACATAATGTATGTGTTTTGTTAAAACTTTTAGGCTGCATGGATAATTACAAATTTCCTCATATTTCATGATTTAGCTTATATGACGATGTCACTTAAGTGTCATTTTTCTGCCTTACATTTTACATTTTTTATTTTTTTATTTTACATTTCCTTTTGATGTGAATCAAAGTCTTTAGACAGTGTATGTTTTTGAGAGGTTGTGTGTATTTTTCTTAGAGATCACGTATTATTGTTCTTGACGAAAATAAATATGGTTAAAACGTACCTCTCTCTCTCTCTCTGCCTAAAGAATGAAACATTTCAATAATTCTTTCTAATTTTGGCAGAAGGCCAGAAACTTTTAAGGGAGGAGAGAAGTCGATTTGCAGTAGTTGTCTTCTGTATATTTTATCGTTTGCGAATGGACTACAGGGAAAGTTGACCTCGGCGAAATTTTAACTCAGAACGGCAAGAACCCGTAGGAACACGAGTAACGGTTCTGTGAAGGTTTCCCTTGATCGCCGCTTTAAACGTTTCATCGCCTCATCAATATTCGTTGAGACTCTAAGCCCATATCCTCTTACGGTCAAATTTTCTATTCCACGTAACATATCGCATTTTAGTCTTAACGACCAAACTATGGTGGTTCCATATATACATATGTAGTAATACAAAGGGGGAATTTCGATTATCCCCACGTTGTGAGTTGTAATGCAATATATATTTAAAATAAAGGAAGGAAAATGCACACACTTTACATAGTTTTAATATATTTTTGAATATATTTTATATTGTGTTTGTCGACCGGTTTTGCTTTCGCAAATCATGACACTGAAATTACGTATTTTCTAAAAATTTAGTTAATGTTTGCGAAGAAGTTTATAAATGAATGATTCAGCAAGTAGAAAAATCTAATGGGAGGTAACTGGTGATCGTTATTATTAGGGACAAGGTAGGTAATTGTTCATCTTACAGGAAGGGATGAATAAATATACACAAAAACTCAAAAGCTAAAGTAGTGAAATGAAATATATACAGTGATAAGTATGTGATCATGAATTAAAATATATACTTGGTTATGCGTTCATATTTAGACGTGTTCTGTATTTTTCAATGAAAATTGTTTTTATTTAAACTTCTCGTATAAAAATTGTTTCTTTGTACGGGTAGATGGGGAAACCTGTGAAGTTTGGTTGGATATTACCTGCACATCTCTCTATGTGTTCACTCAAAGTAATCTGTCTGTATTGCGGGAACTGGATCTGTTCCTTATGTAGTGTGGTTCCCCACTTCAAAATCATACTTGTCTGTCCTATATCATTATGCTCACAACTTGAGCAAGTTATAACATAAATTAGAATCTCGGAAGCTCAAGTGAAATTGGTTTCAATTGCAAACCTCTCTCCTTATTTGAATAGAAGGTTGGAGCATGTTCCACAGTTTGGGCGTCCACATTGTGTGTATCTTTTGTCGTGGTTGTTGCGTAAAGCTTGACACTTGTTATAAGTCTTTTTAGCGTTTTGTGTTGCTTTTTGCATTTAAGGAATTTACGTGTTTTCGGAATGTTGTTCATTTTTGGATCTCAAGTGAGCATAGATAGATCTTGTGCAATAGTGTTGTATGCCTCATTGTTTCTAGGGTTGTGAGTTGATATATACAGTAGTGTTTTCAGATGAGGTGTGGTGTTACGCTTTGTTGCCCTTAGTGTTTTACTGTCTAATTTCTTAGCCCGCTTAATTTCATGGCCTATAAGAGGGCATTCTACATGCCCTCTCTTCTTTCCCTCTCTTTCTTTATCTATATTTATATATAGCTATGTCTTGCATCTTTTATCTTTTGCCTGCTTCAGTAATTAGACTGCGGCAAAGCTGGGGCATCGCCTTAAGGAATTTTAGTCGAACTAATCAACCCTTATTATTTATTTGTTTCACGCATCGTACTTATTCTGTCTGTGTCTTTTGCCGAACCACTATATCACAGAGACGTAAACATACTAACACCGGTTGTGAACCGGTGGTGTGGGACAAATAGAGACACAGACACAGACACACACTCACACGCACTCTCCCTCTCTCACACACAAACAAATAGATAAATAATCGACGGTATTCTTTCAGTTTCCGTCAACCGAATCTCGTCGCAAGGTCTTGGTCGACTCGGGGTTACAGAGAAGATGCTACGCAGTGTGACTGAAGCCAGACCCAATTATAGGGGATGCAGCATTCTTACCACACACACACACACACAGAGCGGCACACATACAGTGGCGCACACGCACGGACATATATACACACACACACACTCACATAGGCATTACGTAGACTACGATTAGGGAAGCAGACAATTTTTTTAAAAATAATATTTATTCTGTTGTTTCATCTTTTCTGCAAAGAATCGCTGGCACGAATTAAATCACTGCTTTCTTTAAATGTTTGTTTTTCTTTTTTCGGTCCAAATACACATATGCAAATTAAGAAACAAAAATAAACAACAACAGAAATATAAAATTGCATTTGATGCTTTATCTTAGATTTGGATTTGAAATTTAAGAGAAACAAATTAGCCTGCATCTGAAACTAATCGATTCTATATAAGATTTCTAGATGCACTTTCTGCTTTGTCACGCATGCAAAGAATAATAAATTTCATGCAATTTATTGATTGAGGCAGCTTTTTGCTTATTACCTGCCTGGAAACTACTTCCTCGACGTCTCTAATCTATTTACGGTTTTGAAACATGATTTATAATAATACTTTACATATAACAGTTGTCTATTTCATTATCTAATTAAACCTGGTCCTTTTCAATGTCTTTTTTGCTTCTTCATTTACAATTGTCGTCGCCGCATAATACTTTTCACTTAAAATACAGATTAACATACTTGTATGTGTTCTCAAATACATGAAAGCTCAAATACTCTTATACCCGTACGTATATATACAGTTAATAATACACACACATACATATATGTACATATCTGTATATGTATATATTATATATATATATTATATATATATATATATAGATATATATATATATATATATATATATATGTATATGTATATGTATATATATGTATATATATATATATAATATATATATATATATATGTATATGTATATGTATATATATATGTATATGTATATGTATATATATATATATATATATATATATGTATATATATATGTATATATATATATATGTATATATATATATATTATATATATATATATATATATATATATATATATATATATATATTATATATATATATATAAGGATGCGTGCGTGTATGTAAATGAATATCTAAATATTTTCAATCAGGCTCGCAGTCATAATATTTCCGTATCAATAGGTGAAGTTGAAACACGAAGAGCTTATCCTTAGAGCTGATTGAAAATAAATATATTAACTCTATTTTCCCGTATTTATGGATTACTCAGTTGAACAATCGTCTTCCCAGTATGACTACATCCCCACAAACAAAATCATTTTCGTACATTCATGCATTACTACATATGTATATGTATGTTTATATGCGTGTTTTATGTATGTATGTCATTATTCAGTTTTATTTCAAGATTTTTTGCCAAAAGAGAAAGAATCGGTTTCTAACCTAGATCCTGCAATTTCAACATCAATAACAGGGTATTTCTGTATGTGTGTATGTATACGTGTAGATATGTAAGTTTTGTTTTATGTATGTCTTCTCATGCATATACTTGAATATCTAGACATGCTCATATATACTTAAATTATAAACTTCTGGTAACTTTTACAGATTTTTACAGTTCCACTGTAGTCTACGAATCAGCTTTCTACTTTCTGGTTTGGAGAAATCTAATTTCTCAAGATTTGCCTTTAGGCAGTGTGTTACATATCACCCAACAATTACAGGTATTTCCCAATAAGTACAGGCATGAACCTGATCTTGTAGTCTTGATAGATTAACTGCAGATCCCTCAATAGATCAGAGTAGGCATTCTCTTTTTCACTGATTTTCTGCTTTATGTTAACAACCGCTAGGCTGCTGATTTCCACAACTGTACACAGTTTCTCTTCTCTATCCCAAATCCTTATATCAGGTCTATTGTGTTTATATTTTATTGAGGTTTTTACTGGGATATTCCATCAATACTTATTTTTATTATGAGTGGCTATGACTTCCACCATACTGTGTTTTCTGTCCTTAGGTTTATCTTTTGACGGATCTCGTTATAAGTGTCCTAGCTACAACAACACGTCTCATCGGTAGGTAATACTATGGAGACATTTTCGGACAGCTGTTTATAATATGGGTGATAACGTTGCTGTTAAATCCTCAACGTCTGCATCGGTTGTCACATTTTACTGTTTTTCCTGCATCTCTGTCCCTTTTGAGCATCAGGTATTTGGTAAATTTTTGTTTATTGATTACAAACGCATACCCTTCAAAGTGGAAGGTAGTAACCCGGTTGTTGGTCCATGATTGACTGCCTTGATGATGGATGTTACCATCAACCTAGAGCTTTCTGCTAACAGATCCATGCATAGTCTACTGCTCCTGTATACTCATCCTTTCATGTGATGATATGTTGCGGTAGTCGTACGACTTCTATGGACATGCATTTAAGGTTATCAGACAAGGGATGCTGCTCAAGGAGTTGCCTTTCAAGTCTTATGATGTTATCAGCCTCATGTATGCAAACTTGGTGATGGGAGGCACTTCAACACTTGGTGGTCGAAATATGTTGGCGAAGGGATACGATACAACATTCAAAGGAAGTTCGCATCGATGTTAAACCTCCTGCTGGTATGTATGTATGTATGTATGTATGTATGTATGTATGTATGTATGTATGTATGTATGTATGTATGTATGTATGTATGTATGTATGTATGTATGTATGTATGTATGTATGTATTATGTATGCATGTATGTTTATGATTTGATTGTTCTACGTTCGATATTACCTGTTTCGAACTTAAAAGTTCTTCATCAAGTTCAATACCAATCATACCCTCATTAAGATGTCCTTATGCCGCATACTCAAAAGAGGTGAAAAAACAATAGAAAACTACGTTCCTTTTTGTTTGTTTGGGCGCATGTGTGTGGGTCAGTGTGTGTGCCCATGCATGCATATATGTATGCATGTGTGTGTGAGTAGATATGTATGTATGTGTGTGCATCTGTATGTATTCTGCATATTCATGCGCTTGCGTGTCCGTGTTTGTGTGTTTTTATGTATGTGTGTGAATGTCTGTGCTTATATATGTATGCACCTCTGTCTCCCTGTGTGTGCACACACATACATAAAAAAACACACAAACATGGATACGCAAGCACATGAATACGCAAAATATATACATACAGATGCACACACATGCATACGTATATACATATGCATACACACACTTGCATACATACATACATACATGCATAAGCACACGCACACACTGACCCACACACATGCGCACAAACAAACAAAAAGGAACGCAGTGTAAATAACGGACAGAGTCAAGACTACTTAAAAGGTTGCAAGACGCAACGAAAGTTTTAGGAAAATAAAAATAAGTGGATATTTTACCGGTGAGTGTGTTTAATTATAAGGCACAAAAAGAAAATGACTCTCCCCAGACACAACAGAATATGCTTCAACACACTAACTCACATAAAGAATCTTGCAAACCAAATCCAAAAACGAAATATTAGAAAACTACTTTTGTTATTAAACATTCGAATGTTCTTCATAAAAGCGTCGTTGTTTGAAGTTATAACAAAATAAAGCGCTCTGAAATCGATTAGGTAAAAATATAGGGTGATTTGGCGAATAAAACACTTAAGAACCTTTACACGCTAAATAAAGAGTTTGTTTCTGAATTCTGTCTAAAGCTGCATAGCTAAAAGAAGCCAAGTTATCCGGGCTTTACTACTCACGGTCACCTTTGAAAAAATTTACTGCTGGCCAGCACCTCCCACTACACATTTATTTTCTCTCTAATTGCTACTTAAGGAAGGCGTCAATGTTTTGAACTGTGAGTAAAAGCTCTATTTTCAAACCTTTTATTCCTTGACGAAGCTGACAAATATAAGAGGCTGAAATTACAAATCAACATGAAAAGAAGAAATCTGCGACAAAGTGTGAAATACTTTTCATATACTTTTTAAATACTTTTCATGAAGGTGGCCTGATGCAGGAATCGTTCGTACGCCGGGCTAAATGCTTAGCATTTCGTCCGCCTTTACGTTCTCAATTCAAATTCTGCTGAAGTTAACTTTGCTTTCCCTCCTTCGGAGTCGATAAAATAAGAAGCAGTGAAGAACTGTGGTCGATGTAATCAATTTACCCCCTACTTTAAAATTGCTAGCCTTGTGCCAAAATTTGTAACCAATAGTAGCATAAATGAAGCACTAGAGAATGGTAAGTTAAAATGATAAGAAAATCATCTACATTGTAAGTACCGGAAAAAAATGATGGAAGGACATAAGTGAACAAAAATGCAATACTGGGCTGACAAGTGGAGCACTCACACTCAAATTTAAGATCAATTAATTTTGACTGGGCTACGTGGTTCTGTGGTTCAGAAAAAGCTGGTAAATGCTTTAAGAACGCATTAAGTAACTTCAAAATGTATGAATAATAGGAAGAGACAATAACTCTCTTCACCAAGAGAGAATACACCTGTAGGCGTGGAAAAATAATGCTTACTTAGAAAATCATACCGTACTTTGAAATGCTAACAGAAAATAGATGGCAAAAACACACCAGAAAGTATCTCAGAAAATGGGAAAGCGAAAATAGTTAATAATAACGAGACTGGACAGCCCAGATGTTGGTAAGTATTATTACCATTAATAGTTGTATTAGTAGTATTAGTAGTTGTAGTTGTTGTAGTAGTAGTAGCTCTTGGTGAAGCAATGGCTATAGTTACTGTTGTTCCATTCAATGTAGCCTTCATTGAGTAAACCCATGATCAAAGATATTACAGACGTGGACACGTCTATTTCTATAGATTGTATGTCCTGGACTTATAGAAGGCCGAGCGAATATTAAGACGTTTCAGCCTTGACTCTAGCAGCACCAGCAGAAGCAGCGGTAGTAGTAGTAGTAGTAGTAGTAGTAGTAGTAGTAGTAGTAGTAGTAGTAGTAGGAGGAGGAGGAGGAGGAGGAGGAGGAGGAGGGGAGGGAGAGGGAGAGAGGAAGAGGAAGAGATAAATATATTAGCCAAAGGATATCAGTGTTCCTTAGAGTTTTCTTTCCTTATCTTTACGAACGGTAGTTTTGTCTGTGGCAAAAGACCATATCGTTTTCAGACTACTATTATTTTCCCTCTCCAACAATTATTTCCTTCAATTAGCACACTCATACCTCCATTTACTCAGCTTATAAAAGCTATTGAAGCTGCATCTCTTCATTAATGCATACTAGCTTTTGTGAAATTTCTGTTTCTCTTCCAAACTTTTCCCTCGAAAATCTTTTTCTTAATCTTAGAAGCCATATCAGTTGCCGATATCTGTGTTTGCTAGTTAATTTAAGTCTCGTTATATGGCAGTCTTAATTTTTATGCATGAGGTATTGAATATCATAATATAATTTCTTTTATTTGGTCACCTTATTCAATTTGATTGTTATACCACGCTGATATGTTTCAATCTTTCTCAACTAACCAAATTGAATATCAATGATTTGACATGCTTTTCGTTAAACAATTATTTGTAAGTGTTCTGTAACTAAACACCAACTAATGGTTTGTTTAATTCTTTATTTCTGTATATCACTTATATTTCTCTCAATTCTTTGTCAGCGTTCTTGTTTCTACAATTTTCCTGTATGCGAGTGATTGAACAAGTTTATTTGGAATCCATGTTGTAGACAGTCTACAGTTGCGTAGTTTTGTCCTCGTTTTAGTTCATCTAAAATTTCTGCTCTTTCTTATTCAGAGAAACACTTGATCGGCCTCTTCATTTCTAAATTTTACCTGATCCCTCAAGCAGAAACACTGTATCTCCTATTTTTCTTTTAACGGAATATCTCTTAGACTGATTTCATTCTTGAATGTTGTATTCAACTCCTCACATTTTCTATTACTATATAACAAAGCAGTTTAAATTGTTTTATCTCACACTCTTAACATCTCTCCCCCACTCTCTCTCTCTCTCTCTCATTCGATTTTCCTATGCTTGTCCACCCTACATTTACATGAATATCCATTCATCGTTCACTTGTCTGGCAAAAAGGATACACTCCAGAAGGATTATTTACATTATATCAAGGATAACAATTCCAGATCTACTTCGATAAATTGAACAATATAGAAGATAAACAAGCAATAAAACTATTCTGTGTATTTCGCTAGGGTTTCCTTCAATAGTTCTTTGTCTAGTCGTCAGAAACTCCTGCAAATATTTTAAGTTTGTCTATTATCAAGCTACACAAACAATAATGGGATTTACACATAAAATTAAAAACTGTTTATTGTTTCTGATGGTATATCATCAACTCATAAGAAGCCGTTACGTGTTTTGGTCGTAATTATTTTGAAGTAAGAATTTGCAGAACCTTTACAGCATTGGACAAAATGCCTTGAGGTACATTTTTCCGACACTTTAACATCAAGTCTCTCCAAGGTTGAATTTGTCTTTCATTATTCTTAGGTCGAGAAAACAAAGCATCAATCAAATACTAGGATCGATGTAATCAACTAGCCATCTCCCCTTAAGATTGCGCCATAATTAGAAACAATAATTATATTGTACTACTTCCGACCAAAAATAAACTTATTTAGCACAGTTTAAGATTTTTAACAAATAAAATGTGACATTCTTTTCAAGTTTCTCGCCAGCGGGCTCCGATAACATGTTTAATTGTTTCTTCGAATACTTTAGTGTTTGATACTTCATCGAAGCCAAAAACTAATCGAAGTGTACATCCCTTCAAGTAGAAATCCCTGTTTAGAAAAAACGTAATTCTGTTAGTCGGAGTCCAAATACTGCACAAGTCGCTGCCCAAATCCAACGCTAAATGCAATCCTTGTTCTATTCAGTAACACAACTCAGTCATTCTTCCTAGTCTACTCAACTATTACCATGAATCCTTCTGTTTATACTCCAGAACATGGACACTCAATGATATGACACAATTCCACAGAGCACATACAATACGCAATCAGCAATTAATAAAATTAAAGCATGCACTATAAGATAATGGTCATCCGCTAATATAACGTACTCAATATGAAATAAAGTCTTCGGAGGGGCGATGCATAGCCTGCTTGCTCACAAGGATAAAATAAAATTTAATGCAATAAATACATTCTCAAACGAATTCATATTTCAACAAAATTATATCCAGAGTTATTTCCCCTACTTTTTGTTTATGCATATTTAACAAAGAAGCATACATTTTGATTCATACGTCCGCCAGTTTTGTAGATAAACCAAAATTTAATGGGTTCAAGCCACTCACCCAATGAGTATTTCTACCAAATTTGATGAAAATCCGTTCAGCCGTTTTCCAGTCATTTTGCAAACACACAGACAAACAGACGAAGACGAGTGACTACAATAACCCTGCATCGATTACGCGCGCAGGATAAGGCATACAATTTATAATTTACGCAAAATACCATCCGATAATATATCGCATACCGTAAATTCTTTATATAAACATCATAAAATCACTGTAACACAACTAACACGGAGCATAATCATCACCCAACCAAATGACCTAAGTCAATTAGCACATTTCACCGAATAATCGAACTTGAAAGAAAATATAAACTCCACAATGTGTGTATGTATGTATGCATGCATGCATGTATGTATGTATGTATGTATGTATGTATGTATGTATTTATGTCATCATTCAGTTTTATTTCAAGATTTCTTGCCAATAGAGAAAGAGTCGGTTTCTAACCAAGATCCACGACTCCTTCATAGGAATTTCAACATCAACAACAGCGTATTTTTGTATGTATGTATAAGTGCAGATTTGTATGTTTTATGTATGTCTTCGTATGCATATACTTACATACCTAGACATGCTCATATATACTTAAATGCAAGTATGTATCTAAGTATGAATGAATGACTGATGATAGTTGAAATTATTTTCTTAAAACGTACAAAGCAATGTATAAAACTGGAAAGAGTTCATAAGATGGACCACATGGAGAAGCAACATTGATATCATCAATGATTAATAGCCAGGATTATTAGCCACAATCACAAAACAATCGGGAAAAGAATCTACTTGTTAGATACTGGATGACGATTAAAAATTCATGGCACACAATATATTTCTTTTAGCTTTCTCTCGTAAAGATTAAAAGTTGTTGTTATGACTTCCAAGAAACACATAAGTGTATAGTGAAAAAAAGATTTGCACTTGCTGAGTAAAGTGTGCGCGCGCGTGTATGTATGGACGTGTGCACGTGGGTGTGTGCATGCGCGTGTGTATGCTGTCTGTGTCAAACTGCTTATGTATTCCAAGGAGATTAGAGGTTTGAAGATATTCTGTCTGCTGATTGATTTGATTGTGCGACAGTCTTAGTGAAATCTATAAAACCTCCGATTTACTGACTTACAGTCTCCTGTTTAAAGAATTTGTTCGCAAGGTAATAATATCGCTACTGCTGTCTATAGACACTTAAGAAAGAATATGATAGAACATCATCAACTGACGACACTGAATATTTTCTATTATTTTGGTGGAGCAGCTATTACGACACATCATATCTACTAAATCTAAACCCTAAAAGATTAAGAAAAGTTTGACAAATTTAGTTTAGTCTGAAGCGTTTGACAGAATTAGAAACATGCATTTGATGGTGAAATATATGTCCTGGGTAAAACATTATCGAATATGCAATTACTTTTCCATATTTAACTCTGAAATTATTAATATGTGAAATTGATAACTATTAGGAGTTATGCGAACCAAGTATTTCAATAAAAGTTTACTAGACTATACTTTCAAATTAACAATGCACTTAACTGCATGTTTTCATGCAGAAAACACCCTTGGGGAAAATTTTCCAATGCCGTTAATTTGCATTGCCATCTCAGCGAAATAGTTTACCATGAAACCTATATGCACATCAAAGTCAGTCTATGATCTGTCAGCTTTGTATTTAATACTCTTCGCCGAGGAGGCTTAATAAGACCGAAACGTAAACTTATCACTGTTCCAACCAAAATTTAGGCTTTCGTCTTTATATAAATTTTGGTCAATTAAAATTTTAGATTACCTTCGAGTGATACTTTGAAGATGAATATGCATGAAAGCTATTGATATATGGCATTTTGTTAAATAAAGTTTTCATTTTAATTGATTAAATGTGATTTTCTACTGTAGAAGTCTGTACTTAACCATATGTTTTTCACGTAGAAAATACTCTTGGAAAATTCTTCATTAGATATCTTTGTATTTACTACACAATTTTCATGAAAGATGCTGCTGTCTTTACAAGAAATAAACTAATAAAATACACCGAATAAAATACAAAGAAATAAACTAATAAAAACGAAAGTAAACCTAATGATAAAACGTTAATAATGATTACCGATGTATTTTCACTGAAATAACAAAGCTGTAGACAACAAAATTAGTCTCTGATAGATGTCAGAAGAAATAGCGTTCTTTGCAATGTTTAAATGAAAAGATAAATATTGAACTGAAATAATGGATGAATGACGGCTGCATGCGATGAATTACATCTGCTTCCTCTAATATAACATGAATCTGCTTTCAATACTGACAATCCGACACACTAAACGGTGCTAGCTGCTAAGCCAGACATATTACTTTACTGATGCCATTGAACCTTGTATATACATTAAGTAAAAAAATAAACAAACGTTTAGATAATTGTCTTCATGACTTGTTGATTTACAGAGTTCAAACTTACATATCGATATTTCCTATTCAGAGAAACTGTTTATAATTGTAGAAATTTGAATAGAGGATCAATGCAGTATAAATGCAGTAATAATTACACTTTTATCACAATACAAAATTATAATATATTAAGAAATTGTTGTATAGACTTAATTTTATATCGATAAGCACTAGTTGAAACAATCTAATATGTAATTTTAAATAATACCTTTGTATATAGGGGCTTTCTATCAATTTTTATTGTCCTTAGGCATATTTTTGTACGAATGGAAGTGTAATTTTGTGGTAGGCCCCATATGTTTGCACCCAAGCAAGGGTTGATATATCGACAAGGTTAATAATATTAAAAATATAACAACAACAACAACAATAATAATAATAATAATAATGGTTAATGGCTTTTGGCTTAAAATCAGAAACAGAAAGGTTTATCATAGCAGCCGAAGATCAATGCCTACCTACAAGGAACTACCAGGTCAACATATTAAAGAACGGCAGCTGCCCAACACATCGTGTATGTCAACAACAAAATAAAACCATTGATAATATTGTTTCCATGTGCAGTCTTCTTGCGCCTACAGAGTATCTCAACAGGCATGATAGAGCTGCACAATATGTTCACTGGGTAATTTGCAAAAACCTGGACCTACTCCATGATAAGAACTCTTGGGAACACAACCCAGCTTGAAAATGATCACACCTCACTCCTCTGGAACTTCATCGTTCAAACTGACAGAAAGACAGATTCAAATAATCCAGACATTATATTGAAAGACTTCAAACAAAAATCATACCTACTCATTGATATGACTGTCCCATTCGATATAAATGTATCTGTAAAGACCTACCAAAAACTGAGCAAGTATAAAGATCTTGAAATAGAAATTAACAAAATGTGCAACCTGAAGACTAAAACAATGCCTGTTGTCATAGGTGCCCTAGGAATGAGAGCAAAAGGGGCTAACTGCTACCTAGCTCAGATAGCAGGAAACCCAAAAATGGCAGAAATTCAAAACATAGTGCTCTTGGGAACTGCCCATATCCTACGTAAAATACTGTCTATGTAATCTCAGATTTGAAAACACACCCATAATTTTCTTGTCTTTTCTTGAACATTCTCTAGAACAATACTATATACAAAACCAAATATATGACATCCTCGGCATAACACCAACATGAACTTCTAACTTGTTGTCTCTTGAGGTCTCTGGGTGAGACTTGGATCCAACTTGTACAAATACAAAGCAAAATTCAAACATATAATAATAATAATAATGATAATAATAATAATAATAATATAATAATAATAATAATAATAATAATAATAATAATAATATATTAAGTAGGATTTAGCAAACTGCAGTAGGACCCTGTATGTGTAACCATAATAGTAATTAGCAAGAGATTTAATTGTGATGATTGGGGATTTGTACTTATGCCTTCTAATAGGTTCACTAGGCTGATTGTATTAAGAAATGTTTAGACAATTACTGTTTGTCTAGCAAGATCTTCGCTTGAGTAGTGTGATGGCTATTTCAGAAGATAGATTTAGTATTATCATTATATGTGGAGGCGCAATGGCCCAGTGGTTAAGACAGTAGAATCGCGGTTTCAATTCCCAGACTGGGCGCTGTGTGTGTTTATTGAGCGAAAACACCTAAAAGCTCCACGAGGCTCCGGCAGGGGGTGGTACTCTTTCACCACTCTTTCTCTCACTCTTTCTTCTGTTGGCCTGCTCGCTTAGCCAGCGGGGTGGCGTCATTTGAAGGCTAAAACAATGCGAATGCATTGTGACCAGCGATGTGTAGCAACGTCTGATAGCCTGGTCGGTCACGTGATCACGTGATTATCATTATATAATTGAATGTTAATGCCATTGCCATTACCGCCTCTTAGTGATAGTATCCCCTTTACCGTAGTCCCTTCCTTGGCATGGTGCTTATTTACATGCTTGGTTCTTTTATGTCATAAGCAGCCTTGGGCCACTTAGAGCATATGCTACTTTTCTATACTTTTACATTTTATTTACTTCTTTATTTACATCTACCCCTATAACAGTCTTAATAGCTTTTGTTTTTAAATTTAACTGACCAGTTATATCGATGACTGGACTTTGGTCAATCCCATTACGGGCAATAGGTAGTTGGTCTTTACAATATATCAATAAGTAAATAAATGTAATTAATTTATGGGCATGTTATTTGGATAAATATTAATTAGTACTATTTACGAAATCTTAAGTACTATTATGATTACTTCTAAAGGTTATGGCCCTATCACTCCTTTCGAGATCTATTTGCGTATCCCGTTGTACTAAAGTACTTATTTTACTTTTTATTATTTATACACCCTGTTACACCTAAAGAAAGATTAACCCACCAATTAATTTTCTTGTTTAGTCATCTACTCAACGGCCTAAAGCGGAACACTGCAAAATGGTATGATTTAAATATATTAAGCCTCCATTCCACCTCTCGAGGCTCTTTTTCTTTTCTTTTCTTTTATGTATTTTTATTCACGCTGATGAAGCTACGTGTTCCAGATCAGATGTGCTATAGAATATGACGAATATTATTCTCAGAATTTTCTTTGGCAGTGCTGTGGGACTGTTAGATGGGATAAAGTTTTGTATTAAAAAATTGTAATCGATGGTACTCATTTGCTATTGTTTAAGACTTCTCCATTTTCTGCTTAATTAAAATTTTTATATATATATATATATATATATATATATATATTATATATATATATATATATATATATATATAATATATATATATATATATATATATATATATATATATATATATGTGTGTGTATATATATATACATATTTATATTTGTATGTATATAATAAACATGAATGTGTGTCTTTATTTGCTGTGAATTGAAATCTGGTTTGTTTTCACTTTTCTCTTCACTTTTTTGGGAGGTCGCTAAAATAATCACACTCTCTCTACCGCTGACACTGCGATTAATTCAATTTCGCTGTCTATAGAGTGTTATTGTAAACTATGTTCCACCAAACTAATAGTGTTGTTCTCTTTTACTCGGTATAAGAAATGTATAGAAAATATTACAAATTCATGGATCACTTCACAAGAGAAACTTTTTCTTAAACCTCATATACTGTAAAAATGAAGTTATGTCCATCTGAAAGGTACGATTGTTCTATTTCATAACTATGTTATGGATTTTCCTAATGTATATTTGCCAAACTATTTTATTGTAATTGCCCAAAATTCTGATGAATCCGTTTGTGAGTATTAACATTATGTACACAAATGATGAAATAAAAACATGAAGAATTTTAAATATTTTGTATCTTTTCAGCATATGCGTTCTAAGAGATTTGACAAAGGGAATATTTTAATGCTTTGAGCTACAGTAACGTATAAATCTTAATACTGATATGTTTTCTGTAACTCTTTCAAATAAAAATCAAATTTCTACTGGACTAGTTAATTCTTAATGGCTGACTTTCTCTTTTCTTGTTCAATAAGTGAGGCAAATGGTGATATAAAGCTTCACCCAATAGAAAACTGAATAGGAAACGAAGTCAAAACTATTGAGTGAAATCTTTGTAATAAAAACACACTTGTTTATGCTCTAATCTACATCCATGTACACATACAAATATATGCACACAAGCACACACAAGTACAAATAATCCCACACATACATGCAGACAGATAAACAACACTGTTTTAGTTTTATCTTTTGTTTATTAAATCATTTTTATATTTTCTTATGTGTTGAGATCTTTTGAATCGTAAAGCTCCTAGATCCATCGATCTCATTTTTGTTGATATTCTCAAACTTATGTCCTGTAGGAATTATTTGGTTTCGGTCTATGTTACCGCTATTTTATGGTTATATGCCTTTCAGATTTACCCTACGATCGAAGCAACACACAAAGGAATTTACGAAATAAATAAAATTACGAAATACTAATGAATAGCAGGTATACAAAGAAATTGACCAAATCATAAAGCAATGCGTGGACGCTGACATATTAACATTAAAGGAGCTACTTAATAAAGTGTGTAACTTAAATCAAATGAATGTTAGAAATAGAATACTTGATTAAGTTATAAATCAACTGGTAAAATAAACACAAAAGGCATTGAATAACTAACAATGATATATAACAAAGATTATAAAATTAATAGCCTTCTTTATTTCAAAACATAAACTTGCAAACCTTCAAACATGTTTCTAGTGATCTATTTCTTATATAATTCTAAATAGTCATATGATTTCGACACTTTCTCACCA
>NC_043000.1:88280739-88338239 GCF_006345805.1 Octopus sinensis
TGGGAAAGCATTCCATAAATTAAATATACCGTCATCGGAGAGAGAGAAATCAGAAAATGTAGAAATGAAGAATATCCCCAATCGAGGATATTAGTACTTTCCAGTTCGTCGGGGAATGAAGGATCAGAATGAAAAGTATATGCGTTTTAAGAAATAATAGAGTTATAGATAAAGTTCATTAGCTGTTCCATAAATGAAGATTCGATAATAATCCATGGCAAAGGATAATGGAAGCTACTAGTTCCATTTTTGAATAGTGTGTGAATAAGGACTGAGTTGGAATATCTACTAAAGTATGAAGGAAAGATTGAATGGTAGATGCATGAGTGGATAGAGCCTAGTGAGAGCATGTTTGGTGAAAGAGGTTATGGGATATATACACGCATACAGATAGATAAGGGATGAAAAATTGCAGATGTCAGATAGTCTCATCTCATGTCTGACCACCAGTATTGGCCAGAGTCATTAGAGTGGGTGGGAGGGGTTAGGTTAGTAATAATGTGGTTGTAAAAGACAATGAAGTTCTCGAATTGCAGCCACAACTACAGGGATCGTAATTACGACTTGCGGTGAGGAGAGATTTAGGGCTCATCCGGTTACGATGTCGCTAGATACAGATGCAAATAATGTTAAGATTTTAAAACTTGTAGTGTTAGTGAGAGTGTATGATCGTAGGGAATAGATGAATAAAAGTAGTTTTAAAATTTTTTAAATGAAAAAACCCATTTTTACTAAGTTATACAGGAGTGAAATTATAGGGCCCAGGAATGAAACAAATATAGCAATAATGGATAATAGATTTATGAATAAATCAGTGAAGAAATCTGGTAATTTAAATTAGTCATATATATTTTTATACCAATTGTTTAACTCTATAACCATGAGAAGAGAAGGTCTAGAGGTGTTCATTTAATAGCATTAGTGTTGCAAATATTATAATCTAGGTGGGATGCATAAATATGAATTAAGGAAAAATGAGAATCTATAAAATAAAACAATAAAATGGACATGATAATAATGTAGCTATGCTGATTTAATTAAGTCAGCTCGTACGATATTTAACCTATATATCAGTGAGAATCAGAGGTGGTTGTTTTACCGCGATTAGATTTATGATAAAATGAAAATTATTTAAAGATTTTGGGAACATACAAAGAAAAGATTTTGTGTTGCTTATTTAATAATTGCATAGGGTTATGTGATAGGATTTCTATACATTCCCTCAAGCATAACCAAGACGAGGTATTTTCTTCTTGATATGGAGGACCTGCGTCAATGAATGACCAAAGTATATTATGTGGCTTCGTCTTTTTCTAAAGGTAGTGTACATGTTCCGCGAAACAAATAGATCTACTATGTTTTTCATATTTAAATGAGTTTAAATGCACAAAATATCTTTGCTTAAAACTGACAGTAGCTTCAGTATAAACCTTGGTGGGGTTTTGGAGTATATTAAGAACCGTGCTCTTTAAAAGTACATCAAGACTAGCTATGAGCTCCTAACCGGTAGTTATTCCAATTATTTTGAGTTACAATTGGCTCTAATTGGTTTAGGAATTTCCCGCTAAGTGAATTACAGAATGCATAATTAGAGGATGTATGATGGTCTAAGCTAGTTCCTTCTGATCCGTTCTTCGCACAGTCATTGTTTCCGATGATATATGTACTGTTATTATAGGTACTGCTGATTGGAAACAGAGAGATTGTTGACTCATGGGAGAGATTAAGTGTAGCGTCATTGTTGCGGTTTGTAGTATAAACCCTGTTTTTGTAAATTGTACTACTGATGTTGTCGCTATTATTATTTTTATTATTAAATGTTTGACTTTTGCTTTGCATTTGTACAAGTTGGTTCCAAGTTTCGCCCAGAGACCTCAAGAGACAACAAGTTAGAAGTTCATGTTGGTGTTATGCCTAGAGTGCCATATATTTGGTTTTGTACATAGCGTTGTTCTAGAGAAGGTTTAAGAAACCATACGAAAATTGTGTTTGTTTTAAAATTTGAGATTACATAGACAGTATTTTACGTAGCATAGGGGCAGTTCCCATGAGCACTATCTTGCTAATTTCTATTTCAAGATCTTTATACTTGCTCAGTTTTTGGTAGGTCTTGACACATACGTTTATATCGATTGGGACAGTCATATCAATGAGGAGGCATGATTTTGTCTGAAGGCTTTCAATATGATGGCTGGCCTATTTGCATCTATCTTTCTGTCAGTTTGAATGGTGAAGTTCCAGAGGAGTGAGATGTGAACATTTTCAAGCACTGGGGGTGGTTTGTGTTCCAACGAGTTTTTATCATGGGGCAAGTCCAGGTTTTTGCAAATTACCCAGTGAATATATTGTGCAGCTCTATCATGCCTGTTGAGATACTATGTAGGCGCAAGAAGACTACACATAGAGACAACATGATCAATGGTTTCATTTTGTTGTTGACATACACGACATATTGAGAGCTGCCGTTTTTTAATATGTTGATCTGATAGTTCCTTGTAGGCAGGCATTGATCTTGGACTGCCATGATAAACCCTTCTGTTTCTGATTTTAAGCCAGAAGCCAGTAGCCATTGATAGGTAGGGGCTTTGTCTACACCGGCATTATTCGCTCTCCTTGGGTATTTCCCATTGAGAGGTTTTTCTTACCATTTATCAGTCAGAATATCTAAGGCAGCGATTTTAGCACGGGCTTTCATGCGCTTAGCTTTTTCTGCACTTGTTTCTAGTACGACTCATTCTGGAATGTGTATAATAATAATAATAATAATAATAATAATAATAATAATAATAATAATAATAATATAATAATAATAATAATAATTATTATTATTATTATTATTATATTATTATTATTATTATTATTATTATTATTATTATTATTATTATTATTATTATTATCCTTAGTTGTGGTTGTTGTGTTATGTCTATGAAAGATGCGCTTATTAAATGCCGCTATGATGGATTCGATGCTAAGTGTAGTGGAATAGAACAGAATCATCAATTCGCATGAGTACTGTGACCAGCCGGATTAATTAGAAATAGTGATCCACCAGGAGCGTCATCACTTGCTAATCGTTTTTCATTGCAACGGTGCCAGACTACATACGTATTTTCTGACATGACTGAAGTTATTGAGGTCTGACTGGGAAGTTTTGTCGCACTATCCGATCTGGCGCCTTCAGATTACCGTCTTTTTTGGTTTCTTCAAATATTCGTTGAATGGACAGATCTTCAACACAAAAGATGATGTGAAAATTCACTTGGAAAAGTATTTCACCAGCAATGGCAGCTCTTTTTCAACAGAATTATGGAATCTAGTCAATAGAAAGATTAGCTACAATCTACCGTTCCAGTTCTTTTGATATACGGCACATTTGCTTAGTTGAAGAGTACACTACACTCCCCTAAAGAAGTGGGCAGGATGGATTCGCTTAGACTATGAAATTCTCGATATCTCTGCACTAATCTCGGCTGTGTATGACTAAAATAGATTATTAATGCTGCAACTGTTTAGTGCAAAGAGGTATATTCACTATCGTGCGATGGCATGTTTTAGACATAGTCGGTGATTTGCAGGGTCGATAACAAAAGAAGATATTACATAAGCCATAAAAATACGATATTTTTTCTCCACCAGCACAAAACACTATAGGTCTTTTAGAATGAGAAATTGGAACGTGCTACATCACACGATTTAAAACGAAATTTCATGACACTAACTGTTATATTTGGTATGAAATTCGATATTTCTCCATCAACTTACCATAGACTTTTAACAAAGAGTAATTGTAATGCACTGCATCACACAAGGAAAGAAAAGGAATTTGATCGGTAAATTTGAGTTAAAAAGCACCCATGTTTTGCAGGTTGGTTTATATAATGATACAGATAATAAACCCTTACCTCACGTGAGAAAGAATAATTTATTCTGTGTTTGATTTGTTTCGTTTGTACTGTGTGCATCCCATGAGTATGATTTTCGAGCTGGTTTGGTTTATTTGTCGTTTGTTGTGACTTCTTTGAAAGAAATTATAGATACATGTACGGCCGTATACTATATGTTGCCATGATGCTTTCAATAATAAAGTTTGCTTAATACATTTGATATTTAATAACTATTTCAGCGTCGATTTTTTTTGATAGATTTAGTGTGTTATGTGTGCTGGAAAGGCTTCCTAGAATTTTTTTGTTTCTTTTCCTTGGGCGTGTTTGCGTATGTGTGTTTGTGCATGTGCGTGCGTACCTGCGTGTGTGTGTGTGCGCGCGCGTGCCTGTGTCTGTATAAGTGTGCATGCTCGTGTGTGAACATGTGTGTACATGTATGTGTATTTCAGTGCTACTGAATGTATTGGTTTGTTGCCTGTGTTGCACGTTACTTTGTAGAAAGAAGGGATACTGTGTATTTGGTAATTGCATATTTTAGTATATTTGTGTCAAACTTAGTTTCTAATGCGAGTTAGAGTAATTACGCAGCATATCTTGGAGGAGATATACTATACAATTATATGTCCTTATTATATGGTGATTAGATACTATTGTTATACAAGTGCTCTCATAATTTATTGTCTTGCTTCAATATTGCTTGAAAAAATCTGCCTTATGACAAGAACAGCAAATAGCATGAAAAATTATCTTAATATTTCTTTTACAAACAACCCAAAGGCACCCATTCTGAACAAGTAAGACTGAAAATTGTACTAAATTAGAATTTTTGATTAGGATATACCGCACAATAGGAACCATGTTGTTGGAACTTTTCGATTGTTATTTAAATGAGCTGATTGTACGAGAAGGCATATTTTCTCCACTACTTCCGAATGCATTGTCGACATCAAAATGCTGCATAAACTGAATATAAATGAAGCACATTAAAATTAAGGGAAAATGATACTACCAAAGTATCATTAACCAGTTTTATCTTGTATTTATGGACGTTACAATGTTATTGCCAACACGTAAGTTATTTCCTCACAGAACATCTGCCTCAACGTTAACTTACAGCAGTAAATTATACTCTGTTATTTGACTTTGTACATATGCTTGGCAGCAATACAATGGTAGATAACATTCCATGTTATATTTGTTTCGAGTCTGAACATTCTGAGTTCAGTTTTTGCTTTGGACGTCCATACGTTTTTGTGAGAGTGTGTGTGTGATTGCGTGTCTTTGTGCTTGTGTTTCTTTCCTCCCATCCACCGCTTCACAAACAGTGTGGGTGTGTTTACGTCCCCGTAACTTAGCTGTTCGGCAAAAGTGACCAATATAATAAGTATCATCTGTACACAAAATAAGTACTGGAGGCGATTCGTTCGACTAAAATTCTTCACGGCGATACATCATCATGGTCGCGGTATAATCATTGAATATGTACATATATATATATATATATATGTATGTATGTTTTTGGTTTGCAAGATTCTTGATGTGAATTCTTGTGTTGGAACAATTCTGTTATCTAAGGGGTCATTATGCGAATAAAAATTAAACCAATACACGCAGTGGTTCAATACCACTTATTTATTTTGTACCAACTAACTATTCAATTGCTGGTTCAACGGGTTGATTGAAAAATCACTCAATCGTTAGTTTTTGTTTTTTTATCAGAGTCCATTCGTCATTATTCGCGATCTCATCACTGACGTGCCCTCACTCTTCAAGGTTTACTTCGAGTCTACCTATGTATGTATGTATGTATGTATGTATGTATGTATGTATGTATGTATGTATGTATGTATGTATGTATGTATGTATGTATGTATGTATGTATGTATGTATGCATGCATTTATGTATGTATATATGTATGTATGTTGATGTTTAAGTTTTTAGTTATATTTGTCATCGGGTGCGTGTTTGTTGTAATAGGTTTTTTTAGAAGAGGTATGCGTCTGCATGTATGTTTGCGTGTGTGCGTTCTTGTGTGTGTGATTTTTTGCATATGTGTGTGTGAGGTATAGTCGGTTGGTTTTGGAAAAGGTATGCGACTGTGTGTATGTGTGTACGTTCTTGAACGTGTGCCTGTTCTCGCATGTGTATATGTGCGCGCGCATATGTGTGCACTTGTGCTTGTGTATTTCTGTGTGTGCGTGGATGTAGTTGTATGTTCTTGCATGTGTGCCTTCGTGAGTGCATGCGTGGCGTGGATGTGTATGGTTGTGTACTGAAATTGTTCATGATCACATATACCCATCTTTAGGAGTTTCTTTCTATCCTGCTGCCACTATTATAATACCAGCATATATATAATACCTATACTCATCCATGCCCTCCTAAACGCACCGACGTACACATTGTTATGTGTTGCCTACATTGTTATATGTTGCGTGAGCAGTAGCAGTTCTGCTGCGCTTCTATTATATATGTATATGAGCAAAACGCCCCCGTCCAATGGACGGTGCTGTGTTGTCAAACATTTAAACCAAATTTTCTCAAAACAACTTGTCCGACCGTCTCATAGGCTTCCCCTTTGAGACACACTGATTTAACCTAAATTTGGGACACCAAGAAAAGAAGAAATAAAGATAAACTTTTTTCTATTCCAAAGAAAAACGATTTTATTCACACAAATATGCAACGGAAGAATTTAAAGTACCAGTAAGTACATCGCAACAAATATCACGTTCCCACGGCTTTATCGATCGCATTCTCACCTGGAATCGATTTTCATAATTTTTTCAAGACTTATACACGCCCTAATACCGTCGGTATCTACATATCAAATTTGAGTGCAATCGTATAGAGGATGCCCGAGATCCTAGAAGACACACAGACAGACGGACAGAACGGATTTTATCTAATAGATATTACATTTAGGGTCGGCATTGTCTTATTTATGGAAACAAGCTTTCGTGTCTCTTGTAACGAGGCATATCTCGAGTGTTTAGACAAGATTTAGATACTGGTTTGATTCAGCATGCTTCTATGTTGATCTTTGGTTTGTGTGGTAAACTATCGACCAGGGTTTCTTGTCATTATATTTCCGCCAATGTTTATTTAGTGTCTCAGTTAAACTCTTTAAACTTTCCCCAGTGTATACCGTATTCCGGTTCCTACAATCAATCTCCATGCATTCTACAGAAGGTAGTCTACCGAATACATACATGCATACATACATACATAGGCATAAAACTAGTTTTCAGTCAGACTTTGTAGAGGGAGCACATGTCATTGATGACGTCGCCAATTTTGTTGAAAAGACACTGAGAGAAAAAAAAAGACTAAAGACCAATTGATTATTCAATCAACATGTTAAAGCAGCAATTTATTTAGCTATCTATGTATCTATCTATCTGTAAGCTTGTCTGTCTGTCTGTCTGTCTGTTTGTCTGTCTGTCTCTCTACTACCTATCTATGTATGTATGTCTCTCTCTCTCTCTATCTATATATATTTGTAAATATATATATATATATATATATAATATATATATATATATATATTATATATATATATACACACAGTCATGGTATTGTTGCTTTGTAGGTTGTTGCATTTACTGTACTCTAAATTATGTGGAAGCACTCCGTCGGTTACGACGATGAGGGTTCCGGTTGATCCGAATCAACGGAACAGCCTGCTCGTGAAATTAACGTGTAAGTGGCTGAGCACTCCACAGACACGTGCACCCTTAACGTAGTTCTCGGGGATATTCAGCGTGACACAGGGAGTGACAAGGCCGGCCCCTTGAAATACAGGTACAACAGAAACAGGAAGTAAGAGTGAGAGAAAGTTGTGGTGAAAGAGTACAGCAGGGATCACCACGATCCCCTGCCGGAGCCTCGTGGAGCTTTTAGGTGTTTTCGCTCAATAAACACTCACAACGCCCAGTCTGGGAATCGAAACCGCGATCTTATGACAGCGAGTCCGCTGCCCTAACCACTGGGCCGTTGCGCCTCCACACTCCAAATTATACTGAATACAGACAGTAAGGGTAGGTTGTTATCTATCCTGGAATTGACGCATTCGGCAGAAACATCCAATTTTATGGCCTCTTACTGGCCGACCAGCTTCTACGTTTGCCGCCAAGTTTATATTTTAGAATGTTACTTTGTTCTTGTCTTTATTATTTTTTCCTTTTTGAGGCCTATGCAATCATGACACTAGAGATAAACAATACAACCACTTTCAGATGGTCGTGGTGAGTTCCACAACGAAAGGAAGGAGTAACAGAAATTGGATAAAAGAACTAGGAAGCTGCTCACAATGCACAGCGTGTACCACCCAAATTAAAACACTAAGAGACTCTACCTTCCAAGAAAGGAAAGAGGCAGAGGATTGCTAAATGCAGAAGATAGCAATTGTACTGTGATATTGGGCATGAATGTATACGTCAAATAGTGCGTTGGGATGTTAACCAATTGTGTGATTTCGGGAAAACAGAAAAGCGGTATAAACATGAACTGGAAGCTGTGATATAGAATGAGAATCTCCTGATCATTTGAAAACCCCCGCCAACAGCGGACCAGATATAACAGAGTTGATACTGCAGAAATTAAAGATATCACCCTTCTTGGGGAGTTTAATATCCAGACTGATCGAGTTATACCGGCCAGTATACCAGATACTGTGGCCAAAAATATGTTGTCAAAACAGGTCTCCTCATAGATATGTCAATTCCGGTAGACTGCAACTCTTCTGTAAAGTTCTTTGAAAAATTAAGTAAATATAAGGTCCTTGAAATGGAAGTCTAAGAAATGTTGCATCTAAGAACAACTGTAAATGTAATCATCAGAGCTTTGGGAACAATAACAAAAGGCGCGCTTGAACAGCATGGCCAAATGCCGAGAAACTCCAAATCATCAGAACTACAATAAATACTTTTTTATGTGTATTGTCCCAATCCTAATAAAATCTCTTAAAAGATTATAAAAACAGAAATATCATTAATTGAACACAATCTTTCTAGGTTCTGACCTTTACGTACATTATATCATAGCTGATCATAAATAACGCCCATAGTAAAACGTCCAGCTTGCTGTTACTTGAGGTCACTTGGGGAAACTTTGGACAGCTCATATAAAACAAAGCAACAATAACGTAAATAATAATAGTAATAATAATAATAATAATAATAATAAATAATAATAATAATAATAATAATAATAATAATAATAAATGCCCTGATGCAGTACCAGGCATGGCTCTCATAGCTTCTGATCTTAACGGATTAGAAGTGTTATCATGTACATTGTTTTGTCTTGGTATAAAAGATGGGCTACAGCAAATATTCTTCTCAATACCACAGATTTGCTTGTCAGCTGTTTGACCGTAACCAGTTGAACATGTCCCTTAGAGGCTGACGATATGTGCATCTCTGATCATGAGCAGAAGTAGTGGGAGAGCATCATAGCCGTGTGTTGAGAGGTATTCTTAGAGGTTTGAATAATTCACCTTTGGAAACATGGGTGGTTTGTTCAACATCCTTAAACAATCCTTATTCAGGGACCTTTTGAGCAGGATGGGCTACACGACCCGAAGAAAATTCTAACTGGGCCCCACTTGCAAGGACATGTGCTGTTTATCTTGATATGAGATCACTATGTCGCCCACATATGGTTGTGATGCATGTGCCTTGTGTACCCTTATCAGACGGGTAGTCATGATGGGTATACTGGGCTTCGTATATTTTACCCCAGTGTCACTTTGATGGCATGCACTGCTCTCTCACTCAATAATAATAATAATAATAATAATAATAATAGTAGTAGTAGTAGTAGTAGTAGTAGTAGTAGTAGTAATAATAATAATAATCATAATAATAATAATAATAAAATGAAATAATCCTCTCTACTATAGGCACAAAGGCTGAAATTTTGGGGAAGGGGGTTAGTCAATTACATAGTCCCCAGCGTTTCATTGGTACTTAATTTATCGAACCCAAAAGGATGAATGGCAAAGTACAAATCGGCGGAATTTGAACTCAGAAAGTAGCGACAGACGAAATACCATTACATTAAGCATTTCGCCCGGCATGCTAACGATTCTGCCAGATCACCGTCTTAACAACAACAACAACAATGATAGTACTCAGTGATATTGGAAATGGATAAACTGATGGAGAAAAAAATGGCAGAAAAATTTAAGGCAGGGTACTTGCGGACGGAATAAGATCGAAGCAATCAACACATGGGCGGTTTCACGCCTTAGATATGGAGCAGGGGTAATCGCATGAACAGTAGACGAACTAAACAGCTTAGACAGAAAGATAACGATGTTGCTGACTAGGTATGGGATACTCCACCCAAAAGGGGACACAGACAGACTGTACGTACCAAGAAAAAGAGAAGGAGAAGACTGATTGGATGGGAACACAGCGTTAGAGCAGAAGAAAACCACATAGCACAGTAGGTAAAAAATGCTACAGAACCGCTGTTACTGGAAGTAAGCAAGTCAGGCTTGTGTAGGATGGAAGATTGCAAAGATACAGCACTGTACAAGCACTTGAGAATGAATGAAACTGAAAATAGGTGAATAAAGTAACGTATGCATGGAAAATTTCATAGGGATGTTGAAGATAAAACAGACAGAGAAAAAAGATGGTTATAGATGACTAAATGTGATTTAAAACCAGAAACGGAGGCCCTATTATGTGCTGCCCAAGAACAAACATTAAGAACAAATTACATCAAATACAGAATAGACAACACATCAGAAAATGATAAGTGCAGAATTTGTCAATGTCCGCTACTAGCCCAGAACAATTTTGCTTTTATCCTTTAGGGTTGTTAAAATACGCACCATTAACAACGTATGGAAGGTGGTAGAGGCCTTATACAGCTATTACAAAATAACCACCATAGGAATACAAAAATACCTACTGCAGAATCAAGGAAAACTAATTCAAGTAGCCACAAAGCACGAACAAAAGAAAGAAACTGTTTTCAGTCTTTAAGGAACCTGACAAATACAAAAAAAGAGATAATAGTACCAAAAAATATGAAGAAAAGAAGAAACAACAAAAGCTGTAAAACAACTGAAATCCAAGCCAAAACTGGAACAACAACGGATCATGATAAAAAGATGGCAAAAAAAGCCCCTTCATGGCAAATATTGGGCTAAGCTAAACAGAAAAGAAATAAACAAAGTAAAATTCCAACAATGGCTGAGAAGCTCAAGATTGAAGGATTTTTTTAATTCACAAGACCAAAGCCACCCGATCAGAAATTACCAAAAACATATGATGAAAAGAAACACAAGTATTTGCAGAATATGTGGAGATGGAGAAGAAACAGAAAACCGTATTGTCTCTGGCTTCCCAGTCCTGGCGAGGAAGGAATATGTATTCATAGACATGACATAGTTGGGACCTGTATACACTGGAAGCTATGCCAACACTATGGAATAACAACAGAAAAAAGATGGTATAGTCACTCGCCAGAAAAGGTCACAGAAAATGAGAAAGTTACTATACCCTGGGACATGCCAATACACACAGATAGAGAAATTAAGGCTAATAGGCTGGATATAGTTGTCAGTGATCATCAAGAAAAAATTTTTTCTAAGCGATGTATGAATACCAACGGATGACAACGTTTCTCTAAAAGAAATGGAGAAACTTCCATAATACAAAGACCTGGAAATAGAGGTAACTCGAATGTAGAGTTTAAAAACAGAAACAATTCCTATTATAGTAGGTACATTAGGTACGATAAAAATACTCAAATATATAGCAAAAATACCAAGGCTAACAGGTATATGCAACATACAGAAAATAGCACTACTAGGCACTTCACACATCCTACGTAAAACACTTTCAATACAGTGAAAATAAGACCATCACAACAAACCACAGCAATTACCCAAGGCACACAGAGCTGCGCTCGATAGTGCAGTAAAAGCACGTGACAAAAATAAGACTACTGAATAATAATAATAATAATAATAATAATAATAATAATAATAATAATAATAATAATAATTAATAATAATAATAATAACAATAATAATAATAATAATAAATAATAATAATAATAATAATAATCATAATAATAATAATAATAATAATAATAATAATAATAATAATAATAATAATAATATAATAATAATAATAATAATAATAATAATAATAATTAATAATAATAATAATAACAATAATAATAATAATAATAATAATAATAAATAATAATAATAATAATAATAATAATAATAATAATAATACATGCTTAATAGGAACTTTTCTTAAGGTACGGTTTTTGTTTAAGTCAACCCTGAACATATCAACTCTTAATGAATGAAAAAAGGCCAATCGCTGCGGCTCTTCGTTCAGTAATCATCATTGTAAAATTCACGCTAGTAAACATGGGTATTACCGTATTTCTCAAGTTTTGAAACGTTGGTCATATAAGAGGGCGATCCTTTTATAAATATAATCAATCTATCACCAGATAACTGGTACTTATTGTCTGTCGAATGCACTCACCATCTTGGCATGCATTGCAATCCCGTTGTGCAGCGATCCGTGAATTCTTGAAATAAAACGCATGCTAGCATTTGATCCTTGAATTAAACCGAAATCAAACATATCGAATACTAGCATTTAATTCACAATGCTGTTCACTTAATTACGATGCAAAGTATGTAGTAATACGGTGAAGGTTTGCTCTGTACATTGTGCTGCATATAAAAGAATTCTAAATTCTTCATTTATTTCAATCCATAATATGATGGATGAAATGTCAAAATCGATCACTTCAACATTTGTTTAAGCCAGACCTCATCTTTTCTTTACATTTTTTTTATTCCTTCCCACCTTCTCTTCACTTTCCACATCAACTGATATATTGACATTACTTTTATGAATCTAATCCATATCTATTGAATATTACAAGGTTCAGTGATTGCTAAAATTCATATTTCGAGAGTATCTATTTTTCAGCGATGATGGACATGAAAAAAAAAATTTGCTGAAGAAAAAACTAACAATTGAGTTGTCTTTCTATCAGAAATTTTACTTTAGGACTTTTATGGAGAAAAAGGGGTCAAACTTTCAATCATGAAATTGTTAATAAGAATCTTTAGATGAATAGTCAGAATTTTGATAGTCGAACGATTTTAACATAACAATTGCTTGATTAATATTCTTGAAGCGCATTGAAATTAATGCATTTTGAAAACTGATGTAGTTTCTTTTAAATATTATTAACCGAAGAAGGACAAATATATATTTATACTCTCTTAAGTTTCAATATATGACTGAAATAATAAATAATAAAATAATAAATCAAACATAATCAAACGCTGTTGATAAGTTTCTGATATAGCAATGGCTGAAGTAAGGTGTAACTAGTGATTTCCATACATCTCTGGTGGCATTTCTGCTAGATGAATTGTTCTGAAGAAATTTAAGAGAAAATAATATTCGAATATTGCGACGTAAAATAAGATGGAAAACATTGACGTTTAGGGTTTCGAAACCTAACGATTGTCTTACATCCACACACACATTTACACAGACATCGCGGTGCAAACTCAATCGTACACATACAAATGCTTACATGTATAGCAATAAGTCTAACTTTCAAAATGATCTCCCATTAAAACGCTGCATTTTCTTTAAAACAAAAATGGTTGCCGCACAGCTGCTACGTTACTTTTAAATATTGTTTTATCCCAAACAGCCATGATCAAATAAACGCAGCATATTACTTATTGATAATGCGACGAAATTTGCAATTGAGCAAGGACTGAACTAATAAAACAGTGGACAGTCCTATGCATCAATTACTGATGCTACTTTTAAAGAAGAAATAGCACTCTTGCACGGCTATTACTGATGGCACTCGTCCAAATAGACTGACAGAATGTGGTTGCTTTTTTGATAATCACACTAAAAGGCCTGGTTCGTCAGCTCCCACTTTAGTAGCTCTCGTGGCACAGGGATCATTATTTTAACGATTTGTCTAAGCGTCTCTCCAGTCTCACTTTCGGAAGTAGAATATAGTGAAAACGGTGCAACCAGTCTCACTCCAGTTTTGTCTGATATAAGAGCTACATAAACTACACGTCGTTTGAAGCTTCAACAGATATTCTGCATCACAGGAAACAATTATTTCGCTAGTTAAAAGCCATTTTCAGCTGCAACGACTCTTATAAACATATGTTCTCGTCGGCAATAATCGTTATTTCAAGAACTACCAGATTTACTGGCCACAAGCTATTTGAATCTTAATCAGCTGTCCCGAGCTATACATCAGTTTCGTAGATTATGTTTTCAATGCTCATCTACTGACTAACTTTTCCAAGTAGTTGATCTCTTTACATACACACATAGATACATACGTACATACATGCATATATACACATACATACATACATACATAATACATACATACATACATACATACATACATACACATATACATACATACATACATATATGTACCGTCATAGAGGTCAGCTGTCCTGATGATGTGAATATCTCTTTGAAAATCAGGGAAAGAAGATTACTATGGACAACTGCTTCGAAACCTCCAGCTTCTATATCCGGATTACATATCTACATTTATACCAATAATAATTGCAGCACTTGGTTTTGCAAGTAAATGCCTAGCTATCAGTGTGGATAAGCTTTTATTTCAGAAAAAGAAATCAACCATCGGACTCGCACACCAAAACTACAATCTGTAAGCGGAACATTAAAGCTATGTAAGACTTTTCTCAAGTTTAAAATGTGACATTGTTTTCGTTATCTACACTCCGACGACAGAGCTTCGTATCTTTGTTAGAAAGCAGCTCATTCAGAGAAAGAATTTAAGTGATATAATATAGATATTCAGTTAGGCGGAGGCGTGCTATAAGAAGTACGGTTCCCAACTACATGGATCTGTGTTTACTCCCTCTACGTTGCACCTTGGGCAAGTGTCTTCTATAGCCTTGGGCCGGCTAAAGACTTGTGACTGAATTTAGTAGACGGAAATTGAAAACCCAAAAGAAGCCCAATTGAAAAACCGAAACAAGGAATGAAAATAGAAGTGGATATTGTATTTGCAGTTCCATTATTTAAGCAGAGTGATATATATATATATATATATATAAGTTTCCTGTACCTTGTGTGTGAGTTCGAATGGTGTTTATATTTGGTCATTCCAAGCATAGAGTCTTATAAACTGTGTATGTATATATGTATAAGAGAACCCGAACGCAATTATAATGTGCACCAAAAACAACTCCATGTCAAAGATGCACAAATAAAGAAATATATAAAGCTAATTATTTATGGCTTTTCTCAGTGAAAAAGACCAGTTTAACTGGGAGAATGCAACCATGGGTATACGAAATTGGCTGGTGATGGCATACATGTATGTATGAATATATGTATGAATATATGTATATAAACATGTGTGTATATCTTAGAACTTGTGGCCCACGATTTTTACAGCACTAGCATAACTCCCATTTTATCAGGATCGAAATCTTTTAGATGCACAAGACAGAGATTTATACTAGTTATCATATTCTAAGACGAAGAAAATATGGAGTATTTCATTTGATGAATAGAACCGTCACACCTTCAAATCACTATATGTTCAGCTAAAACAAACATTACATTATTTGATCAGATTATCGACACGAGAAAAACCAAGACATTCACTTTCTTGGTATAGAATCTTCTTATGCTTCAAGAATGTGGTATATCGAATGAATAATAAGCCACAGTAAGTCGTTTCCTATCATTTCTTATCATAAAATGTATGTTTATTTTCTGTTTTATATTTACCTATAAATATTGGCCATTCCAATACGCGAAGCAATGAAGGAAGGACTATAATTCATAAAAACTGAGCAAAATAAAATTTCTACAACACATAAATTTATCAATTTATTTCGGCAGCGCTGTTATGTAAACTCTACTTTTATGAACGTTATGATTTACAAACCTGTATCATCAAAAATTCCTGAAAAACCAAAGATACTATAGTGCTGTTTTATTGTATTTCATTGAATTATTGTAGAAGACAGGATTTTCCCTAAGTGGAAGGTAGAACACAAAGCAAACTGATATATCTCTATAGGTATGCATGTATGTATGTATGTAAGTGTGAATGTATGCATGTATGTATTTATGCATGCATGAATATATGTATGTATCTATGTATCTTTCTCTCTCTCCATCTCTCTCTCTTCTCTCTATTTATCTATCTCTCTGTTTATCTATCTAAACACATGCACACATATAGTATACAATGCATGCGCAGTTACCAATGGATATGTGTGTATGTCTGTGCACGTGTGCGTGTGTGTGTTTGTGTGTGCGCGCACGCGTTTATATATCCATGTAGGCACAGTATGACCGAATTATTAAGACGTTTCCTTTCGCAACTATGGAGTCATAAATTCTAAGGTTCTATCACAACGCGTGGCATCTTGGGCATATGAAATTTTCTATAGCTCTGAGGAAGGCCCAGACACTGTTTTTGCAAATATATATAAAGAAATCAAAATTTGTGATCCATCCTATTTCCAACGGGGACAAATTGTTGGATTGCAAGTGGCTAAAGCTTCGTTCACAATGATGCTGAATTTTTAATGGTACAGCTTCTAAAATTGTGTTGGTATTGCAAAACCAAGGTAAAACCAGCTCTGGTAAGCAGAATTTTGGACGGAAGCAAAGCTCACAGGGAGGGACTGCAAGAGAATGAAACCTGTTGTGCCTAAGAACCATCGAACTACGGCATGAAAAGAGTCAACCAAAACCGTTTGCCGTGAGTTCCATAAATTGGATATAATTGGAGGGCAGTAAATGCTCAAATTCTCTTGGCCCTTATTACACAAATTACCTAAGAAAGGTTTAGACGGAATACTATCATCTCCGATGAATCATCGATTTTCCCACTGCGGAGGGAGTTTATCTTTGGAGACAGATCAAATACAACTTCAATACTGACTGTTTCATCGTTATTGTAAAGTATGGAAGTTGCTTGTGATTATTCTGGACAGCCGTATCAAGGATTTCACTTAACCCCTTAATTTTTCTACATGGTTAAGATTATCTGAGAATATGGGCTAGTCATGTCCAAACTATGCGACAAACATTGTGCCCTGCGGCAAATTTCACGGTTAACGAGAGTCAATATCGGTACGAATATAATAAATGTGAGGTAGACCACATGGAGTGAGTCCCACAATCACCGGGTCTCAGTATAACCGAAAATCCACGGTGTATTTTGGAGTTGCGAGTGAGGAGCCGCTTCCCTTCACTAACGTTGCTTATGGTAGGCTTTACTTGGAGAGTGATTCAAAATTCTCCAAAAAAACATCGTATTAAAGGAGTGGTTACAGGACTTTATGGTATATATGAGCATGAAATTGAATTCAACATTGCAAACCAGATATGGTGATTAACAAAGTCAAGAAACTGTGTTTGATTCTAGCTGTGACTTGTCCAGCCGAGAATTAGGTCTGTGACAAAGACCTGAAGTAGATTAAGAGGTATGGACTACTAGCATGGGAGATGAAATATTTGTAGATAATGAAAATGCAGAGGTGATCCCAGTAGTTGTCGGATCGCTTAGTACTGTGAGAACCAGAACTGAAAGCTATTCAAAAGAAATCGGACAGAGCATCAGAGTCAGGCACTTACAGGAACAACACACCGTAGAACTGGTGGTAGAGTACTTAGAAAAGTGCTTGAAGTTAGAAGATGCCACCTCAGTCCTCGGGTTGTGAAAAACTGGCACCGGTACTACACCAGCAGCAATGAATACTGTGCAATAAACGAAATAATAATAATAATAATAATAACTACGTAAAGTACTGTCTTTCTGGGGTCTTTTTTTGACTTGACAAATATTACAGACACAACATCCTCAATCAACCTCTGGTTATTTCATTGGCTGTTAACACAAAAAATAAACATCTACTATGTCTGTATTTACGTACATATTCATAACTCTACACGTGCTGTAAGTATATCGGCGAGATCAAGTGAATCCCACCACAGAATCTCCGTCTCCTCACCAAATAGAGTCGTATCACTCGCCACTTTTAAGCACTGACTTTCTAAAGATCAATATAATTCGCTATGGGAGCGTATGTGCGCCAAACCATATGTGACCGTATGTTTATATCTTCGTATAGATTTGTACGAGCGAGTGTACTTTCGCCAGAAAACGCAAGCGGGGGCGTTTGTCCATCCATATCTACTAACAGATATGTTTAATACTTTTTTAACTGTAATGTGTATTTGTTTCTTTTTGCATGTGATATTTGTTATTGATCTTCTATAATAATGAAGGCGTTTCCCTTCATTTGCTGCTTTTGTATACAAATACCAAGAAGAACAGACGTTATTTTAACGCGATGCATCTTCTAATCACCTGACGCGACACATCTACACCGACGGATGCAACTAAACCAGATGTTTAGTATCCCATGCGTGAGGGATCGATGCTAGATGGTTTGAAACAATTGTAGTGATCAATAACTTTTCTAGTATTTTCCATCCTCCGTCTATTTCATTAATCAAATACCCAACGAACACCGAGAAAGTGAACGTGAAAGAGAAATGATTGCACATGCAATAGGGGCCAGTGTAAAAACGACCTTGAAGAACCACATAAAAAAAAAACTATACATGCAGGTTCAAGGTGCAGCCATCGGTGTCGGTATAGCTGGAGATGTGGCTGGCCTCTTTATGACCTGGTGGGACAGAAAACTTAAGCAAATATTAGCAGAAGAGTCCACAGCTCTTCTACTCTACAGTAGATATGTAGATGACATTGATATCATAGTTAGGACTAACTCTAGTGACGGTAGTATAGAAACTGAGAGGAACGTAATGGGGAGCATCCAGCAAATAGCTAACTCCATCCGCCAAAGTATCAAGATAACTATAGATTACCCCAGGAAGCACCCCAACAATAGATTCCCCGTTCGTGTTGTGTGACAAAGCTGAGTTCTTGTGAACAATATATTTTGAAGTTATAGGTTTCATGTAATAGGAGTGGAGGAGCTGCAATCTATTGTTCACAGTCTCTAACCAAAATGAAATAAGTGGAAATTTTATCGGTGAGTGTGTTAAATTATAAGGCACCAAAAGAGAATGACACAACAGTATATATATATATATATGTGTGTGTGTGTGTGTGTGTGTGTGTGTGTGTGTGTGTAACCATCGAGTAATGAGAATGAGTGCTCAACACCGTACTGGTGGATAAAGTTAAATTTCTTTATTTGTGTATTAAGGCTTTAATAACAAATAAAGTATATATAGGCGTAGGCGTAGCTGTGTAGTAAGGATCTTGCTTCCCAACCACATGGTTCCAGGTTCAGTACCACTGCATGGCACCTTGTGCGAGTATCTTTTACCATAGCCTCGGGCCGACCAGAACCTAGTGAGTGTTTTTGACATACGGAAACATATCTATGTGTGTGTGCGTCTTTATCTCTGTGTTTGGCCCCCTCACCGCTTGACAACCAGTGTTAGTGTATTTACACCCCCGTCACCTAGCGGTTAGGCAATAAGAGACCGTTAGAATAATTTCCAAGTTTAAAAAAATAAGTACTGGGGACGAATTTGTTCGACTAAAAACCTTCAAGGCGGCCGCAGTCAAATATATATCCCAACTGAGGCTACGCATGTTTCCTAGGTAGCACATCTTCGGAAACAATAATTACTCAATGAGGGTTAATCTACAAGCTACTCATCAGGCCAAAGACACTTCAATTAAATGAAGGTTACATTGTCGGTAAAGAATACTGCAACCTTCTGCGTCAATAAACTGTTATTGCTCCTGAATGTTGTTTTTATACCAATCACGGACTTCTCGAAGCGTACTAACTTCGTACACCTAGATCCTAAGATCTTACAATCACATATCATTATATCTAAATGTGTGTGTATGTACAGTATTTGCGACGGAATGATGATTAGTTCGTGATTAGTGTTTTGTATGCAGACTTAGTATCTGTATATATATATATATATATATATATATATATATATATATATATATATGTGTGTGTGTGTGGTGTGTGTGTGGTGTGTGTGTGTGTGTGGTGTGTGTGCGTGGGGGAAAACCTTCTACTCGGATGTATTTGTCTTGAAAAATGTTTCATAGACATATAGCTTTAAAAACGCACAAAAATATTATCAGTAGAGGATCTACGCGCAGCTTTGATGGTGAAATTTCTGGACCTAGATGTCTACTATTAGTTTCATCAGAACAAATATCCCATCACCTCATGTCAAATGAACATCAACTGGTAGCTCTGATAGTTAATTGAATAAACTATGTTTCATTCAGTATATTAAATTGATTGAATTTCACGCTTAATGCTGGACGATCTTTGCACGTTACTGATAATTTTCTGTGTTTTTAAAGTATTGCTTCTGCGTTCTCCATGTATAAAAGATGCATTCTCAAGACTAATAACACCATTTAGAAGGCTTTCGCCATATTCACAACTTTTGTGTGCGAACAGCTCGCCTATATATATATATATATATATATATATATATATATATATATATATATATATTATATATATATATGTAATATCAATAATATAATAATAATATAATAATAATAATAATAATAATAATAATAATAATAATAATCATATTAGGGAGTATAACTCCAAACTTACAGGGAAAAATTCAATTTAGTATTAAATCAAATTTCAGAATATAAATATATTATATATATAAATTAGAGAAAAACCACTATTATGCAATTCAAACAATGATAGACATAAGCCAAATCATAAAAAACAAAATATATTTTAAAACATATAACGAGATCACAAAAAGTACAAAAATGAATAAACAATATATAATAAGTAAAAAGACTATGTACGTTTCATTTTTTTACCTTGCGTTTTTAACATGATAAATGTATTATAGGCACCTGTTCCTACCGTTTAAGTTTCAAATTTAGTTAATTTAGAGTTTTTTTTAAGAACAATCATGATTTTATTTAATTCTATTTGATTATTATTGTTGACCTGAGGAGTGACTATACTTTTAAATTGAATTGTTTTTCGATTAAATTAAAATTTAATTGTAATTCGAATTAAAATTATAGCCATGAAACGTACGAAGTATTTTACTTATTATATATTGTTTATTCATTTTTGTACTTTTTGTGATCTAGTTATATGTTTTACAATATATTTTGTTTTGTATGATTTGGTTTATGCCTATCATTGCTTGAATTGCATAATAGTCGTTTTTCTCTAATTTATATATATATATACTTTACAAGATAAGGGCAAAAGAAAAATTCTAATGCCAAATATGCCGAAAAAAAGACAAAACTTTTCAATAACCATTATAATTTATGCGTCTCGAAACAAACCGATAGAAATCAATAAAAAATTCGTTATTACCGTTTTTAGAGATTTCTATCGGTTTGTTTCGAGACGCATAAATTATAATGGTTATTGAACGATTTTGTCTTTCTTTCGGCATATTTGGCATTAGAATTTTTCTTTTGCCCTATCTTGCAAATTATTTATAAATTTAACCTTTAAAGGTATCTTTTGATATGCTGGCCATTGATAAAAATTTTTTCCCGAAAAAAATGTTATCCTACATTATTATATATATATATAATATATATATTATATATATATATATATATATATATATATATATATATATATATATATGTATGTATGTATATATGTATGAATGTATGTATGTATGTATGTATGTATGTATATATGGGTGGGAGCATTGTGCAGCTTATAATAGAGTAAAAAGTTAGAGATTGTTTTCTAATTCACCACTCAACCTAATGTAAAGTCGCACAACATTATGCAAGTCACACGAAGTGGCACTTTCCAGTAATCAATCACACGTATTACGCAATTTTTTTTACATGGAATCGTTTCCTTGGAATGGCGTTGGATACAGAGTCGTGCAGATTCAATTGTAACTACTTATAAAGTTTTGTCATATTCGTTCTTCTAACTTGTACTATGTATTATATATGTGTGCGTGTGATGTGTGTGGTGCGTATGGGTGAGTGCACGCGTTTCATTAAAGATATCTATAGCTTTTCCCTAATTGCTTGTCATGCCAACCAGTGACATGTTGTTTGTCACCTTGTAGAACTTATACTTGAATTGCATTTAGAGATCTCTGTTTGTTCCCTGGTAAGTACCTCATACAACTGTATCAATATGTTGCCATTCTTCAGCAATGTATAAGTTACATACTTTTGCTTTTGTTCCATAGCTGGCTGGCATCGTAATCAACCAATCAGAGGTCATCTTGCTGTTGGTGGTTTCTCTTCTCTCGCTGGCTGCACATATATTTGTATAAAACTATTATATTTCAACAGATTGGGTTCCTGAAAGCTGTTCCTGACATTGCGCCCGAGGCAACCAAAGCTAAGAAAATGTTACTAACACACACATACGCGCGCGCGCACACACATCTGTTTATCTATCTATCTATCTATCTATCTATCCTGATAGATAGATAGATAGATAGATAGATAGATAGATAGATAGATCACAGAAGACCATTCGGAGGAGCTTACAGCGGAGCATATAGCGTAATAACATTTTAATGAAACATATTCATAAGATATATGACAGTTGACGCGATATGATTTGAGATATAAAATATTAAGCGAAGAGAATTGTTTGCAATTTCTGTCAGTCTCGTCACTACATATTTGACAAAGAGACAAGTATTTCATTTGCTGAACGCATCAGTCAATAAATAGTTAACATGTATAGTTTATAGTTGAATGCTATTATTACTAAATAAAGAAAGCGGTGATGTCATCGAACAATGGACGAATATTCGGCCAACTTACCCTAATAATAATAAGACTTATCAAATGTTACAAGATGTGAATAGAATATCGGATTCAAATTCTGGCACAAAGCCAGCAATTTCAAGGGAGGATTAAATCGGTTAGATCGAACCTTGCGCGCAACTAGTTCTGATTTTATCGACCGCGAAAGAATGAAAGATAAAGCCGACTTTGGCACCATTTGAACTCTGAACGTGAAGGCGAGATCTTGTTAAGCATTTTGCTCGGGGCGGTAACGATTCTGCCAGCTCGCTGCCTTACGTGAATAGAATATTATCGTTAATAATATTATCAAACTCAATCTAAAAATGTGCATTCAATTTATAAAAAATACATCTTGCTGACTTTCACAGATTTTTATACTGTTCGAGGTGTAGCGTCCTTCACCTTCACAGAGTTCCAAACTGGTATGGTCGGTGCTACAGATATTCAGTTTGAAATTTTGTAATGGAAATCGTGGGAAGATATAAAGGTACAAGACTACTGCACCT
Source organism: Octopus sinensis (assembly GCF_006345805.1). Lineage (NCBI taxonomy): Eukaryota > Metazoa > Mollusca > Cephalopoda > Octopoda > Octopodidae > Octopus > Octopus sinensis. Next base: position 88,303,995 of record NC_043000.1, read on the forward strand.
AGCAGCAAATAATTAGTGTTGCAGTTTGGGTTGGATGAAGTTTTTAGGACGGGATATGAAGTACGGTAGGGAAATTAGCTTGGCTATGACAAAGGTAGTACGCAGCTTGCTAGTTCTTGGAATCAGTGGACAGGTGGTAGAAGAATCAAAATGATACTACAATTCCTTTGTATTTGAGTGGTTAAATCTCTTGGTAATTAAAGATTTGGCCAACAAATTCCTACCGATCTTTGTTTTAAAGTGTGTGTGTATGTATGTGTGTGTGTGTGTGTGTGTTTGTATTTCTGTGTATCTTTTTGTGTGTACTGTAGCTGCATGTTTTCTAACCACCTAACTGAACGCCTGCCATATTGTTGCTTCGTAACAGCTTTACCACTCTTAAAGATATTTCCCTCTTAAATTTCTGTTTCTCTACTTAGCTATTCTTATAAGATCACAACCATATTTCAAATCTACTTTACTATAGCCGATATTCACGTTAGCTCCTATTTGATTTGAGGCAAATTTTTAAAGGTCTAATTTTAGCCTTTTCAATCATTATGTTTTGCCTGTGCTGTGAACTTAGTTTCCTGTGAAACATTACATTAATCTTATAGAGACGTTCATTAGCTGATGACTACTTTGATCCATAACAATGATTAAAAAATCAAAGTATAGTTGCCCTGGAAGAGAGTAAATACGAGTTTCCTATCATTTGAACAAGAATCTTTTGTTCTATCTCTGGTAGTTTACATGGTGAGCTGAAGAAAATTGTGGCAAAGCAACAAGTTTGAACTCAAGAACAATAAGAAAGTGCTATAATAAATGAGGCATTCAACCACCATTATTCTAGTAGTGATGATGCCGAATCTTAAGTGCTGATGAGAAATGAAGCCTGTTCTAGGCATATCATTAGATTGAAATGTCTAGTTTATAGCTCTTAGACTTGATTGTGTTACGACCATCATAATAGCTATAGCGAAATCTTCGAGAATGTTTACGAGACAACAAAAAAGCTATGAAAATATGCGACGCAAGAAGAATAAAATAAATCATTACTGCCGCAGTTTGGTATGGCATGATGATATCCGAAATCATCAATGTGACGGGATATTAGCAATAATCGCACACACTAGCATGAAATACCTGCATATCTTCTTGCTCAACTTAGAAAAGAATAAAAGAGTAAGAGAGAAAAAATGTGGTGTCATATAGTAGCATTAAATCACAAGCAAAACTAACGCTGGAGTTTCTGGGAAAATTCAATAATAAAACAATAATCCAATAATACAAAAGCAAGTTTTTTTTATCAGATCTAGATATAGAACTTATAGAATGCGACCCAGCGCTTAGTTCAGTCTACGAACTGGATACTTCTGTAGGTGCGACTTCAACCCTAGAATTTTTTTGTACAGTATGAGTGATAATAATTTTAAAAACGATATGTCAAAGAAGTCAGTCTGAGTCGCTTGTAGAGGAATTTCGTGTCGAGATTATGTAATGTATTCAAAAGTAGTTGGTACTCCAGATGGTTCTTGTCTATTCAGGAATAAAATAGAGTATAGGGTAAAAACCCCTTTCGGTCATGGATGACCATGGGAATGCACCTAGAAAGTTACTCTCTGAGGCAAAAGTCGGAGCAAGGTTGTCTATGGAAGACCAGCTGTCACCCGTGTATACCTGCTCCCCTCTTTCCACGCCACTGATGTTATCCAAGGGAACGGCAAAGGGCAATACAGCTTGGCACCAGTGACGTCGCAACTCATTTCTGCAGCTGAGTGAACTGGAGCAGCATGAAATAAAGTGGCTTGCTCAAAAACACAAGACAGCCTAGTCCTGATATACATATGGTTATTTTGGAACCACCATAAAATTCTTTTTATGGTGGTTCCAAAAGAATACTGTCCAGCAAGTATTCATTTTGTGTCCGTGCATCGCTGAGTTATAGATCCATATCAAAATTTGGTGTCTCATGCAGAATTAATCCAGTTAACAGACATGCCGTCATGGTGACAAAGAAACACTCTTCCTTTGATAACTGGGTAGTCTATTTCTGCTTGGTGATCATAGTGAGAGGGGCTTTATGGTAGTTGCGTTTTCAAAGTTTCTTGCCGAATCTGCCAAGATCTGATGAACTTCTTAGAGTATTACTTGAACAAGATGACGTGTGACTGGTGTGACTGATATGGCCAAAGGGACCCAGACCAAGAACAGAATTGTTATTTGGCGGTAAGATCCGCGAAAGTCACTTGCCTTTAATGCAATTAGTCAATGGCCCCGACTAAGCCCACCTTCCTTGGTAAATTGATTTATATTCCTCTTGAAGCTCCGTAATACTGTTCCCAAAGGCCCAACAATAATTGGCACTGGATTCACCTGCTTCATTTTCCATAGCCGGGCTATTTCGTACTTAGGTGGATAGTATATATCTATTTTTTCGCTTTCCTTCCTGACTGTTCGTGGGTCAAAGAAGCACGCAACGTCACGTATATAGCACATGTAGATCACGTTGTCTACCACCATTAGGTCCACTTTGTTGTACTCCATTACCTTGTCCGTTCGGATTGGGAAATCACACAAGATTTTGCAGGTCTCCGTCTCCGCCACTCAGTGCTTCTCGCTCATACAGCATCTTACCTCTCTCTACTGGCAAAATCATTAGCACGTTGGACGAAATGCTCAGCGGTATTTCGCCCATCGCTAAGTTCTAATTTCAATATCCGCCGATGTACGCTTTGCCTTTCATCCTTTCGGGGTCGATAAATTAAGTACCAGTGAACCACTGGGGTTGATGTAATTGACTAGGCCCCTCCCCCAAATTTCAGATCTTGTGTCTATAAAAGAAAGGATTATTATTATTATTATTATTATTATTATTATTATTATTATTATTATTATTATTATTATTATTATTATTATTAAACATTTGATAGTTTTAGGCAAATTTGATTTGCATATCCCGCTACAATTTGTTGCTGAGGTGTGTGCAGAATTGTGTGTTCATGATTTTTCTAATTGTTGTTGGGGGTACTGGGGTCGATGTAATCGACTAGCTCCCCTCTACCAAAGCCTTGTGCCTATAGTAAATGGGACTACTACTACTACTACTACTACTACTACTACTACTACTACTACTACTACTACTACTACTACTACTACATTCTGGATTCGAATACAGTCGCTTTTCAGAGTTTGTTAAGTAAAATACCTGTCAAGAAATGGAGCTGATGTCATCATGTAACTCAATCCCCATTCAAATTGTTGGCCTAGAACAAAAATTAAATAACTATTTGTGTAAATGGATATTTATATAAAAGTTATTATTTGGCAGTGAATCTATTAAATGTTTTGTCTTTGGTTCGTTTACAGACAAAGACCTCGCATTATTTCAATGTTCATCCCATTAACCTGGGGTAGAAAACAAAAGTAGTTCAAATAAATCCTTGTTTTAACTGTATATATTTCTCCAATCAGCCATTTGCAATATTTACTCATGTTAAAAGATGGTTCCCTCAGCAGTAGCTGGAAGAGGTGCTCTTTATGATGGTAGTAGTGCTTGCTAAAATAACACATACAAAAATAATAAAAACAACGCTCGCCTCCGTTCAAATAAAATTTTCAAATATGAAAACGTATTTGAAAATAAAAAAAAACAAAATAAACACTTAACTGAGAGAAAGGTGGGAAGAGAGAAGACTATGCAATTAGAAGATGCAAATACAAAAAATCAAGCATTTAAAACTTCAATTTAAGAAAAAAATACTAGTATAGAGTACGAAGAGCAATGATAACGCCGCCCATCAACGATATGTTTTTTATAGTTTGATAAACACGTGCGTAATTAGAGTTTTCTCAATATGGACTAGTTTAAAAGATAAAGTGAAGTTATCAGCCAGGTGTCGCAACGAAGAGTGCGCATTGTTGATCGAGAAATTTTCACAAGAAAGGTCGGGGCGCTGGATGAGAAAATCATGATTTACACAGAAACTAAAAGCCATCGAGGGAAGAGGAGAAGATAAAATGAAGAATAAGAATAAGAAGAGGAAATAGTATTATTATTATTTATGGTTTCCTTTCATTATAACTTTATTTCAGCTGCCTTAGTACCGGACATCCTCCTGTGGTCAAGACAAGCAAGGTCGCTTTTGTTTTGAATTAATCGTTAGCAGGAAGGGTGAATTGCTTAGCAGTATTTCTTCTGTCTTCATGTTCTTGTTTCAAATTCCGCAGAGGTCTATTGGCATCCTTTCGGGGTAGGTAATATAAATACCAGATGAGAACTGGGGTTGATGTAATCACCTTAACCCTCCCACCCAAAACTTCAGGCCTTGTGCCAATAGTATTTATGGTTTCCTTTCATTATAACTATATTTCAACTGCCTTATTACCGGGCGTCCTCCAGAGGCCAAGAGTAGCAAGTTCAATTTTGTTTTACTATGCATGCTAAAATTATCACCACATTTATTCCATTTTAGATGGACAGTGCTTTCTGTAATATATGGGTTATCTTTTGTAGTTCACGGAGCTTGGAGTTAATATACGTCTCAATCCCTTCGTTATCATTCCCAACGCACCAATTACTACTGGTATTATCGTAGTACTAAGCTTCCACATTTTTGTGAGTTCAATTTGCAGTTTTTTATTGTGAGAAAGCTTTACGTATTCCTTTCTTGAAACATTTTGATCTTGTGAGACAGACATATCTATTAACAAACAAGTTCCTCTGTTGTAGTCATTGATCCCAATGTCTGGTCGATTGGAGTCACATTTTAATAATAATAATAATAATAATAATAATAATAATAGTTGTTGTTGTTGTTGTTGTTATTATTATTAGTAGTGGTGGTGGTGGTAGTAGTTGTTGTAAAGAAGAAGAAGAAGAAGAAGAAGAAGAAGAAGAAGAAGAAGAAGAAGAAGAAGAAGAAAAGAAGATGAGAGGTAGTTACATAGTTCCACAGCAGTACCAAGAATATGGAAAATAAGGACTCATTGTAGGACTCCAAATAGAGATTTATGGACAGAATAGGAATATTGAATGGCCGCTGCCTAAGAGAAGCGCTAAATACTAATTCATCAATTAAGGATATATATACCTCTACTTGAACGAAGAAATATCGCCTATATTATCAGCAAGAGGAAAATATAGATCATAATGTAGCAGGCTGCTGTATATTACCCTAGAAAATATAGAAGCGATAGCCCGATCAGGTTCGTCTCAGTTTAGACCGGTCGCTTTGTAAAATACATACATTCGCAACATTTCAGACGGATGGTGTAATCATGGACTATGAAAGCCAGTAAATGAACCTCGTGAACAATAATATTCAATCATTTTGATACGTAGATAGAGAGAAAAGTTGAACGCATTTTACCAGATATCATTACGTATGGTATAGAAGAGACTGGATAATAATGGACGTTGTAATTCCTTTAGATAAAAATATTGTATGGGAATTGAAGAAATAACGAAATATGGTAAAATAAAGTTAAATCTGTCAATAATGTGGGGAGGTACTGCTGCAAAGCTGAAAGTATTGGGTTGTCCGAAAAGTTCGTGCCGATTTATAGTAGCTTAACTTTCGACTTATTTTAGAACGTGGGTGAGTCTATAAAATAGGATTTGACTACACCTCAATTTAGAACAGAGTTTAAGCTATCTTTTCGTGGAAGAAGGTTTATGTTCCTATAACCTGTGTTAATTCTGTAACCCTTTAAAATGGAAGATAAGAAAGTTCATTTTCTGCACTTGATGCGTTGGGAACCAGACAAAAATAGCTGCAGCTCGGCTGCGATGTGTTACCCCACCCTCCATATTCACCATATATTGCTCCTTCGGATTTCCACTTATTCAGGTCTCTGAAGAATAGTCTTAATGGTAAAAATTTCAATTTCTTAGATGAGGTAAAAAGATACTTTGATGAATTCTTTGCCATGAAACCACCTCAATTCTGGGAAGAGGGCATTTTCAAGTTAAAGGAAAAATGGAGACGCATTGTGCAATAAAATGGTTCACGTTTTGTTGATTAAAAAAGGCAAGTATTTACTGACTTTTTTCTTTCCTTTAAAAACCGGCACGAACTTTTCGGATGACCAAATAGTTCCAGTTACTATTGGGGTAAGGTTTCTATCTCTCCAAATGTATTGTAGCATTTGGAACGGCTGGATTTCAAGACGAACATGTGAGTACTCCAAAAGAAGTATAATACTTCAAACATAATTATCAAACACTTTATGGAGTAAGTTTGATGTAAAATAGATTTAAAATACTAGAACCAGTACTTTATATCTATTCAATGCAACACAATTAATTATAGTAATTGTTTCGAATCTTAGCATCAGGCAACAATTTCGGAGAATGAGGTCAACAGCAGTGTTAAATTGGTACTTACTTTATCGACTTTATCGACTATGGACACAAAAACGGATGAAATGCCGCCTTAATAATAATAATAATAATAATAATAATAATAATAATATAATAATAATAATAATATTATTAATATAATAATATTAATAATAATAATAATATTAGTAATAATAATAATAATAATAATAATAATAATAATAATAATAATAATAATAATAATAATAATAATAATAAATCAGCAAAATGTGGAAGCTGAAGACTAAAACAATACATGTTGGCATAGGTGCCCTAGGAATGATAGCGAAAGGGACTGATTGCTATCTAACTCAGATGCCAGGAAAAACCCAAAATGGCAGAAATTCAAAAGATAGTGCTCATGGGAACTGCTCATATCCTACGCAAAATACTTTCTATGTAATCCCAAGGTTTAAAACAAACTTCTTTTTTTTTAATGTATTAGACGTTTACTAGTACAACACCAAAAAACCCAAATATATGGCACACTAGGCATAACAACAACGTGAACTTCCAACTTGTTGTCTCTTGAGGTCTCTGGATGAGACTTGGAGCCAACTCGTACAGACACAAAGCAAAAATCAAACATAGAATAATAATAATAATAATAAAAATAATAATAATAATAATAATAATAATATAATAATAATAATATTAATAATAATAATAATAATAATATAATAATAATAATAATAAGAATATAATAATATAAAATAATAATAATAAATGCCCTGATGCAGTACCAGGCAGTGGCTCTCATGGCTTCTGATCTTAACTGATTGGAAGTGTTATCATGTACATTGTTTTGTCTTGGTATAAAAAATGGGCTACAGCAAATATTCTGCTCAATACCACAGATTTGTTTGTCAGTTGTTTGACCTTAACCAGTTGAGCATGTCCCTTAGTGGCTGACGATATGTGCATCTCTGATCACGAGCAGAAGTAGTGGGGGAGCATCATAGCCATGTGTCGAGAGGGATTCTTTGGGGTTTGAATAATTCAACTCTGGAAACATTGGTGGTTCTTTCAACATCCTTAAACAATGCTTATTCAGGGACCTGTTGAGCGGGATGGGCTACTCAACCTGAAAAAAATTCTAACTGGGCCCCACCTGCAAGGTCATGTGCTGTTTATCTTGATATGAGATCACCATGTCGCGCACATATGGTTGTAATGCATGTGCCTGGTGTACCCTTATCAGACGGGTAGTCATGATGGGTATATTATGCTTCGTATATTTTACCCCAGTGTCACTTTGATGGCATGCACTGCTCTCTCACTCAATATAATAATAATAATAATAATAATAAAAATAATAATGATGATGATAATAGTCACTCACTTCGATTTCGACATATGAGTGCTTGAAGGAAAGGACTTAAAAAAAAGTAAACAATGAAAAAGTTTGGAAAAGAAGCTGCATGTATTTGCGATGAACTTGTGAACGTAATGTGAGTATAGATATCGATTTTGCTACGAAGTCACGATGGGGACAATCGTGATTTTTTATTTTTGCCTGGGATTTGACAAACGTGTCTGTTGATTGCCGGATATAATTCCTTTATTGTTCCGTTACTCCATGACACATTTTACACCAATTTGATCGATCTCAGCAATAACTTTGCCGAGATGTTAAATTAAGCTGAAGGGATTTTAGCGATTGATTTAACTTATCCTTATACCGTAGCAGAAGTATCCTTTCACAGCAGAATTCCTCTACTTGATGGCCATGAAGGAATTTTCATAATGTGATAATCTTGCATTCGGACAACATATTCAGCACATCTGCACTGAATTTTAACAGCATCCTTTCGACACTGGAGACATCACATGTTTCTGAATTTTTGACCTTTGATATCTTATCTTGCCATTTTATGCAGCAGATATTGCGCATATGATGCTGGATGTGAAAGGTTTCAAGTTTCTATGTATGACCTCAGTAGTGAGTTCAAAGTTATTCATGATGATGACAATATAATAATAATAATAATAATAATAATAATAATAATAATAATAATGATGATAATAATAATAATAATAATAATAATAATAATAATAATAATAATAATAATAATTAGAAGAGGAGAAGAAGAAGAAGAAGAAGAAGATGAAGGAAAAGGAGAAAAAGAAGAAGAAGAAGAAGAAGAAGAGAAGTAGAAGAAGAAGAAGGAGAAGAAGAAGGAAGAGGAGAAGAAGAAGAAGAAGAAGAAGAAGAAGATGAAGGAAAAGGAGAAAAAGAAGAAGAAGAAGAAGAAGAAGAAGAAGAAGAAGAAGGAGAAGTAGAAGAAGAAGGAGAAGAAGAAGGAGAAGAAGAAGGAAGAGGAGAAGAAGTAGAAGAAGAAGAAAAGAAGAAGAAGAAGAAGGAAGAAGAAGAAGAAGAAGAAGAAGAAGAAGAAGAAGAAGAAGAAAAGAAGAAGAAGTAGAAAGAACAGGAGGAGAAGAAGTAGAAGAATGCCCATCTGACAACAAGATATGCGATAAGGAAGAAAGAAAAGTCAATAGATATGACAGATTAACTTGGAAAGTTAAGCAGTTGTGGTTGCTGAAAAGGTGGAAATAGCACCAATAATTGTGGGAGCCCTGGGAATAGTGAGTAAAAATCTTGAGAGGTACATGGAACAAATAGGAGCTGCAATAAGAGTAGAGCACTTGCAGAAACCAGCACTGCTTGGAACCGCTCGAATACTCCGGATGGTGCTCGAAAAGCCCCTTCATGGAAAATACTGGGTTAAACTAAACGCAAAAGAAATAGACAAAGTAAAATAGCAACAATGGTTCAGAAGCACAAAACTCAAAGCAGAGACGGGGGGATTTTTAATTGCAGCTCAAACCCAAAGCATCTCCCACCAGAAATTACCAAAAAACATGTAATGAAAAGAAATACAACTTACTGCAGAATATGTGGAGATTGACAAGAAAAAAATAAATGATGTTGTCTCTGGCTGTCCAGTCCTAGCTAAGAAGGAATATATTCACAGACACGACATAGTTGGGACCTATATACACAGGAAGCTATACCAACACTATGGGATAACAAAATTAAAAGAAATGGTATAGGCACACGCCAGAAAATGACACAGAAAATGAAAAAGCAACCATACTCCGGGATATGCCAATACACACAGACAGAGAAATTAAGGCCGATAGGCCGGATATAGTTGTCAGAGACAACCAAGAAAAAATGCTTTCCAATCGATCAATCAATACCAACAGATGACTGGAGAAACTTTCAAAAATACAAATATTTGGAAATAGGGGTAACTCGAATGCGGAGTCTAAAAACAGAAACAACTCATATCATAGTAAGCGCATTAGGTATGATAAAAACACGTTCAAACAAATACATAACAAAAATATCAGGACTAACAAGTATAACATACAGAAAATAGCACTTCTAAGCACCGTACACATCCTACTTAAAACACTTTCAATACAGTAGAAATAAGAGTATCACAACAAACCACAGCACATATCCATGGCACATAGAGCGGCTCTTGGTAGTGCAGTGAAAGCACGTAATAAAAATAAGACTACTGAGTAGTAGTAGTAGTAGTAGTAGTAGTAGTAGTAGTAGTAATAATAATAATAATAATAATAATAATAATAATAATAATAATAATAATAATAATAAATGCCCTGATGCAGTACCAGACAGCAGCTCTCATGGCTTCTGATATTAACTGACTGGAAGTGTTATCATGTACATTGTTTTTTCTTGGTATAAAAGATGGGCTACAGCAAATATTCTGTTCAATACCACAGATTTGCCTGTCAGTTGTTTGATCTTAACCAGTTGACCATGTCCCTTAGTGGCTGACGATATGTGCATCTCTGACCACAAGCAGAAATAGTTGGGGTGCATCATAGCTGTGCGTTGAAAGAAATTCTTGGAGGTTTGGATAATTCACCTTTAGAAACATGGGTGATTCGTTCAACATCCTCAAACAACCCTTATTCAGGGACCTTTTGAGCGGGATGGGCTACTCCGTCAGAAGAAAATTCTAAATGGGCCCCACCAGCAACGTCATGTGCTGTTTATCTTGATATGAGATCACCATGATGCGCACATTTGGTTATGATGCATGTGCTTGGCGTACCCTTATCAGATGTATTCAAGATGTCACTTTGATGGTATGCACTGCTCTCTCACTCAATAATAATAATAATAATAATAATAATAATAATAATAATAATAATAATAATAATAATAATAAATGCCCTGATGCAGTACCAGACAGCAGCTCTCATGGCTTCTGATATTAACTGACTGGAAGTGTTATCATGTACATTGTTTTTTCTTGGTATAAAAGATGGGCTACAGCAAATATTCTGTTCAATACCACAGATTTGCCTGTCAGTTGTTTGATCTTAACCAGTTGACCATGTCCCTTAGTGGCTGACGATATGTGCATCTCTGACCACAAGCAGAAATAGTTGGGGTGCATCATAGCTGTGCGTTGAAAGAAATTCTTGGAGGTTTGGATAATTCACCTTTAGAAACATGGGTGATTCGTTCAACATCCTCAAACAACCCTTATTCAGGGACCTTTTGAGCGGGATGGGCTACTCCGTCAGAAGAAAATTCTAAATGGGCCCCACCAGCAACGTCATGTGCTGTTTATCTTGATATGAGATCACCATGATGCGCACATTTGGTTATGATGCATGTGCTTGGCGTACCCTTATCAGATGTATTCAAGATGTCACTTTGATGGTATGCACTGCTCTCTCACTCAATAATAATAATAATAATAATAATAATAATAATAATAATAATAATAATAATAATAATAATAATATCGACATTGATACAACAATTAGAGAGTTAAACCACATCCGCCCGTATAAATATCTAAAAATAGACGAAACAGCTAAAACGCAACACACAGAAAATTAAGAGAGAGTATTACAGAAGAGTTAAACTACAATTAAACACTGAACTTAATACTAAAAATAGGATAATAAAGATAAACACGCTAGCCATACAAGTCGTAAATTACAGCTTGGAAGATAAAGGGAATTGGGAACTCTAGATAGAAAACCACAAAACTATTTACAGCCTACTGAAGTCACCACCCCTAAGCAGACACAGAAAGAACATATTTACCCCACTCAAAAGGAAGCCGTGGACTGATACAGATAGAGAACTACTATTACATAACAATAGTTGGACTAGGAAAGTAATTAGAAACAAAGAGTGGAAGCCTACTGCATGTAGTAAAGCAACACGAAGAAAAGAAAACGCTTTTCTCTATACACTGGGAGGCGATAAAATACAAAACAGAAACAAACTACACTGAAACACTGACTTCAGATAACAACATAGCAGAAATGGTCAGAGACTAAAAACAATGCGAAAACAGCATTACAAAACATACTCAAGAAGATATGGAGAGAAAAATCACTCCATGTCTAATACCTTGCAAGGTTTGACAGAGAGAGAATGAGCCTAAGTAAAAGCCAACGGTGGCTGAAAAGCTCTGGACTAAAGGCTGAAACGAAAGGACTGATTCTCTCTGCACAAGACCAATGCCTGATTACAAACAATTATAAAAAAGAATATTGAAAACAGGCCCCAACACCAAATGCAGAATGTGCAACCAGCACAGTTAAACAATTAATCATATTCAGTCCTTGCCAAGTCTGAATATATATATATGCAGACACGGGAAAGTGAGCAGTTATAACCACTGGAAATATATGGTCAGAAGAAGAAGAAGAAGAAGAAGAAGAAGAAGAAGAAGAAGAAGAAAAAGAAGAAGAAGAAGAAGAGTGCGACTGTTATCGAATGAACAATGAAGTAGATTGAGATGATTATTTTGAACTTGTGGAAGACATACGAAGTGTCGTAATATTGTTCATTCGACAATAATAATAATAATAATAATAATAATAATAATAATAATAATAATAATAATAATAATAATAATAATAATGATGATGATGATGATGATGATGATGAGGATGATGATGATGATGAGGATGAGGATGATTATGATAGTAAAAACAAAAACCTAAATGAAATAAAAAAAAACAGAAAAAGAACAAAAATGATCTGACTGGCAGGAGAAAGCGTTGCATGTTAGACCCCCAAATATAGTTGCAACAAATATTTGTAGTGAGACATGGTTATTGATGCAGAAGTTGCACAAGATGAAGCATTAAGGACTAATTAGATAAAAGCCTAGATAGAGAAATATCAAGTAGATTTCCAATGTAGATTATGCAAATCAAAAGAGGAAAATGTTACTCATATAATAAGTGAATGTAGCACGTTGACACAAAAAGTATACAAGAAAAGACATGACAACCCAGGGACAGTAATTACACACACGCACACACACACACACACACACACACACTCACACACACACACACACACACACACATATATATATATATACCATATAAGAAAACTCTTTCGGTTTACTCAGATGGTTTACATTAAAATATAGTTTTCTTTCATAGCTTTTGCGGATTCTTAAATCCTATTTCTTGATGGTTTCAGATTCGGTCTCTCTTCCTGGCAGCTTGCTGTCACACATCCATGCTATTTGCTATTCGCTGCGGTATTCTGTTTACTGTATGGGTTAATTTCTGTATGTTTTTCGAGGAGTAGCGTGTGTAAATCATAAATCAACCATTCCATAGTATTCGTGGTTATCTGTCCAATGTTCATTTTTTGGGGGTTGCTTTTGTTATGGGTTCATCGTTACAGCGTTTACCTGTTGACAGAACACGGCCCATGTAGATACGTCGATGTTTCTTCCGTATTAAAAACATGCGACACGAGCAGGTAGAGAAAGTGCTACATTGGAAAATGTGCGAAAAGTGGGGGGCAGAGAGAGGCAAGACATAGTATGAGCACAAACCGCAGAGAATGGCGGAGTCGGAGACTAGCAAAATCCACTGGGATTTCCCAATCCAAACAGATCAGGTGCTTGAGCATAACAGACTGGACCTAGTGGTTGTAGATAAGATGCACCATATTTGCTATATAGTTGATGTTGCTTACTCCTTTGACTGAGGAATAGTTGAGAAGGAAAGCGAAAATATAATTAAATACAACCCACTTAAGTACGAAATAGCCCGGCTATGGAAAATGAAGGTGGAGGCGCGTGGCTTAGTGGTTAGGATGTCAGTATCATGATCGTAATATTGTGGTTTCGATTCCCAGACCGAGTGACGCGTTGTGTTCTTGAGCAAAACACTTCATTTCACGTTGCTCCAGTTCACTCAGTGATGCAGTGCTACTTACAAAGTGATCCTAAAATAAGGGGCTATAGAAAACGGATGTTCATACTTTGGGTAGAGAAAGGTATCTTTAAAGTGGCTGAGCAGAGACAAGTAGATCAAGCTAATGCTATTAAGAGAAGAAAGTAGATGACAGAACTGGAGGTGGAAGAGATTAAAAGAGAACTGGGAAACTAATAATAGTAATACCAATAGGGAAGGGACAACTGGCACCAACGTGTTAAGTGATTTAAGTCAGGAAAGTTTTGATGAGTTGCGGTAGGTAATGAGTAAAGTAAAAAACAACATTGCCAGCATTAAAAGGCACCAACAGAAAGAAGCTGCTAGATATGACTAGGAAAGTTGATTCTGTTATCAGTAGGATAGATACTAAAAATAAAGGAGACACTAACTTATTGATCTATACAGGAAGGGTAGTAGCTACTAGAAGATTAGATATTCCACAAGAAAAGATTAGAAAAGAGCAAATGTGGAAAAGGAGACCACAAAATAAAGGGAAAACTGTAAGTCAAGATCTAAGTAGAATAGTAGCCTGGAAACTGAATACGTTAGGTAACACAAGGTTTAAATCTTCTATTGAGAAAAGATACTTAGTCAAAGAGAAATGCTTTGGGAGAATCATAGAAGAGTTGAAACAGCGTATCATAAAAGCAGCAGGCAAGCGCTCCAGATATCAGAAAAGAATATATCAATATCAACAAAATAAATTTTCTGAGATAGACCACAGGAGATTTTATAACCAAATAAATAAGAAATAGGGAAGATGAGATGCCTAATGCAGAAGAAGCTAGGAAGTTCTGGAGTAATATTTGGGATAAGTCAGTCAAACATAATGGAGATGCAGTATAGTTAAACAAAGTGAGGGAAGAATTAGTGAGTGAGAAGCATCCAGGGCTAAGAGTCACTCGTGCATTAGTGAGTAAAGTGTTAGATAAAATGCGGAATTGGAAGGGCCCAGGACCAGATTTATTTCAAGGGTACTGGATAAAGAAAGTTAGTCGTTTACATGGGAGACTGAGGCAACAACTTCAGAATTGCCTGAATGGAGGAATAATACCAGACTGGATGATGAGAGGGAAAACAATATTCCTTCTGAAAGATAATAGCAAGGGCAATACAGCTAGCGATTATAGACCGATCACTTGCTTACCATTAGTGTAGAAGCTGTTAATAGGAATGCTCCGAGAAAGCATTTACGGGTATCTTGACAGCCTGAATTTACTACCAGAACAGAAAGGTTGCAAAAAGAAGCCTAGAGGAAAGTACAAAGCAGTTTTAAATGAAGTAAAAGAAAAACGTTTTAAATAGCATGGATAGATTACAAAATGGCTATATGATCCCACACTCATGGCTAAGTGAATGTTTGAGTATACTCAGTATATTAGACAACATAAGATGATTAATTAGCTTTAGCATGAAGAAATGGAAAGTAGATCTCTACTCAGGTGACACAGTCTTAGGGGTGGATAATATCAAGAGGAATTTGAGACTTGTTATCTCCTTTCATATTTGTCCTATGTTTAATCTCGCACGGTTTAGTATCAAGGAAGGCAAATGCCTGGTATCAGTTTGGAAATAGTAACTGAAAAGTAACCATTTGCTCTACATGAATGATCTGAAGCTTTTTAGTAAGAATGAAAAAGAGATAGGCATGGAATTTCATATAGATAAGTGTGTAATGTTAGTCATGAGAAGGGAACAGTGAAGACAACCAATTACCAGATAGTCAGACATTAAAATCATTAACGGAAGAAGAGAGTTATAAGTATCTAGGAGTATTAGAATCTGACAAGAGTACCAACTATAGAACTGAAAACGAAAATCGAGGAGTATATCGGTAGGGTGAGGAAGCTAATGAAATGTAATGCTAAATGCGCCAAATCTTGTGAAGGCTGTAAATACTTGGGCAATAACTTTACTTTGTTGATTGAACAAAAACTAACTTAGCAAAGCTAGACAGAACTAGGAAGGAATTCAATATGAATGGAGAACTCCATACAAGGGGAGAGTATCAAGATTATACTTACTTAGAAAGGAAGAGGGCTAATATCCGTAGAAGACTGCGTGGAGTTAGCTAGAGTAGATATAGGATCCTATGTAGGTAATAGTGAAGAAAGTTTATTAAGAGCTGCTAGAGTCACAGCAAAATTTAGGAAAACCAAAAAAACAAAAACCAAGTTAAAAATCAGAAAAAAGAACAATGGTGATCTGACTGCCAGGAGAAGGCTTTGCATGGTAGATACCCAAAGATAGTTGCAGAAAATAGTTGTAGCGAGACATGATTATATTTGCAGAAAGGGAGGCTGAAAAGGGAGACAGTAAGTTTGTTAGTTGCAGCACAAGATCAAGCATTGAGGACTAATTGGATAAAAGCCAAGATAGACAAAAATCAAGTAGATTCGCAATGCAGATTATGCAAATCAAAAGAGGAAAGTGTTACTCATATAGTAATTGAATGTAGCACGCTGACACAAAAAGAATACAAGTGAAGACATAACAGCCTAGGGATAGAAATCCACTGGGAGCTATGTAGAAAGATAGGATTTGACCATATCGATAAATGGCATGAACATTAGCATCGTACGTGTAGACTTCCACCCACTTCACAGAATTGATCAAGGATACCCCCATTGAATCCAACTAAATGGTGAGTCTAGATGTGATAAGTCTGTTCACCAAAGTCCCAACTGGTGAAGCACTATCGGTGATTCAAGAAAAACTAGTGACAGACACGCATCTAAAAGAACGCACTAGTATATCAATAAGAAATTTGATGGAAATGTTGACCTTCTGTGTAGAAAATACCTACTTCAGTATGGACACTGATATATATGGACAAGAAGAGGGTTTAGCTATGGGTTCGCCATTACTGCCGATAATAGCCAATATATACATGGAATACTTTGAGAATTTGACTTTAGAATCAACACCACTAAAACCAACCCTATGATTGCGATATGTTGATGACATCTTTATACTCTGGCCTCACCAGGAAGATGTCCAAGTGCTGTTAGATCATGTGAACTCAATAAAGCCATCCATACAGTTCACAAGGGAAAAGGAAAATGGCAATCAGCTAGCATACCTGGACGCATTAAAATACATACCAGGTATGGATTCAGAACATCCGTATACCGCAAGTCAACCTTCACTGGACGATACCTCAACTTCAACTCCCACCATCCATGCAGTGTAAAGAGAGGGATTGCTCAGTGGCTAAAACATCGAGCAATGAATATAAGATACCCACCACAAAGAAGTGAGCAAGCTAAGTTACAATCTAATAAGTTATATCTACCCCGAGAACATGCTATCCACTCCAATTATGAAGAAAAGAGAGGATGAAAACAATAAACCGTCCACAGTCTGTCTACCTTTTGTGAAAGGCCTCTCCGAAAAGATACAAAAGATATGCGGCCGATATGACATCAGGACAGTATTGAAGAGTAACACAACGCAAATATCTCCTTCGAGTAAAACCACCAATAGAAGAGAATATGACCAAAGACTGCGTGTACTCCATTCGATGTATCTGTGGTAGGTTATACAAAAGCGAAACATGCCGCCCCCTCAAAATAAGGGTAGACGAACATCGCAAAGCAGAGACACGAGGAGATATTGATGAATCGTTTATAGCTGACCATGTATGGGAAATGGAGACCACCTCCCCCAGTGGGATGAAGTTAAAATAATAGTTAAAGAACACCACTGGAAAAGACGAAAAACTAAAAGAAGCAGCACATATGTTAGGAGACAATAACCGCCTAAATAGACCAAGTGCAGATATGAGTAGCATATGGGAACCGGAATTAAGGAAGGATAGGAAAATAGTAGATTTATGAGCCCTAAAATTCACTCCATAATTGCCCACAGGCATATGGCGTAGTGGTTAAGAGCACGATCTACTAACCTCAAGATTTCGATTTCGTCAAATATAAATAATGTAAATAAGGCATGAACATGAACCTCGTAAAGTACTAGAAAGTAAGAAATATAAGATGTTTAGGGACTTCAACATTCATACTGACAGAATAAGAGAAGCCAGAAGGCCTGATTCAAAGAGAATAGAAATGCCAGATAATTGACTTTACAGTCCCAAATGATGAGAAAATTAGTATGAGAGGTATAGAAAAAGTAGAAAAAAGTATCAGAACTTTGCCATTGAACTACAGAGACTATGGAAAGTGCAGGTAAAAACTATCCCAGTAATTATAGGTGCATTTGGAACTATCCCTAAAGATTTCTACAGATGGAATAGGCACAGACCCCAGTTTAGGACAGCTGCATAAAGCAGTGCTATTAGGGACAGATAGGATACTTAGGCGGGTTCTTGGCATGTAAGGTTACGTGTTGTAGCCCGATGTTGTGTGTATATGAAAAATAATAATAATAATAATAATAATAATAATAACAAGAGCACTCAGAGACCGCAAACCTCCATCGAGGCAACACCAACGTCCTCTCAACGATTAACTGGAGATGATTTTTAAAATGAGAATATCTGAAAGAAAATCGACTGCTCTCATAAACGAGAATACTAAAAATGAACCCTATTGCTTTTTAAACAGAAAAATAATCCATATACCTTGTCCAGTACCTGATCGATCCCAATGGGAGTCATGGAATGCGCAATGGTAATGCTCACGCTGAAAATGTGTGAGTATGTGTGTGTTTGTGTGTGCGTGTACAAGAGAACTATGTGAAATTTTACATATATATGTAAAGTAAAGAAAATATAAAAAATAAACCAGAATCCTTGTCTGATACCGGATCAATCCCCAAATCTATTCATGTTGTGCCAGTCACCAGGCCAAATATCCCTGAAAGTTTCATTCGAATCCATCCGGCGGTTCTTGAGATATCTTGTCCACAGACAAACAGACAAATAAACACGAATGAAAACAACACATCTGCCTTCGCTAAGGCGGAAGTATTAATAAATAAATGCAGAATGTGTGTTGAGAGGGGTGAAACGGTATGGCACATTATTAACGAGTTCCCGAAATTGGCACAATGCGAATACAAAAGACGACATGACAATGTGCCAAGAATGATTGATTGGGAGCTCTGTGAAAATCACGGCCTATAAAGAGCAAACCGCAGGACCAGTCATCGAGATTGAAAATATTGCAAAATCATGTGGGGTACAATGATTCAGTACCATCACCTGACCAAACATCGGAAACCAGACATTGTTGTGGTGGAAAAAAAAGAAAGAAGTTGCATGATAATCAACATAGTATGTTCCGAAGACCAGAGAATCAAAGAAGAAAAAAACTGGACAATTATGAACATATGAACTGAGAAATAGGAAGATCGTGGTCAATGAGGAGAATAAAATTGGTATCAATAGTAATTGGCACATTTGGAAGTATCAGCACTCAAATTCCAGCATAGTTCAAAAAGATTGGTACAAATGCAAAGGTAGAAAACTTACAAAAACCAGCACTGCTTGGAACTGCAAGAATTCTTCGAAAAGTTTTTGAAGCATAACCAGTAAACAAGTGTCACCTTAGTCTGCTGACTGTGGACAGCTAACACTTTCTATCATACCCAGCAAAGTAGACTGTGAGTTTGCATCAATTAATAATAATGATGATGATAATGATAATTTCTTTATTCATCACTAAGGATTGACAAAAGACGTTGGTTGGGCACAGTACAGGGCAATACAATGTGGGTTTCATAAAAAGTGTGTAAACTGTAAAAAAAAGGCAGTAACAATATATATTTTAACCATGAAAAACTCCCCCAAAATGGAGACTAAGCAACGTTGCTCATGGAAACCCCACAGAATTACGGTCACCCGAACGTATCTTGCCACATTCACTCACCTTTCCAGAAAATTACTGAGAGTTAGTACTTCTCTCTCTAGCCTCAATTTTCTTTTCAAGAGGAAAGCATATCTTCACCCCTTTCAATCTGGTCTACCACTCAACCTCTTTCGTTCACTAAAGCCACCAGACAAAAATAAACACTGCTTTCCCTAAAAAACCTATACCCATCTCCATCAGAATACAAACATTTCAAAGACGCTCCTTCTTTTCACACACCCTCTGCCTAGCATTGACGGCTGTAACCGACATGCTGAACAGAACTTTATGTGAAGACAGCTACTATGGTAATACAATCCAGTGTCTCTTGTATATGGATATTAAATTGTATGCTGCAAATGACAATCAAAAGGAAACACTACTACGGATAGTACACGGATTTATCATAGAGATCAGTATTTTATTCGACTTTAGAGAAGAGGAAACTATAAAAGAGAAAGCTATTTAAGAAAAGTGATATCGTACTAGATAAAGAAACTGAAATAAGAGAACTAAACTAAACGCAGACATACAGCTACATAGGAATAAATGAACAGTACAAAACGCAAAATGAAAGAAAAGATAAAGGAGGAATATTATAGACGAATTAGATTAATACTTTAAAAAGTTTTATACAAAGGAAAACATAAAACATTAAAAATCACTACTCTAGCTGTCTAGTCAGAAGTTAGTTGTTATATTCTTGACTGGACTCTAAATCAACTAAGAAAGTTAGAGAGGAAAACAAGAAATAAATTGACTGTATTTACAATACGCCTCTCAAAATCTGACAGAGAAAGGTTATACATATAAAACAAACTGACGGAAGCAGAGGCCCTATACGACGAGAACTATCATTAAATATCACATCCACCACAGAACTTCAAAAATCTCTAATTCAGAATCAAGGAAAACTGATACAAATAGCCATAAAGCATGAGGAAACCACAAAAGAATTCGTTTTCTCTCTTCAAGGAAAGCAGAGAGAATAATAATAATAGTTATGAAGAAGAAATGTAACAATAAAAGCTGTAAAGCAGCTAAAATCTAAGCTAAAACTACAATTACAGAATGCTATGATAAAACATTACCCCAAAATCTTTTACATGGCGCAGACATTGAAATAAACCAAACAGAAAAGATCTAAATAAAGTAAAATCCCAACATTGGCTGAAAAGCGTGGGTCTAGAAGCAGAGATAAAAAGCTTTGTTATTGCGGCACTAGATCATATCCTCTCCATCAGGAATCACAAAAAGACATGCTATGAAACAGAATACAATAAGTAACTGCACAATAGAAACCAATCCAGGGGAAGAAACAATAAATCACATTGTCTCTGGCTATCTAGTCTTGGTCAAGAAAGAATGTACTCACAAACATGACAGGATATAAAATTATCTTCAACAAAGACAAAAATTATGAAACAGAGGCTGAATGAAAAATGAAAGGAAGATGAAGGACAAAAAGGACATTTAATATTAGACATTGTAAAAATGATAAAATCTAAGATTTTTTTTAGCTTAAATATGTCTATAAAATGCCTTGATAAAGCGAAGGTGAAAAAACCTCTAAAAGGCGAAAAACACAATAGGTTACAAGTAGACAAGGAAAAATCGCAAACTATCTAAAAGGAGAGGATTTGACTTTGGGATTGAAGGGTTCTTGGTTGCGGTACAGAATCAAATCCTACAAGATATTGCAAAGGAGCATGCCAGGAAGCAGAGTGCGGTGATTGACTATAGAGTATAAGCTATGATTGACTGTGAAGTCTGGCGTAACACAGTAAATTCCATTGTCTCGACCACGGTCGAACAATGATGATGATGATAGAGTATATGGAAATATGGAAAAAAACAATAATTAACCAAAATGTTTGGGAGTGACGTATCTTATCCAAAAAGAATAATTCATCCACTTGTATGAGAGAAGTAAGGTTTACAAACACTGAAAGTAATGCTAGCATAATGAAAAATCAACAGAAATAAATGATATGAGTAAAAGCAATGCTATTTGAGAAAATACTTTGATTACAACGAAATAGAGAGATATATCACCTACTTCCTTATCGGTTCTTGGATAAATTCCTTACACGAGTAGGTACTGCCTTTCCGACACACCTCGTCCATAGCTCCATGGTTTCCGCGCACTAGCTCACATCGAGGACCGCCTTATGAATCACATTAGTAAATATGAAATGCTGTAGATGGTTGTGGTGAGAAGGCTATCGTTATAGTACTCTCTGTTGATATGCTATTTTTGTTTTTATATTTCAGTTAAAGTTTTCAGTATTTATTATTATCATTTTTATTTTTATTTTTTTTGTTGGTATTTTCCAATGTTCAAAGATAAGCTGTCTTTAATTTTCACGAAGTCACTTTCTTGAAATATATTTTCCTGGTAGAAAATGAATGAATATGGGGTGTGTAAATTTGTGTTATTAAAACTAATGTTACCAATCTTGTGGCGAGCTCCTCCTATCGTGCAAATGGCTGCTGAAAGAAAAGAACAATCTAAAAATGGGTTTTGAGAATTATTTATCCCGAACAAGTGCACTGCAGTGGGATATCAAAATAATTCGAAACCGTTTGTCGGTAAGCAAGCCAACAACCCATTTTTGAATAGATCATCCGTTAAAAAAGTACTTTTCACTCTGGAGTTCTGACTCAGGCATTCCTTTCCGCGAACATTCAAGTATCCACCTCCTCTTCCTCCCACTCCTCTACTACTACTACTACTACTACTACTACTACTACTACTACTACTACTACTACTACTACTACTACTACTATAGAAACGAGGCCTGAAATTTTGTGAGAAGGAGTAAGACGATTACATCGACCCCAGTGTTCAAATGGTACTTATTTTACCGACCCGGAAAGATGAAGAGAAAAGTCAACACCGGCGGCATTTGAACTCAGAAGGTGAAGATAGACGAAATACCTATTTCTTTATTACCCACAGGGGGCTAAACATAGAAAGGACAAACAAGGACAGACATAGGTATTAAGTCGATTACATCGACCCCAGTGCGTAACTGGTGCTTAATTTATCGACCCCGAAGGGATGAAAGGCAAAGTCGACCTCGGCAGAATTTGAACTCACAACGTAACGGCAGACGAAATACCGCTAAGCATTTCGCCCGACATGCTTGCGATTCTGCCAGTTCGCCGCCTTGATAAATAACAACAACAACAACAACAACAACAACAATAATAATAATAATAATAATAATAATAATCCTTTCTACTAAAGGCACAAGCCCCTGAAATTTTGGGGGAGTGAACTAGTCGATTATTTCGCCCACACTAACAGGGAAATAAAGATTCGACCAGATATTGTAGTCTAGCAGTAGACGAAAAGAAATACCGCTTAAACGATGAATTAGTTATAAGACTGGGTAGTATGTTTTTTCCGAGAAATAGATGAAAATAATTATAATAAATAAACAAATGAATAAGTAAATAAATGAATAAATAAAAAGTGATTCTTCATATCAAGGATTTAAAATAAATGTTCCGTAATGTGGGATCTATGATATGAGAGGATCTCAGACTGGTTAAAAAAAAAAAACCAACAGACAAGTATGAAAAGTACCGTAAATCTTCGAGTATAATCCGCCCTTGAGTATAATACGCAGGGGATTTTTAGGGGGATGTACCTCTGAAAAACCTAAACCTTGTGTATAATACACACTCCTTCTGTAACTTGAGTCGTGCGTAATTAAGCCAGCAGCACGTAGACGAACACTTCCACGCATGCGTAATACAATAATGGTGGTGCTCTTAACTGTTATATGGGAATGTAAATATGTTTGCAAATTGCTTTTGTTGCATGTTATTCTGTGTTCTCAATACTTTTATTTTAATAAATGTTGCTTGCTGCAAGTTATGGATGATTCTTTTATGACTTCAGGCTTAGCTTAAGGTATTTTCGCGCCCGACATCACAAAATGCGTCTGAATAAACATTGCCGGACAGCAAATAGAGACTCGGATATTGCTTAGAAAATATTTTTCATTTTTAACCTCGTATATAGTACGCACTAGGGATTTTGACCTTTAAATTTTGGGGGAAAATGCGGATTATACACGAAGATTTACAGTATGAAAACAAGCATGGACGTTTAGTACAAACATGAAAATACTTGGGATAGGCACAGGGTCATATTACTCAGCAGTCAAATTCTGGGATTCTTATAATAGGAAACAGTTAACCACTGTGAGTTATGTAATTGAGTAAGTTATATCAACTTCAAATATATGGCATTGAAGCAAGTGGATCATATCTTAAAAATCAATTATAATTGTTGTAGCTAAAAGTTTCTGTAGCAATTCAACGGTAATTTTAAAAACTATAAAATTGTCAGAAGTTTATGCGGGACCATAAAATATATAATTTCTTTGAAATCATTAGATTTAAAAGCGTTTGATGCCTAAGATAGCGTAAGACACGTAAGTAGTACTGAAGATACAGTCTCAAAAGAAAACGTTAATATTGCTTGCACTTATCATCTCTTCAATCTATTATGTACATCAAATAGAACGACATCGAAGTATAATCAATCTCTAATATTGTTCTAATACGGGATTACATTGATAAAACTTGAACAAATTATAATACATTATACTATACAATAATTTTCATACTAGACAAAAGTGTATATGGTTGGAACTGGACCTTGTGAATGAAGTGCAGTAGAAGACATTCTAAGCTGTGAAGCCACAACACACACACACACACACTCTCTCTCTCTCTCTCTCTCTCACACACACACTCTCTCTCTCTCTCTCTCTCTCACACACACACACATACAGATACAATTCGAAGCTAGGCAAAAGGTCACAAAGAATTTTTGTTGTTCGATACCATTGATTCTCATACTTCAGTGGTACTTTATTTAATCGACGTCGAAAGTTGATGTTAGCTGGATTTAAATTCAGAACATAAAGAGTGAAACGGAAAACTGCAAAACCTTTCTCTTTTTTGTAATGATTCTGCCAATTAACCTCCATTACAACTATGATGTGGGTGTGCGTGCGCGCGCGTTTGTGTGTGTGTATAGATATGTATGTATATATATTTATATATACATATAACTGAATCTTGGTAGGTATGTGAATAATAATACACGCACTGGTACTATTTCACGTAATTTAATATTATAATACTTCAGGGAAGCAATTAACCTGTTAATCAACAAGTTAATCAAGTGTTTGGGGGCTCGTTCGATCAATTAGTCAATCAGCTACCTTCATCAGAGTTCTTCCATCGCCCTTCAGGTACGCATTAATGACATGCCCTCTTTATTTCAGGTCTGTCGTCTGTCTCCTAGTTTTATAGATTTCATATTCATATTTTGGGGATATGTAAGAGAGAGCGAGTGAGAAAGAGAGAGAGAGATAAAGAGATAGCTAGATGGTGATAGATAGGTAGAACGAAAGAGAGAGGAAGAGAAAGAGAGAGAGCGAATAAAAGAGGATGTGCGTACATGCATGTGTCCTTGTGTGTGTAGTTACGGATTCTGTGGTAAATGTGAATGGTTAAAAGTTCATTTATTTCATGGTTAGCGTGTATTTCATGGTCTGTGACAATAACGATAGCCTCCTCACCACAACCACCAATAGTATTTCATAAATGTGTTGAGTGCACTATTCATTCGTTTGTCCTCTCACTCGTATATATACACACATAATGGTCGTCCATTCGTGACCGAGGAAAACCATTACTGACCTTTAAGAACATGCGCATACATACATACATAGCTAAATACATACACATATATATATATACACACACAAACACACACACACACACACACACACACACAGATACATATACATATACATATGAATTTAATATATGGACACACATCTTTGGTTGGTTTCATTCCGGAGGAATTTCCTGTTTTTCCACCTGAAACTATTGGTGGCACTGTTAATCCACGAATAAAAAATATTTCTCCACCAGATATAAGTGTCGTTAACTCATTATTTTTGATATTATCGTAGTGTGTGTGTGTATGTGTATGTGTGTGCGTTGTATTTGCATGTATGTGTGTTTATGTGTATCTATATATATATGTATATATATGTATGTATATATATATATATATATATATATAATATATATATATATACACACATATATACATATATAATATATATATATATATATATATATATATATTATATATATATATATATATATAAACGGCAGTTTGTCTGTGCGTGTTTCTGTGTGTCTGTTTGCTTGTACCCTCACCCTGACCACGGCTTTCAACCGATTCTGATGAAACTTGACACACACATAGCCCAATGTCATAATTCAAAACTAACGCAGACAAAATTTTTAAAAGTTCCCCAAGTTCTGAAAAAAATCGATAAATTCGACATGGGGTCGAGAATCAGAAACACAAACCACAAACTGTCTAGGGGACGCAACTCCACCTTTTTTAACTCTCAAAAAAAAATTTACCATCATTTTTTCCCATTTTTTTACTATTTTTTGGCTATAACTCTCTAAAAATGCTTTATAGTTATTTCCCTTACAAACCTGAGCAACGCCGGGCGATACTGCTAGTATATATATATACATACATACATTCAGATATATATGATTTTTTTTTATATTTGAATATTATTATTAAAATAATACAAATAATATAAATGTTTGTGTCTATAAGATCTTATTGTCAATTTCGTTCGATAGTTTCCAAGTCAATCGTCCAAAGAATAAAATTAATAATGCATGTATAATATGCTATAACTTTAGTTTCTTTTTTTTCGTAATTGAAGCGCTACATATGTAGACTATAGCAGTGTAGTAGTATAATTATATGTAATGGCGCACTTTACACCCAGAGAATTGATCCGTTGTGCATCATGCTCCAAAAGTATGTAGAAATGTTCTCAATTTGCGATATTTGTGATAAGCAATAACATCGAGTAATTCACACATGAAATGAACAGACAAATTATCGCCGAAAAATAAGCAAAAAAAAAAAAAGACAGAGAGAGAAAAAGAAAAAATGGAAAATGAAAAGTAATACAAGTGTACAGTTTGTTAAACATTTCGTATTTAGTAATAATAGTATTAAAAATAAAATTCGAAAACGTCTGATTTAAGATAATTCAATTATGTTTACTTTAAAATAGGTGCACGTTGTAGTGATATATGCATTGTTTTTGTTCACAAGTATTTCTTATGATATATAGAAAAATAAAGAATATACTAATTTTATTAATGCAGATTTCCTAAAAGCGTAACCTATAAAAACCTTATAGATTTCCCATATATTTATCGTTCATCTAACTTGCCTTATAAACATACGTTCTCAAATTAACATATAAAATTGCCAGAAAGCACTGATACACGTGACTGCATATTTGAATATATATATCATCGGATGACGAATCTGAACCAGTTAATTGCATCTAAGACTATTATTCTCCATCTGCTGTTCACTGTCCATGGACAAGAAAATAAAATTTCACGTGCGAACAAGGGAGAATTATGAAATCCTTCGACTTCAAGAAGATAGCTGCTAAATCTCTCTTTCAAATCAAATCTCATCCTCTTAAACAGGGTAAGAAAAATAAAGGCTGAAAGCTATTGACTGGAATACGTTTGTACGTAGCTAGGCTTAAGAGTTGAGATGAGGTGGAAAATCAATCATGTACAATTTCATTGTCAAGACATTGTGATCGCTGTAGTTACTAAAATATACGAAGCCGCATCTAACTCTATTGAAACATTGACCAACAAAAAAGTCATACACTGAACTCCAATTTCCTTGACAGCCCTAAAAAGACAGGATAGTCATGAATAGATCACTTTCATCATAATTTTGCTCAATCTGACTTGATAGAGGCAAAGAGAGAAGTAACAACTTTTTCGAAATTTCAATAAGGTAAATAATATATTGTTAATGTAGCTGTAGTTTTATTTATCATAAAACGCTTCATTGATGACTGCCCCAATGTAGTCACACCTTTTACTTATATTTAGAACAATAGATTACAATTCAAGGGAAATTTGGCTGTTATTACTTGCAAATGATCATCCACATAGAAAATTACTTGCTGGTCAAGGTATCATCTTTAATAGTCAAATCTTAACACAGTAAACAGTTGAAATATTGACTTAAAATTTTGGGAGAAGGTCAGCAATTCGTGGGAGGGAATAAGTCGTTTACATCAAACCCAATGATTAGTTCATATTTATTTTGTCGCCTATAAAAGACTGAAAGGCAAAGTCGAACCCGAAAGAATGAAAGGCAAAGTCAACCTCGGCAGAATTTGAACTCAGAACGCAAAGACAGACGAAATGCCCCTAAGCATTTTGCCAGCTGGACATATTAAATATTATCATTAAAATGGTTACGTAAGCTTAATGGACGTTTTATTATGTTAACTTAAAGAGTGAGAAAGATGTTCTATGCCAAGGTAATTGCACTTTATAAAAATTACATGGTGTAAATATAGAGTGTTGACATTGCACACACACGCACACACTCGCAGACACACGAGCGCGCACACACACATACACACACCCGCGCAAATCTGTGTCCACCCTCGCGTTCCCCACACTCCGGCACCACATCTTGCAATACCACACACCACCACATACCACCACACTACACACCACCACACCAATACACCACCATACCACACACCAATACACCACCATACCACACACCAACACACCACACCACACACCTCCACACCACATACCACCATACCACACCACACTACATCACACCACCCCGCACACGCTCGCACATGTACACGCGCGCGCACCTTCATTTTGATCACTACAACTTTTTTTATCTTCCCTTCTTCCTAGCTCTCCTGTCTGACCACCCCTGTCTGGCATTCGCCATGATTGATCGCTAGCCACCAAACCTTTTTTATATTTTCTCTCTGCTTATTTCTGTGTTCTCTTCTGTTGAAGAGCGTAGGCTCGAAACGTAAAAGACTGTCTCACTTTCCCAGCGTTAAACTAATATATCT
The DNA here is from genome assembly GCF_006345805.1 of Octopus sinensis. Classification (NCBI taxonomy): domain Eukaryota; kingdom Metazoa; phylum Mollusca; class Cephalopoda; order Octopoda; family Octopodidae; genus Octopus; species Octopus sinensis. The sequence continues at coordinate 88,332,434 of NC_043000.1, forward strand.
GTTTGTTGATTATACGCCCGTCTTCGTCTTTTGTATTTTTTTTTATTTGTAAATTCCAACTATATGTTGACGAAGGCATGCATGTCAATACTTCAAAGTCACTAGTGAGATTTTCCATGTAAAGGTTTAATGCAGTCCACCATTGAAGGTTAACTCAATAGAGTTAACCTTCAGTTTTAATGTGAAATTGTCGTAATGCATGACTTGTCATAAAAGGTATTTTGCTGTCAAAGGAAACGTCACCTGTTGTTGAAACAATTTTATTTGCAAAAGTATTTAAGAGCTAGTTTAATTTACAAAAATTATATCGAAATAATATATCATTAATATTATATGTATGTATGTATGTATGTATGTATGTATGTATGTATGTATGTATGTATGTATGTATGTATGTATGCATGCATGCATGAATGTATGTATGTATGTATGTATGTATGTATGTATGTATGTATGTATGTATCTATCTATCTATCTATCTATATGTATATGTATTAGGACACACACACACATATATATAAATCTATATAATACACAGATAAATATGAGTTTATATTTGTGTATATGTTTGCATGTAGGTACATACATGTGTGTCCGCTACATGCGTGGCTGTGTAGTAGGAAGCTTGCTTCCCAAACACATGGTTTCGGGTTCAGTACCACTGCGTGGCACCTTGGGCAAATGTCATCTGCTTTAACCTCAGCCCAACCAAAGCCTTCCAAGTGAATTCGGTAGACGGAAACTAAAAGAAGCTCGTCGTATATATATATCATGTCTCTTTGTGTCTGTGGGGTTTGCCCTCCACCACCGCTTAACTGCTGGTGCTGGTTTGTTCACGTCCCCGTAACCTAGCAGTTCGGCAAAAGAAGATACCGATAGAAAATAAGTTCTATGCTTAAAAAAGTAAGTACTGGGTTCGACTGGTTCGATTAAAATATTTCAAGGCGTTGTACCAGTATGTCCGCTCTCAAATGACTGAAACAAGTAAAAGATAGAAGATATATATATCCTACTCGATATGGACGTATTGCCAGAACGTCCATGTTGAGCAAGACATAAAGATTGCCGTATGGTATGAATACTCTTTCTCTCACAAGGCGGCGAGCTGGCAGAAAGGTTAACATACCGGGCGAAATGCTTAGCAGTATTTCGTCTGCCGCTACGTTCTGAGTTCAAATTCCGCCGAGGTCGATTTTGCCTTTCATCCTTTCGGGGTCGATTAAATAAGTACCAGTTATGCACTGGAGTCGATATAATCGACTTAATCCGTTTGTCCGTCCTTCTTTGTCCCTTCTGTGTGTAGCCCCGTGTGGGTAGTAAAGAAATAGGTATTTCGTTTGTCTTTACGTTCTGAGTGCAAATTCCGTCGAAGTCGACTTAGTCTGTCATCCTTTCGGGGTAGATAAATTAAGTACTAGTTGCGTACTGGGGTCGATCTAATCGATTGGCCCGCTCCCCCAAAATTTCGGGCGTTGTGCCTAGAGTAGAACAGAATACTATTTCTGTCACTAATTTTATACATGCTATCTTCTCAGTTTTTAGGCGTTTCTTCTCTTATTCAATTTTCTTTTTAGTTCGATATATGTTGTTTGAGCCTGATGAATGTTTGAGATATTTCTCAACATATGAAACTAGTAATAGCATTTTAAGGACATGTGTTGTATAGTTTAAAGAATAATATATATATATATATATATATATATATATATATATATATATATATATATATATATATATGTATACATATATCGACTCACGTCGTTAACCGACGAGATAAGAGTTTCACAATTTCTTGCTGAACAAACACACAAATAATTTGTTTATAGGGACCAAATGTTTGTGTTGCACATAAGACCACACGTTCCATAAAAGTGAGTTTTCGAACATGTGTAAAAATGTTTTTGCTCAAAAAGGTACCACGCAACATCCGGTCTGGGAAGCGAACCATGATCATGCGTGCAGCACCTTAACCAATAGGTCATGCGCCTTCAGCTCAACAGATATCTGTCTGTGTTGTTTAATATCTAGAATTTCTTTGAAATGCTTGTCGTGATTTTAAGTATTAAGTAAATTCAGTTAACTTATGAAGCTACGTAAACTTTTTCCGTAATAATATGCGCAAATACTGTCTATTTAATGTAAAGGTAATCAGAATGATGTAAAAACATAATTCAACCTCATAATTCAGTGCTATTAAATCATACAACATCGACTCGATAATTGATTGCAGCGCAAATCGAAATCATATAATACCAGCGTAAACAATATTAATAATGATAAAATCATTATTTACACAATACACACTGAGTCCAATGTACTGTGTGTGTGTGTATATATATATATATATACACACACACACACACACACACACAACACACACACACACACACACACACATATATATATATATATATATATGTATAATGTACTGTTCCGTGATTGAAAATTCAGCAAAAAAGTACTCCATCTAGTGAGAGATAAATATTTATTTAAAGGACACAATAGATATAGACACACCTACATTTACTTCCGTGCATACATACATACGGATGTATATTTAAGTATATATACATATACGCGTGTCTGTATATATATATATAGAGAGAGATAATTGCATGCGTATGTACGTATGTTGATATAACAATAGGAACCAAGTAAACAGGTTTACTTGCATTCGAAAGAGATGCAGAACTACAGCTTTCTCTTTGACTCGCTTAATAAAGAAACTTCAACTTGAATGTATAACGTTTATTGGTACACACACATATATAGATGTATATTATATATGCATATGATTATACATACATATTTAAGTACATATACATATGATATATATATACACATAAGGCGGCGAGCTGGCAGAATCGTTAGCACGCCGGTCGGAATGCCTAGCGGTATTTCGGCTGCCGTTACGTTCTGAGTTCAAATTCCGCCGAGGTCGACTTTGCCTTTCGTCCCTTCGGGGTCGATTAAATAAGTACCAGTTACGCACTGGGGTCGATGTAATCGACTTAATACTTATGTCTGTCTTTGTTTGTCCCCTCTATGTTTAGCCCCTTGTAGGTAATAAAGAAATAGATATATATACATATATATGTGTATATATATATGTGTGTATGTGTGGATGTGCGTGTATGTATGCATTTCAATGCATGTATGTGTATATGTGTGCATATAAAGCCATACATTGATGGGCATGTGTATGGGTAGATCTTTGCGCGCGTGCATGAGTGTTGATGTAACTACGTGAGTGTGCGTGCAATGCGTTGTCAAGTGGATGTGCGTGCCACCTTGAGTGAGTGTGTGTGCGTATGTGAGTGCTTGTGTGACAGGCGAAATTAAACCTTCATGTAGATTTATAGCCCCAAGCCCCACCAAAGCCTTGTGAATGGATTTGATAGACGGAAACTGAAAGAAGGCCATTGTATATAAGTGTGTGTGTATATATATATATTTATATATATATATGTGTGTGTGTATGTGTGTATGTATGAATGTATGTATATATATATGTGTATATACGCATACATACACACATACATACATACATACACACACCCACATACACATATATATATAATTCTAAAACTAATAATAGAAGGGTAAACTTTATTAATTGAATGAATTAATTAATTAATCAATTTATTAATAATTTTACCAAGTAGATCGGGACGGTAAAATAACCTTTATAGGTAAAATTATCCACATAATTATGATTAGGTTTCAGCTAATGTGGTGAAGCAATTAGCTGAACCCTAATCATAATTATTATATATATATATGGAGATAGATAGATAGGTAGATAGATAGATAAGTATATATATATATATATATATATATATATATATAGATATATATATATATATAATATATATATTATATATATATATAGATAGATAGATAGATAGATAGATAGATAGATAGATAGATAGATAGATAGATAGATAGATAGATAGATAGATAGATAGATAGATAGATAGATAGATAGATAGATAGATAGATAGATAGAGAGATGTACAAAGGGTTCGGTACTTATAGTAAGGATACTAAATGGAGCGGGAGTGTTGTTGGTAAAGGTGGTGTTGGAAAAAGTGATGCAGATGCTGGTGCTGGTGGTGGGGGTTGTGGGGGTGCTGGCTGTCGTGATAGTAGTAGTGATCTGTAGGTTTTTCAGTGCTGTCTTTCCTTGGCTTATGATCAGCGTTGCCATCCTCATCAACGCCGGGTACCACACACATGTCCATACGCGCGCGCATACATATGCATATTTATATACGTACACACACACTCACGTGAGTTTATATACATATATGTATGCGTGTGTGTGCGCGGATGTGCAAGCATATGTGTGTGTGTGTGTATGTGTGTGTGAGTGTGTGTGTGTGTGAGTGTGCGTGTGTGTGTGTGTTCATGATCTTATAAATATTTATAAAAATATATGTATATGAATATGTCCCCATAATGTAGCGGCTCAGCAAAAGATACTGATAGAATAAGTACAAGGCTTACGAAGAATAAGTCCTGGGGTCGATTTCTTGAACTAAAAAGCGGTGCTCCAGCATGGCCGCTGTCAAATGACTGAAACAAGTAAATTAATAAAAGTATATGTGTGTGTGTGTGCGCGCTCGCATGTGTGTGTGTGTGTGTGTGTGTGTGTGTGTGTGTTTGTCTGTACGTTAAAATGAAAGATTCCTCATTGCATTTTTATTAGAGTAGATGTTTATTAACTTTGAGAAGGTTACGGTTGATAGTAATTTCGAAGTTTCGACTGGTTATTCACACACATACACGCACACACACACACCATAGGCGCACACCTATTATACACGCACGCACGCACACTCACTAGCACACGCATACATATGTTCGCTCAGAAGCATATAAATGTATACAATGTAAGCATGTATAACCCGTGTATTTACACGAGGATTTAAACGATGAGAAATATTCGGTATAAATCTGAAGTTTAATGCATAGATAGGGTCGCTGTGATACGAAACTACATGTCTCCAGTTATCCTGTTTGGCCGTTGGATCTGTACTATTACAACTTTAATCTTCCCTATGGAGTTGTTCATTCGTCAAACCTCACCCCATTCCTCCTCAGCCTTATCTCAACCACTGTTCTCAATTACGATTTTATCTAAATAAAACAGATATCGACTGTTCAGTAGTTCTCACAACACTTTATTCAACGCAGGCCATAAAAAGATAACTTTGTTGTTAAACACCCCTGTACACATCCACAAGAGTATGCATAGATATTCACGCAGAAACACACATGCAAAACGCATCACACAGGCACATGCAAACACGCATGCACGTACACACGCGTACACGCGTATGGAAAGCTATAACAAATATAATCGCATATAAAATCATTGATTCACACATAGTTTAAATCGTAAATACTCACACTTATACATAGGAATGCAGTAGTAATGAAGCTGTACGCATTTACACAACACGCACGCACGCACACACATATGCATATATTTAAGTACATGTATATATATCGAAAAATACACATAAGCATACCTACATAGATCCTGCATAAAAACATGCACACACAAACACACACACACAAACATATATATATATATATATATATATATGTATATATATATGTAAATATGTAACTTTGTATTAAGTATACACTCAACTATATCCATAATTACAGGCATCCGTATGCTTGTAAAATGCTTACTTACATACATATGTTCAGGTTATATCTATCTGATTAAGATAATCGCGTACATTCGTATATGATTAAAAAAGTCTGCATATTTTTCATAACTTCTCTTCAG
>NC_043000.1:88343239-88559605 GCF_006345805.1 Octopus sinensis
TCATTCGTTATCAGACAGAAAAAGTGAATATATTTCCATTTAACAACTATAAAATTCATCACACTTTGAAAATAATTAAAAGCAGTATGATAAATATTTGTGTATGTCTCATTTGAATTAAACGAGTAATGTACAGTATGTGTAATAATGTGAATTATATTTTTGTACGTTAAAATGTTTAATTTCGTAGATATTACCAAGCGAAGCTAACGGAAGCAGATAGAAATAGGTAGGGTAGGTTTTCCAAACAGTAGAAATGAAAAGAGGGGAGAGGAGAAAGGTAGAGAAATGAATAGAAAAGAGAAAAACTGTTCACCTGTGTGTGGAGTGCCACTGAGTGGGACCAAAAAGGTATACATGACGGGACAGATAGATAGATAGATAGATAGATAGATAGATAGATAGATAGATAGATAGATAGATAGATAGATAGATAGATAGATAGATAGATAAATAAATAGATAGATAGATAGATAGACAGATTGCCTGATGGATGGATGGATGGATACTGAATTTGCCTTTAGACGTTGAAATAAGTCACAAACAATATTTAACTGACCTAAAGCTCGCGTATATATATATATATATATATATATATATATATATATATATATACATACACACACAGATTGCAGATCTCTTATAGGATCTCATCCCTATCTGCCAGTAAAGAAATATTCGAGCAATACGCTGAATATTACAACGGCGCCCTACAACGAAGGAATAAAACATGAACTATCCCCCTTATCCCAACTTCCTCCTATCCCCAAAAATTTTACTAGAGGAGCAAACCTAATAGGCACTCCTCCCATCATGTGATTTCGGATACCAAATCTGCAGCTGTCCATCGAAATCCAGCACGCATTTCTGTACCCCAAGCTTATACCCGGGTAACCCCATAAACCTGAATAAGCGGACCATGATGCACGACGTTATCTGGTTTCACCCCACCTTTGTCCTTAATGTTCAGACCAGAGTACCCAAGCTCTTCTTTGCGCTATTTGAATAATATTTCCCTAAGTCTACTTCTCTTAGATAAATCTTCAATCTGCAATCGATAAAATTTTCCTACTCCACCACAACTAAAATTTCCGGTACAGTCTGACATCTGCATAATACGAAACTTAGAGAACCAGCAATTACTTTACTTTAATCACAGTAATACAACTCACCCTAATCTCCAGCCCTAACCCTAGTGCGTTCTTAAACATCCTTATCAATACCGAACCTCACACCACCAACCCTATTTTTATTACTCCTCCCAATACTCTTACCCCACTTTACAACCCCGCTAAACTCATCACTGAAATAGGCAAGGATTGAAATAATACCATTATTTACGAGAACTATTTTAAGCTACATCCGCTAGACAATTCTCTCACCACCCTGAAAAATACCAATTCTAACGCCGCGACGGTTAATGAATAACACTAGGTTAACCCTAGATAATCATAACCCCGTAAAATCTACTCTAGCACCTTCTAGAATACTATGCACCTGTAGGCGTCCCACCTCCTGCCCTTTAGATAATAGATGCCTCACAAAAATATAGTATACAAATGTACAGTATCAACTGATAATTCCAACTATGTATACATCAGCTCGTGCAGCACTACCTTCAATGTCAGAGTTGGTAACCACTATTCTTCAAATCTCAAGCAAGAAAAAACAGCACTTCTTTATCTTGGCTAATTCATAACCTAAAACAAAACTCAATTCTATATAATTTAAAATGGCCTATAGTCACCCATGCCAAACCGTATAATGGTTACAACAACAAATGCGATCTATGCATCGCGGAATTTTTTTCTATTAGCCAATCACCAATTTTCTGAATGAACGGAACCGTATAATCTAGAATTGTAAAATTGGGACCGAAACCTACTGTATTGAGGACTGGGTAACTCTATCAAATGTTTTCAATTCATCAAAATGGACCTGAATGGCATCAAAGCCAGATTTATTACACATGCTATTGCTTTCAAGGAGATTTTGAGGTTGCATCTTATCGAATGTTCCCCGTTGTTTGCGTCCTTTAAGAGCAGCATCTCATTCCCTAGCTAATTCAACTGGAAATGTTTTCAGTCTGTTGAACTTTGTGGTAGACTTATAGTATCTATACAGCGTGTACAGTAAATCATTCAAAGCAGGCGAAGTTCTTTTCTTACATACAATCGCTTTTGACTGTGCCAAAGTTGCTGTTTTTTTATTTTTTGCACAGCATCTCTGCCGGAAGCAGAGGCAGTCTGTCGAGGTAGGAATTAAATTCCATCGTATGTAACTACTTTCAAACAGTTGCACAAACATCAACTGAAAAATCATATAACTTCCGGAAATCAAATGAGTTTATCGTAGATTTTTTACCAAGTAGCGACTTAAAAGAGTTTTTGTGCTCACATGTCTAACAACACATGTCGTAGCTATGAGAACATAATTTTCATCTTATGCGTTGAAGAAAAGTTTTAGTGCCACTTTGTCCGTTAACAATTCAGTCATAATGTTCTTTCAAATAGTTTTTTCTTCTTTAATTCAGTGGCCCTCAACGGACGCATTGTAAACTGTAGATAATTGCGCCGAAGATCTAAAATTATACCACAATTCAATGTCATATAAAATTCATTTTTACGCTTCAATGTCTTGAAAACCGATACACATAATTTTCGCGCGTTTTACACACGTAGTAAATTAAACTTACAGTTGTTAAGCCGTCTTTTTTCTTCGGTGATTGTCCCTTCTAAATATATAAAAACTCTGCCTTCAATCACAAATATTATTTCCGCATCTAGTTCTTTCTACTTTTTCCTATTATTTATTTTTGTCCTCTCCACTGCTTTGCTTCATTTTTTTCTTTTTTACTTTCATACCCACCTCTCCAATAAAACTTATTGTACAGGCTGCAGCAAAAATGTATCAGTTTCACCGTACTCCATAAAAGTTTCAACAGCAAACGCAGCTTGTGTGCCGATTCAAGTCATGATGGTAAATAAAAACAAAAAGAAGGATATAGTAAAACATTTACAGTTATTGTTTGGAACACTGCACATCGTGCGTTTGTTGTTGATGCAGTTATTAAGAATGGTAAACTTGAGGCTTAGGCATTTTGTTATATTTCGATACGTATCGTGCTGCAAAATGTACCCCTTTCATCATTTCGCCTTTCTTTTCTACTTTACTCCTGCACTTTCATATCTCTAATATATTATTTTTTATCTTTATATTGCACGTTTTCTCTTTCTCTCATCTCTAACTCTTTCCTCTCTTTCTATCTCCTTTTCTTTTATAATAATGCTTTCTCTCTGTCTGCATTGTGTTTTTTTCTTCTACTTTATCTTTCGCATACGTGATATTTTGTTCAACTGCCCAATTTATATTTACACTTAAATGTTAAAATTTTAATATTCATAAGGCAAGCTTTAAGCAAATCTACGATTTTCATAACTGTAAATTATAAATAAAGATTTCAGTTCTTATAAATAACTCAGTGTAAACAACAGTAAAAAATTATTATGCACAACGTATTTTCCCATTAGCTTTCTATATACAGTGATACACATGGACATATATTCATAGATGCATGCACATATACACACAAATATGTTAGCACATACATATATATTTACATATGTGTATGTGTGTGTACATGTGTGTGCGTGTATACGACGGGTTTCTTTTTAATTTCCGTCTACCAAATCCACTCACAAGGCTTTAGTAGGCCCGAGGCTATAGTAGAAGACACTCGCCCAAGGTGCCATGCAGTGGGACTAAACCATGTTGCTGGGAAGCAAGCTTATTCCCATACATATGTATTTATGACGATGGACTCTCCAGTCAGTTTCGACGTATGAGGATCCTTCTACCTTCTCATTGTTTGTCAGTCATAATGCTTATGTCGAATGTGACATTTAAGTCCCGCCAAAGATTTGCAAATAAGCTCGCAGATACTGCACGTAAGAGGATTACAGGTCAGTGCATATAGTATATTTGCAGCTCCGTTTGTCCTTTGCCTTGCACTCCAAAGCCTGTTAATGCTGGTTGCAACAAAGTTTCTAATACCATTTTGTTACAACCATCTCCTTTTGTTCGCTCCAAGGCTGTTCGCTCAAAAGTGTTGTTAGCTATCTTCATTGTTAAGAGGTTACTCTTCAGCTTGTTCTTATATCAAGCTGGCTGTGCATGAGGACTTTGGGTATTCTTTCATCACTCATTCATGTGTGTGTGTGTGTGTGTGTGTGTGTGTGTACTAGACCAAAACGTACATAGAAATTGGAGTTAGTATTTTAAAACATTATCTCTCAATGCATTTTCAGTACCATGACTGATAATAATATTTGGGATACTGCATTGGTCAAAAGAGAACATCCACCACATAGACAAGAAAATCCATAAGACATCAATTTCAAATCTCCAAAGAACATTGATATTGACAGGGTAATCCAGAAAATAAAGAGGTGATTGCTATATGGTATCACTCAGATAACATCTAGGAAACTACAGCAGCTAAAATAAATACATCATCCAAGTAACCAAAACTGACGTGAATAATATGCTGCACGCCAGTTTTGAACTCTTCAAGAAACACTTTCTGATGACCTCCTATTTGAACCCAGAAATGCAGAGCTCCGATATATCAACAGGGACCTCCACTAAAAGTTTTTGCGTGAGTATGTTTCCGTAAACTAGAAAAGGATGGTAATATTGATTTCAAATTTTGGCACAAGGCCAGCAATTTCGGGGGAGAGAGAAAGCCGATTACATTGACACCAGTGTTCACATGTAACTTATTTTATCAACTCCAAAGTATGAAAGGCGAAGTCGACTGCGGCGAAATTTGAAATCAGAACGTATGGACGGTTGAAATGCCGCGAAGTATGTTGCCCGGCGTGCTAACGATTCTGTCAGCTCGCTATCCTAAAAGGATGGTGATATTAACATGAAATGTAACCTCCCATTGCATCACATCACATCTCGAAGGTTAAGTTTTTCCAGTACATGAGCAGGTGATGACTACGAAATAACTAATAACTAAGAGAGAGAGAGAGAGAGAGAGAGAAAGAGAGAGCCCTTAAATACCCAGTAATAAAAGTTGATAATGTCTTTCTTTACTAGTGGGAAGAGTATTTTTCTAGCATCTGCTCCAAATATTATCTAGATAATACATCATACTGCGATATGATGTTGCTAAAATAATATAGCAACCCATCCGTTAGAAAGTCGGGCCCAAGATAAATATAGACAACACCTCTCTTATTAACACAAGAAATATTGGTGGAATATTCTCATGAACACCTGTACCTATCAAACTTGATTTAGCTGTTTGGGACTGATAGGGGAAAAAAATGTGCATTATCAGAAAAGTCAACTATCCATCAGATATGAACAACCCTTCCAAAATCACAAAGGAGAATAGTTTTATACATGATTCGATGCCTAAAGTTCTACCATGATTATAAATTCAAAATTATAATATTAACTATTAGTGCGCTTGGTTGTGTTAGGAAAATTCGAAGTGACAGCCTGGAAAAGCTTGGAGTTTCAGGCAAAAAAAAAAGATTTGGTTGAAACGTGCTCCGGATCTAAAATCTCTAAATGGAACTGTAAAAGCTGCAAGTTCCGTATGTAACTATTATTAATGATGTTATCCAAATTTCATTTCAATATGTGTTTTATTTCTATTTTTCTAGAAATAATTACTATGTGTGTGTGTGTGTGTGTGTGGTGTGTGTGTGTGTGTGTGTCTGAGTGTGTGCACGTGCCTGCGTGTAAATATATGTATGTATGGTGTCTACCTGCTCCTTACAGAGATTGATATCTTCGTTTATCTATAATTGCTCTTCCATAGTTTGAGATCTAAAATGACATTTGAGCTTTGAAAGGCGTTTGTTGAGATCATCTCAAGTACGGCAGCAATGTTTCATTTTAGCATTGGCGCCACTTTCCGCTTGTTTATTATGAATGTTCAAGGTCTGCTTGAACGCTAGTGCGATTTCATATCAGCGTGAGATATGCATACTTCTGTGCAAGAACATTTAAAACAGAAATGATAAACTCCCGTAGCGCTTTTACTAAATTTCACATCAGCTTGCTCAATACTCTCAAGTTCAAAAGCTTTACATCGCTCAAAATCGTAACATTTCACTCTTGCTTGTGTGTGTGTGTGTGTCTATGTAGTTATGCGTGGTGCCTGCTGCCAGAGCCGTTATACATATATATATATACATACACACACACACACACACATATATATATATATATATATATATATATATATATATATATATATATATATATATAATAATAATAATAAATATTAGGGAATAAATCCAAATTTACAGGGAAAAATCAGATTTAGGATTGAATCCAATTTTATAGTAAATATTATATAATATTATTAGAGACAAAACCACTATTTTGCAAATCAAACAAGGAAAGACTTAATCAATACATAAAAAATTTTAATATAAAGTAAATAAATCGCCACTACAATTGTTTCCTGTCTTCAAATGACATTCAACACGTGGATTTCATATCTTCTATTCAATTTTAAAGTTACTTTAAAATTGAATAGAAGATATGAAATCCACCTGATGAATGTCATTTGAAGACAGGAACAATTGTAGTGGCGATTTATTTACTTTATATTAAAATTTTTTATGTATTGTTTGATTTGCAAAATAGTGGTTTTGTCTCTAATAATATTATATATATATATATATATATATATATATAGTAATACTAAGTAATTAAGGGTTTAGCAACGATTTGCCTCACCACACACCGAATTTAGAAATAGCAGTCAAAAGAGTTTTGGCTATTCTTTCTACTTAAAAGGGAGATCCCAGTAAAACCATAGCACTTAAAAGGCAAACAACGCAGGCAAAAGAGAAAGAAATGACGATAATCATTCTACATTAAGTCACCTACGGACGTACGTTTCGGAATTAAGCCATAGGAAAGCATAAAAATTGAATAATTATGTCTTACCTAACTATTTTCCTCCTCAGCGTAGGACTCTACAATTATGAATAATTGCGTCTCAATCATTAATAATTGTGTATTAAATTTGAAGGCACTAGAAGACAACACCTCAACTCATGGTATCAGAGCGAGCATAAGCCATTACCAGTACCATCAAATTCAAAGGGTGAATGAAAGTATGTCACCATCCCCCTTCCGTCAGCGTGCTGCCAAAATAAGATGCTACAGGTTTTTTACTGGGATGAAATATAGTTATCAATAATAATATAGGGTGAAATTAATTAATTTGGAATAATCATCAATTTCACCAAGTAGATTTCGGCATGTAAAAGCCCCATTCAAGGAAGGTTTAAGTAATACTAAGTAATTAAGGGTTAAGCAACGATTTGCCTCACCACACACCGAATTTAGAAATAGCAGTCAAAAGAGTTTTGGCTATTCTTTCTACTTAGAAGGGAGATCCCAGTAAAACCATAGCACTCTGATACCATGAGTTGAGGTGATGTCTTCTAGTGCCTTCAAATTTAATACACAATTATTAATGATTGAGACGCAATTATTCATAATTGTAGAGTCCTACGCTGAGGAGGAAAATAGTTAGGTAAGACATAATTATTTAATTTTTATGCTTTCCTATGGCTTAATTCCGAAACGTACGTCCGTAGGTGACTTAATGTAGAATGATTATCGTCATTTCTTTCTCTTTTGCCTGCGTTGTTTGCCTTTTAAGTGCTATGTTTTACTGGGATCTCCCTTTTAAGTAGAAAGAATAGCCAAAACTCTTTTGACTGCTATTTCTAAATTCGGTGTGTGGTGAGGCAAATCGTTGCTAAACCCTTAATTACTTAGTATTACTTAAACCTTCCTTGAATGGGGCTTATACATGCCGAAATCTACTTGGTGAAATTGATGATTATTCCAATTAATTAATTTCACCTTATATTATTATTATATATATATATATTATATATATATATATATATATATATACATACATCAGTTTTTCATTCAGCATTGGATTCACAGGCCTGTTATTCGATTTCCAAGGCATATAAGTAACCGAGATCAGAAAATTCTTTTCATGAGACGCCCTTTTTTTTGCATCATCTCACTGTCTGGATGTTTTGCGTTTTTGTCCAATTTTTGTATTTTTATATATAATATATAGCGGCGTACGTACACTTTGGTCTGTTATATGTAAGTATATATTTATATATATATTTTGTAAGACTCTATTATCCTTTCATTATTTCATTCTTTCATTATTTCATTCATTCTTTCATTCTTTCCTTCTTTCTATCATCCCTTTCACACTTGGTTCATTCCACTCTTCGTTCGTTCGTTCCCCCTCTCTCACATTTCCTGGCCTTCTCTTCATGCTTACTTTACCTCCTATTTTACTTCACTGTGCCGCTTTCATCTTTTCTCGCCCCTACTTAATTCTTCTCTCCCTCTGCCTCTACCTCTCTCTCTTCTCTCCCCATGTGACCGGTGTTCGGCCAGGCCTTACCTTTCTTTCTTAGTTAGACTACCATCCGCGCAACATCTATATTCCTCCCTGTGCCTGTTAAATCGTATGTCCCTGCCGTAAGGATTTACTACCACACACGCCAGCTTAATTTAATTTGTCTTTAATCGAAAGACACCTGTTGTTATGTTTTGTTAATTGCATTTGTATTTGTAACATTTCTCTGTTTTTTTTTTCGTCCTTGTTTTCTTATACATTCGCTGCTTTCTTCCAAGGAACCTAATGCTCTTAGCTTAGTTTTTCCCTGGGGCTGGCCAGATTGGAGCAATTTCGAGTATAATTGCAAAGATAATCTGGAACTCGACTGAGGATAGAGAACTCCGAATGACTCGTCTGTCTGGATGTTTTGTTATACTATTTTTCCATCACATATGTATGGATGTTTTGCGTTCTTGTCCCATTTTTGCACTTTTTATATATAATACATAGCGGCGTACATACACGTTGGTCTCTTACATGTATATATATACGCATGTGTATACATCTGTATATATATGCATGTGTAAGAATATATATATAAGTATACATATGTGCATGTATATATATATATATGCATGTGTATGCGTATATATATATATATATATATATATATATATATATATATATATATATATATACCTCAGTATGACTTTAAACTGCATCCGGTAGAGGTTTACTGGTACAAGTCTTCCAGGATGTTAAGGAGTATGGAACATCTATTAGCCAGAATAGTTTCAAGATCTATTCTGACCTGTAGGAGAAGCACCTGTTAAGGTCCCACCTATAGGGTTACTAGCATGTGAACTAATGACAGTGAAAAAACACTGTTTCTCGTTAGAACTCCTCTCTCTGAGACTGTAAACCGTATAGAAGAAATCTGAAGTACAGTTCGTTTCTGGTCGCCTCCGCCTCGGTTGTGCCACTAGTTTAATAGCAGATACTGCTGAAAAGTAGATTCAAGTACAGAGCAATATATTATACATTCAAAGTAAAATCCTGCAGAGGAATTTCTTAGACTTTTGGAACGTTTGCATGGCCTTCGAGTTTAGGAACTGGTCATACTCAATCACGAGTTGACTTCCAACACACACACCACACACACACACACACACACACACACACACACACACACACACATACATGTCTTATATATATATATATATATATATATATATATATAGTTTAAAGGGAAATAATCCGTACATATTAAGGTTTTTTCGTATTCCTCGAGTTCTGAGCGTTTCCTCACGTCTGCAATGTAGATATTTTAAAATTTTGTATTCATATAGAGTCTGACGAGCTATCCACAAGGCTTTAGCTTTGTGGGTGCGAAACCTTGGGTAACTCTATATAAAATTGTGTTGTAACACACACACACACACACACACACACACACACAGACACACACACATACACTCGCACACATACGCACGTGTATGTATGTGTGTACGTGTATATATATGTATATGTACGCACACAAATATACATACCATAAATATTGAGGAGGTATGAGAGATAAGTATATTAAGTTAAACACTTCGCATCCTTATTATTATATCCCGTTTCTCACCCCTTTTCATGTAGTAATAATTTCAGTGTATAATAATTAAGAAGGCTTCGGAACGGCTGTAATCCTGTGGATTTCAAGTGGTTAAATAAATATATTTATCTCACATACCTCCTGACATTTTACGTTAGATGTACTCCTCGTGACATAATTTGAAAGATCGGATCCTCTGGATATTAGATGCAAGGGCACTCTACATTACACTTATCTGTATTGGATTACTATGTGGACTGTTAGTCGAATCGGTAGGAGGAACATTCTGTGATTACCACCAATTTTCTGAATCAATATCTTATGCTACAAATTTAGACACACACACACACACCACACACACACACACACACACACACACACACACACACATTTAACTTGCAGAACATAACTTATGACACATTACAAGTGTATGCAAAGTAACGTCATCCCCAGTTCACCACTGACACTCGCTAAACCTAAAATGCTTATCTAATAATATATTTGCGCATACGTACATAACTATATAACTATATAAATATTAATACAGTAGGAGTATTTTCTTACCTAACTACTGTTTTTTTTTTGTTTGTTAAAGTAACCTGAATAGCAAAGGAGTAGAGGAACTGAAAGGGAGAGGAAGTGAGAGACGTAGAGATAGAGAGAGAGAGAGAGGAGAGAGAGAGAGAGAGAGAGAAAGATAGAGGGAAATGGGTAGTTAGAGAGAAACCTATAAGAGGTAAGGAGTGAAAAAGAACGGAGTTGAGATTGAACACGGAGAGGTGCAATGAAGAATATTAAATTATAAAAAAGTGTGTCACTTCCCCGTATCTTTAGATACCTTATTTTCTAACATTTATTTTATCTGTTTCAAGTGTATTTGAGCTGTATTTTACTCTATGAAATTATTTCGCACAACAACCTAATAGACTGCATATATCATACATGCATACATACATAATACATACATACATACATACATACATACATACATACATACATACATACATACATACATGTGTGTGTGTGTGTATGAATATATTTGTATGTCTGTATATATATATATCTATTTATATATCAGTTTCTCTATATGCATATATATGACTGCGTCAGTACGAGTGAATTTGTATGTAAATGTAATTGCATATACAAAGTCTAAGCGGGAGTCAAGGTGAAACTGAAATGTCAGTTATATATACAAGTATTTTTTGAAGGTATAATATATAAATATGAAAGTATTCTTTTATTCTTTTATTCTTTTACTTGTTTCAGTCATTTGACTTTGGCCATGCTGGAGCACCGCCTTTAGTCGAGCAAATCGACCCCAGGACTTATTCTTTGTAAGCCTAGTAGCGGAATCACTAAGTTACGGGCACATAAACACACAAGCATCGGTTGTCAAGCGATGTTAGGCTTCTTTCAGTTTCCGTCTTTCAAATCCACTAACAAGGCTTTGGTCGTCCCGAGGTTATAGTAGAAAACACTCGCCCAAGATGCCACGCAGTGGGACTGAGCCCGGAACCGTGTGGTTGCGAAGCAAGCTACTTACCACACAGCCACTCCTACGCCTATAATATAATAATATAAGTAAAGTATACTATATATATATATTCTTTTATTGATTTAGTCTTTTGCCAGTTATTGAATGCCGGCGATGCTTGGGCAACACCTTCAAGGATTTAGTCAAGAGTCGAACTGCTGTGTATGGGACATCAACCACATAACTGGTCTTGAACATAAATGTTAATTTTCTGCGAACTAAATTAAACCCAGAGAATTTATCGCTTCGAATGTAGAGTAAAATCTCTTACCCAAGGCAGGAGACGAAACTAAGATCCACATGTTTGAAGAGAGAAATCTGTAACCATACAGCAACGCCTGTGCCTGTATTAAAGATACGTTTGTTTTTGACAAAGCACAGATAAGAGGGACAGCTAAGATATTTTGCTCACTGCGAATGTCGCTTTAAGTCTGATCATATGAATTTTACTCATATGAAAATACGGATGAATACGAAGGGCGCTGAAAAGTTCCTGGCTTCGTGTAAAAGAAAATACAGGAGGAGCAATTAATTATGATATAATTCTCTATATTCCCTTCTTAGATTCACACAGTTTTTGCAACAGTTTTTCTAAGCCCTGTAAAAGAACTCGGAAGTTTGAGCCTTCAAACAGGCCTCTGAAGCAGCGATCACTTCTGAGGTGATAGTTAGAGGGAGCCAAGTCAGGAGGGTAAGGTGGCTGGTCTACAAGTTCGAAACCAAAGTCGCGTATTTTCCATAGAGTTTCATGTACTGTGTGTGCTGGTGCATTGCCCTGCAAAAACAGGACACCACGCCTCAGCTTTCCACAATGTTTGTTTCAAAGCTTCATGCAGTTAGTCCAACAGAGAAATGTAGTATTTTGCGACCTTTGGCAGGTATTTTATGAAGAGTACTCCATCTTTGTACCAGAATTTTGAAGCCAGAATATTTCCAGCTGACCTCTGGGTCGGAAACTTCTTGGAACACTGTGAAACGCTGTGACGCCACTCCATTAATTACTGATAGGTCTGAGAATCATAAAGATGAAGCCAAGTCATTACTCTGATGCGCTTCTGATCAGCATTCAAGAATTTCAGCACCCATTTTGCGGAAATCTTTCTCATGTCAAGAATGTTGTGGATGATGCGGCTAACTCTTTCGAGGGAAATCCCCAGATTCTCAGCTTAGACTTTAGCTGAAAATCGATGGCTCCCGAAAATAATGGTGTGCACAACATCAGCTTTGTCCTCCGTGGTCGCAGAAGTTAGCCGTCCTGACCGCGTTTATCTGTGACCTCAAAATGATCTGTCCGAAACTTTGACACTAAGATTTTCACTGTAAAATAAGATGGCAGTCATCCTTCAAGACTTTCTTCATCTTACCATGGATTTGCGTCGCTCCTTTGCCTTACAAAAAGAGGAACTTTATGACCACCCGTACTTCAATTTTACCAAGTTCAATGTAGGAGTTGCCATCATGAGTTAAATCTGCTAAAAGAGGAAGATATATGGTATACTATCAAAACTTGTTGTATATCTTTTCCTAAATAATTGTCCTACCTTTCTTGTAAAGATAACAGCTCTACCATTTCGTGATACTCTTAAAGCAAGGAACTTTACAGCACCCCAACGTAGAGCGCATCCAGGCTCATTTAAATATTTACCAACGTAGAATAATATTAGAATAGAATAGAAAGATTATGTTTCCGATTTCCTTCCATAGTTTAGATTGTGCACTTCTTAAATTATAATGTAAAATTATAGATCAAAATGTCTCTTAAGACAGCACATTTAATACTAACTATATGGTCTTTTACACCATCTAAGGAAACAAAAGTTTCCTGCCAATACAACTTCAAAAGATTTCGTATATTTCATGATTCTCTATAGACTTTCAGCCATCTAAATATTCTCAAAATGATCATGTATTTTCCTCGGTCATTGCCAATATCCATATTAACACAGAAAGCCCACCCTTAAAAGTATACACATTATTTAATAAAATAAAATTCACTTTACATCTACATCCGTGTTCTGAATTAATCTTTTGGCCACAAGAACCGAGAGATTTTTCTTTTGATCATGCAAATCTTCTCCTATGATTTTTCCGTAGGCGTTGACCGTTAGCATTTTAAATTTAACATTAATGGCATCAAGGTCACTAGTATCGAAGGGTCAGCAAAAGTTATGGGTACAGCTCATTCCACAAGAAAAAAATAATGAAAACAATATCTTGTTCTCTCTTCGCACACGGTGAAATGAAAAACAGTTATAACAACCTTCACGGTATGTTGGCTACTATCAGATAACAAATACCTCCTATTTCACAATGGTGACAGTTTAACTAACACTATTTCAATACATGTCAAACAAGAACTTAACTATAATGGGCAGAGTAATTTGCATATTCAGCATTTGTCAGCGGCGTGATTAAACAATAAAAATCTATGCATGACACGGCATGGATAAAATAGCCTAAATTTAAAATGATTAAGGTATTTTGAAACTTTTCTTTGTGGAATTATGAACGGATTGAGTATATCATGACTTTACTTTGCATGTTCACATTCAGAAACGTGCAAACAAAGCGAGAGCACACCCCACCTACAGACATAACTATGAAATCAATAAATTTCTACTTAAGAAATACAGCATTGATGAGTGTAAATCCGAAGTGCAAACTTCAAATAGAACAGATTTCTGCGCTTTTAATGATAAAAACTCAACCTAGTCGCAAATACGATGACATTTAATTTTGGTTTACTGAAAATAAAACCAGTTTTGGTTGTATGGATATAAAACAAACCAATGCTTGCTAACATGTTAAATAGGTTTTACAAAATTAAATAATTTCATCTCTATAAAGATGATCAAATCCTTTTAAACGATTATCAGAAACAAAAGAAACATAACAGGCAAATAATCTTGAAGGTGTAATACCGCATTTTCTGAAACTGCTGCAGTTTTGTTCTTAAATATCTGAAGTGATTGCTCAAAATGAAGTTTCATACATTGGTGGAATCAATTATTTTTGACTTCATCCAGAAAGGTTGTTGAGACAATGTTAGGACATCAAGTAGAACAAGAAATAAGTAAAATATTGCTCTCTTTCAAATGATAAAGTTCTTAGGGGCACTTTGATATTATCTTCGGTGTAAGCACTAACATTCAAAATTTTCTCTGTCGGTTGACAAGTCAAATGACATTTCCAACAGAACGCAGCTATTGGCATTCATTCATTTTAATGGTGTAGATCAAACTGTAAATATGTGTTGATTTTTTTTCTTCTCGCCAAGAAATAGCTGGCATTACAAAAGTTGAAGACATTTTTCATATCTTATGTAACTACATTACAAAATGGAAGTCATGTGTTGGTAATTGTACTAATAGAGCTCTCTCTCTCTCTCTCTCTTTCTCTCTCTCTCTCTCTCTCTCTCTCTCTTTCTTTCTCTCTGTAGCAGACAGTATGAAAGACTTTGTAAAAAAGAAAAGATTATCCTGATCGTATTAGAACACATCACTTTCTAATTAGAGAGGCCTTCATATCAAAACCAGAATTGAAAGTTTTTGATCATTCTTGAAATGGAAAATTTTATTAAAAGTATGCAATTAAAGAATCGTTTGTTTGAGAAAAGCTGCTTTGACATGAATTAAACTGTACATACTACTTACTTTCGCACATCATAGTGAAATGACTATCGAGGTGGTGGGATGCAGGGCAGTACTCTGTCTTGAACATAGACAGCTTCTGGCACTTTTTCAAGAAGCTAGTTAAAAATACATCCGTGAATTTTAGAATTCTTGTGTAGAACATTGCGAAGAATATTTCAACACCCTAATAAGCCCAACAGTAGTATGCAAAAAGAAAATATTCTCAAATCTTCAGATATTCTGATAGCATTTGAGAACAAAAATAGTAATCTGGAAAAGAAAAGCCTGAAATGGTAATTTTGAAATGTTTCCCTTAGCAAATAAAACACTTCTAAAGGAAATTACTCCTGTCAACGTTGAACATATAACAACTTCTGGCGAGAACTTCAGCTTTTATTTTCTATCATTACGCATAGAGCAATACGATTGGATTAGAAACCTTTCCACGGAAATTCCAAATGATATTGGTTTGAATTTATCTGTAGAATTATTGGCTTTTATATTCAGGGATCCGGATCTAAAAATCAAATATGTGGGACTGACTGCTTGAAATGTGTTGCCTTTTCTCTCGGAGATTATCTTTCAGCAGCTTCCCACATAAAAAGAGAAAAAGAAAAAAAATCTTTGTTCATTTTGATTTCACTTCCAACGCTATAATCCTGTTAATTAGAAATTCTTTCTTTGGCTAAACTTGAATGAATAAAAAAAGACAAATTATTCATTTTTTCGAGGCTGTCCGATTAGCAAACACATATCCTGATATTAAGAAAAGAACTGCTTTAGAACATCCCTTTAATAAGCTATTTTGCATTTTGTTTTTATTGTGTCATCGAGTCAATATAATTGGGATTTGTTTTAATCTCTTTCTATCGCTACTTCTTTGATACACTTTATCAATTCTTATCTAATGATTCTCTTCTGAATGACTCACAGTTAAGTTTAAATGTTCACTGCATCAACCTCAAATGAACTACTAAATTAATTTGGTTAGCGTAATCATTTTACATCTGGAAGAACGCGTTCAGTTTCCAGTAAACCGTCTCTGTCTATGCATACTATTTAAGCTCACTTTGCAGATCTCACTTTTAGTCTATGAAGTCGACAAACAGATCGTCAAGATAACCTATACTATCCTTACCTACTTAAATAACAAATTATCTAGGTACTCTTTGTATTGGGTTGGCAACTAAGTTCCCACCGTTTTTTTTAAATTAAAATTTTTAAAAAGTTTTAGTAAAAAATAACAACTAATTAATCAATAATGTATTCACTTTTGTTGTTAACAACCTCTTCCCAACGTTCAACAAGATTTTTAATACCTCGTTGGTAGAAGTCACCCGATTTCGATTCAAAAATTTGATCCAACCAAGCCCTCAATTCTGCATCAGTATTGAACGAAACTCCGCAGATAGCATTTGAAAGAGATCGAAAGAGGTGGAAATCCGTTAGTTCCAAATCAGGAGAGTACGGCGGGCGTGGCAGCACTTCCCAGCCATGGCTCCCTTTGTCAAATTGGCGATATGAGGACGGGCGTTGTCGTGCAGCAGAACTCCATGCTGCCGGTTAAGTCTTTTCTCCTGAATAGCCGTGTTGAATCGTTCCATCTGTTGAACATAGAGTTCTGCGTTGACCGCTTGGTTCCGTGCAAACAATTCGTAATGGATAATCCCCTCCTAGTCCTACCATACGCGTAACATCGTTTTATGCGGATGAAGATCTTATTTCACGCGCGGTGTCGCTTGTTTACCGGGACTTAGCCATTCCTACGCTGCTTCATATTGATGTACAGTCACCATTTTCCGTCGCCAGTAACGATTCGGTAAACAAATCGTTGCTTGTGTCCATGAGTTGAGCAGTGACGAGCAAGCAAACCAGCGGAGATTGTGGTCGTTGATTTTTGTTGTTGTCACTTAAAGCATGCGGAACCCATGCTCCATACTTCTAAACCTTTTCCATCGAGTAAAAATGTTTCTCTATAGCAGTGTGGGAGCATTCCTTTTTCTCTGCCAGTTCCCATGTCGTTTCCATGTCTGCTACAGGACAACATTTTTAACGCGTTCTTAAAATGTATTGGGTTGGCAACTAAATTCCCGCCGTTTTTTTAATTTTGGAATTTATTACGTTTTTAAATTTTGGAACCTAGTTTTCCCGAGAATTCTATTTTTGAATCATTGTGGGATCTTTTTTTTCTAGTTAATTTTAGTTAATTTTTGTTTATTTTCAAATCATTAAAATGTAATGTCATGTTAAGAAAAACGAGTATTTTCGACACCTTCTTCTTTTTGCATTTAATCAAGGTTCTAAGGCCACAAAAACTGCTCGCGACATTTGTGCTGTGCATTGAGAAGAGGCCATAGCTGAAAGAACCGCTTGCGATTGTTATACCAAGTTCAAAATTGGAAATTTTGACCTCAAAGACGCACCTCATTCCGGACGTCCAGTTGAGTTTAAGAACGCGTCAAAAATGTGCTGTCAGTTGTCCTGTAGCAGACATGGAAATGAATTTCGTAAGTATGACTAGTTACATGAAAAAGTCTGCCATTGTGCACCAGTCGGGGTAGAAATGACCATTAATCAAAAGGCACCGCCTTCACGGCTGTTCACAACGACAACCATCGACTTACAATCCAGTTGCTGGAAGATCTCTCCGAAACAATACCACTAGCCAATTAGATCTGGCTAATTGACAGGTATGTAAACTTCGAGAAGCTGATGCGATGTATATGAGCACTTTTTCTCTCGTTGATAGCCATCATGTTTATAATACAAGTATCTTCCTTCCTAATCGAAATCACCTCACATGCTTTAAAAGAACCACCTTTTAATACGGAGTTGTTGAGCAGAGGAAAACAGAGCGTGAGAAAATTCACTTGCCGTTGTCTCAAAGAATGGCTGAAACATTTGTCTTGATGAGAAGTGTTTCATTGAAAAGCACATTTAAAATAATTAGGCCATTTCGAACGCTACTCAAGGATTCCTTCATAGGTCATGTATATTATTTGTAAAGTTCAAGTCACTGTCTAAATTTACTGGTGTTTTGAGGATGAGTTCCTTTAGCTCCACGCTTTCGTTTCATTCTGTTCTTTTAAGGCGTTTTGAGGTATGCACTTCCCCTCCTCACTGTTGTTTTGTGTTATATACTTCTACTGAATACCGTTCCTATTTACAACAGTGAAATTAAGCCAGAAGGTTTGTGTCTTTGGCTATTGGTGATGCTATCATTGCTTTTGTGTTTTATTTATTAATTTCTTTCTCCAGATTTCATGTCTGTGATTGTTTTGTTTTTGTTTATTTGTTGTTTCCTTTATTGCTCGTATTTTAGCGAAATTTGCCGACATTGTTTGCGTTCTTGTCTTTTTAGTTGTGCTTTCCATGACTGTTATGTTTCTAGTTGTTTGCGTTGGTCTTGTGTTGAAGCTGTAAATTTATTCCACTTTGTTTTGAGAAGTGATCGCCGTAG
Source organism: Octopus sinensis (assembly GCF_006345805.1). Lineage (NCBI taxonomy): Eukaryota > Metazoa > Mollusca > Cephalopoda > Octopoda > Octopodidae > Octopus > Octopus sinensis. Next base: position 88,361,891 of record NC_043000.1, read on the forward strand.
CTGGATAGCTGCAGCGTTGAGTGACCCTAACCCCAATGTTTCATCTCCCTTTCCTTTCTCTTGATGTCCTCATCGTTCAACATAGGGTCAGAAGGAGAAAAATCATAAGTGTGAAACGAGAGCAACATATTCTCCCATATATATGTACCATCATTAATATCCTTTGTGTTTTTTGTGTGCATTCCTTTTATTGTGTGATGTATACTTTTTTGGTTTAAATTGATGCAAATTACCCTATATCTTTAAGTTTTCTTGCAGAGTTGTTATTGTAGTCGCAACACGTCATAATAGCGCTGATTAAGTTACAACTAATGTTATTATTTTTGTAATACGGGTACTACCTGATTCCCCACTGAGCAGAAGACTCTCAAGTGGATCATGCTGCTACACTTTTTGTATTTTGTCTCTACATCCTTCTTCATAAAGAGAACGAGCATATAAGTCTTGTAGAAAACTAGTTTAGGGTTCATTATCAGGCCAGCAAGTGATGCTATCATCACGCTAAGAGTTATTCCCACTTAGTTCACTTTGAAAGCAGAACTGCTACTGACCAGTTTACTATACTCCTCTACCGCCTTTTAACAGGTACTCTGACTACAAGAGTGGAGTACTTTCGATAGTCTGATCGTGCAAGAGGCCCTTCCTATATCTGTTGTAAAAGAGGAATTCACCTGACACACGTGATTGTAAATATTGTCGTTGCCTCCTGTTTATTATGACATAAATGTATCTATGCGCTGTGGTGTGGGCAATTACATTATGTCCTTAGGTAATTTGAAGAAATTTTGAAAATCAATACTTTCGGAGCCACTTCATGGTGAACTTGTAAATAGTTCTTGTTTCCTCCAATATTTTCTGTTTTAAAAGACAAGGATATTAGATCAAATCTCAAAGTTTCCTACCTTACTTTTCTCGGTGTTCGTACGTTGAGCGCGTAGTGTCTTCCAAGGCCAAATTATTGAACTAAACGATTTTGCTTGTCACTTTTGCTTGTCACTTTTGCTTGTCTCACTTGCCTGTTTCTGAAAACAAGAAAAGACAGCATGTTAAAAACATATCTTTTTAAATAAGTTTTTTTCTTAATTTGAAAACAAAGATGTAGACTCTGATGGACAAAACAGACATGCAGAAGAAATATCTTAAAAGAGAAGTAAGCACATTTCATTTATCAGCCTGCAGGGCACAAACAGGTACAGAAAATACAATTAAACGTTTAGTATGGAGCTTAAATATACCCCATCCATAAACAATCTAGATGACTTGCTGTTATTGCTCCCTGTCAACTCTGGCACATTTTGGAAAATCCAGTCAGCACGTGTTAGAAAGTTGGAAGCTTGTGAGTAGGTTTCTGAAGCTTTTACACCCTCTTTCTTAATGTGCTAATCCATACAACTACCCTATGCAACTAAAACACAATTTCAATCTCTCTCCACTGGTAGTGATCGGGATATCTCCACGAAAGTTTGAAGAGACCTGAAATATCAGTCCGTTCTGCCCTGTTGTGGGTACTAGTATTAAAGCACCACCTTCGTGAGCGTTGAAACCCAGAACAAGCAATTTGCGGTCTGAATCCAGGAAACTGCTTGCACCATAAGATATAAGGACTTGCAAAATGACACTGCTCCGTCACCCAATTTTAGCGGACCACGAGATGAGAATATCTCACATTTATCGAAAATAGGCACAGTGTGTGTGTGCTCTAGTAATCCTAGTCTTGCCAAGGACAACCGTATCTGTGTCAAGCGACCTGAGATCGCTCATCAAGTGAATTGCTTCTAAGTTGATCCCAGGCCGCACATATTTATACGCCCAACTCTAAAGACAGTTAGATCTGTCGGATAGAAAACAAAAGTGGAAAGAGGCACACTTCTTTACTCTTTTGGAGATCGGTTGATAAAGATGGAAGTGTTGAAAGGGTTTACAACGCATTTCTGTTGTACGATTTTCTGAGAAGCTCAATTCCTTTTAATTCTCCATGTCTCTGTAAATCTGTTTGTAATAAAAGTTTAGCTTTGGGAATTTTGAAGAGGAGCTTTTCAAAGCTTTCCCTATTGATGGAAATGCTTTTGTTGATTATTATATTTTCTATCAAAACAACATTGAAATGAATGGAATTTTCTTTCGTATTTGCGTTTCCTGTTCTTGGACTCGTGGCTGCTTCCGATTTTATCTGTGCTTGTGGTTGGGATTTTAATAATAATAATAAAAGTAGTAGTAGTAGTAGTAGTAGTAGTAACAACAACAACAACAATAATAATAATAATAATAATAATAATAATAATAATAATAATAGTAATAATAATCCATCATGTCTATTTGATTCCAGAATCGTAAATAAAGAAGACAAAAAACAAAAATTACTAACTTTTAAAATTTGAAATTGCAAGAAATTGGAATATGAAAACTGTAAAGGTCGTGTCTATAATAATTGGTGTATTGAGAGTTGTAAGTAAAGATAAAGACAAATGGTTGAAGGAGATTGAAATAATATGTCCGTAGAGCTCCTTAGAGCAAGAAAGATTATCAGGAGGGTTCTAGGCACATGAAAGACTAATGAAAGCTAGTGGATACCTAAGGTTACAGGTAGTAACTGGCAACTGACATAAATCATACCAGGAATAAGACCAAAGTTGAGTCAAATCAAAAATGATGATGATAATAATAATAATAATAATAATAATAATAATAATAATAATAATAATAATAATAATAATAATAATATATAATAATAATAATAATAATAATAATAGTAATAATAATCCATCATGTCTATTTGATTCCAGAATCGTAAATAAAGAAGACAAAAAACAAAAATTACTAACTTTTAAAATTTGAATTGCAAGAAATTGGAATATGAAAACTGTAAAGGTCGTGTCTATAATAATTGGTGTATTGAGAGTTGTAAGTAAAGATAAAGACAAATGGTTGAAGGAGATTGAAATAATATGTCCGTAGAGCTCCTTAGAGCAAGAAAGATTATCAGGAGGGTTCTAGGCACATGAAAGACTAATGAAAGCTAGTGGATACCTAAGGTTACAGGTAGTAACTGGCAACTGACATAAATCATACCAGGAATAAGACCAAAGTTGAGTCAAATCAAAAATGATGATGATAATAATAATAATAATAATAATAATAATAATAATAATAATAATAATAATAATAATAATAATAATATATAATAATAATAATAATAATAATAATAGTAATAATAATCCATCATGTCTATTTGATTCCAGAATCGTAAATAAAGAAGACAAAAAACAAAAATTACTAACTTTTAAAATTTGAATTGCAAGAAATTGGAATATGAAAACTGTAAAGGTCGTGTCTATAATAATTGGTGTATTGAGAGTTGTAAGTAAAGATAAAGACAAATGGTTGAAGGAGATTGAAATAATATGTCCGTAGAGCTCCTTAGAGCAAGAAAGATTATCAGGAGGGTTCTAGGCACATGAAAGACTAATGAAAGCTAGTGGATACCTAAGGTTACAGGTAGTAACTGGCAACTGACATAAATCATACCAGGAATAAGACCAAAGTTGAGTCAAATCAAAAATGATGATGATAATAATAATAATAATAATAATAATAATAATAATAATAATAATAATAATAATAATAATAATAATAATACCTCATGTTGGCTCAGAGAAAATATTAACAATGACAAATAGTAAAAAAAATGAATATAATAATATCAGGGATGATGATGATGATGATAATAATAATAAAAGGAAGCGATTGGAATCTCCCAATGCTCTGATTGATGATACATCTAGTGATAGTGTCACAATAAAAACACTGGTAATTGCGCAACCTGATAATCGCTACCTCAAATGAGTGACAATGAAAAAACTAACCATTGTGAATAACGGTGGTAATGAAACCGAAGCCTTTGATGGTAACAGTGTTTGTACCCAGCCGGCTCAGAGATACTGGTCCGACTCCAGCCTGTCGTTATCCAGCAAGAGACCAGCACATACGGCAGAGATGGAACAAACAAGTCAATGCTGTGGTCATGGAGTGTTACTACCTGAGCAACCCCGTAGACGAAAATGGTGTTCATCTTAGGGGATACCGACAGGGTATGTATGATCAACGGAGATTATTGTTTCATCTCGTGGAATAGGGATTATGTGATCAAGCTAGAGCAATTAGAAAAACTCGTTTGTTCACAGAAGTAAAGCTCTCGAAGCTATCAAAAGACGGGTATTGGAAAACAGCAGCAGAGGAAACAATGAAAATACAGTTCCTACTGATAAAAGTAGTCTCATAGCAGAAAACAGAGGGGAAATCTATGATACACCACAGGAAAGGAACAGTGATAGCTTGCTCGATGAGAGACATATAGATGGTTTGGAAGAAGACAATAAAACTAATGGTGACATGACAGATGGGCAAAAGGTAATCTACGACAGAAAAAAGTAAAGCTACAAAAGGACTATAGTGACATTATTTACAATCTTTAAAAGGTTGATCGGCGGGAATTGAACCAAGAAACGAAAAATGTCAATGAAATTCTGAAATACATCAGAACAAAAAACATCACAGAAAAAATTTGATCAACGCAGCAAGTATTGCTTTAGAAGAAAATGTGAGTATTGATGTCAAGGTAAGGAGTTATAATGTGAGTGACAAAAGAAAAGATACATGGTGGAAAAGAGAAATACAGGCGGGGTTAGATATGCTCTTAATGGACATTTATGTGTTAGACCGAAAAGAGAAGGGGTACTTAAATGCGAGCAAAAATACAGTGCACTGAACAGAAAGTATGATATTGAAAGAAAGGGCATGAAAGTGGTAATAGAGGAACTCAAACAGCGCCTCGTTGTAAAGAAAGCAAAAATGTTAAAATATGAACAAAGAATGAAAGGATACCAGCAGAATAGGTCATTCACAGTAGATCAGGAGAGATTCTGCAAAGAATAAATGGAGAGTGTACAGATGAAAAGTTGATACCAGATAACTATGAAAGTCGAAGGTTTGAGGTGACATCTGAGCAAAGACAAGGAGCACAAGGAGGATGGTTGCAAGAACTGAAACAAGCAGTAGTATGTCTAAAATAAGTAGAACTAGTCATTTCAGTTAGGGAAGTGAAAGAAATCAGCTAAAATCTGAGCAACTGGAAGGCCCCGGGACCAGATGGAGTTCAAGGCTACTGAATCAAAAGATTTGGTGAATGTCATGCATGAATAGCTGCACAATTACAAGCCGACCACGTAGCACCAGAGTGGTTGACGATGGTTAGGATAATGCTGTGCTTGAAAAACATTAAAAAAAGGCAATACGGTAGACAATTACAGGCCGATATCCTGCTTGCCACTTATGTGGAAATTATTGACTGGAATGGTCGCAGAGTCAATGTACGGACATCTGGAAAAAATGGAGTCCTGCCACAGGAACAGAAAGGTCGCAAGCGTAAGTGTAGATGTACCAAGGATCAACTTCTCGTAGACAAAACTGTACTTATTGACTGCAAGAGGAGGAAAAGTAACTTAGTCATGGCAATAATAATAATAATAATAATAATAATAATAATAATAATAATAGCTGAAGAATGTAATCTTGACAGAAAAATACGAAAATTGTTGACAATGCATAGAATGCACCATCCTAAAGCTGTTATAGAACTACTTTACCTAGATAAGAAGGTGGCCTTAGATTCTTACAACTTGAATTAACAATGAAGATTGCCACAATTGGCCAATACACCTACCTGATAAACTCTGATGACTGGATGCTAAAACTTGTCTCAAAGCACGAAAGCAAGAAAGCATCTACTCAGTAACAAAACAGGCAAAGGTATATCTAAGTGATATAAACAACAAATTCTGAAATTAGACGTAGTAGAAACAAGCAGAAAAAGCTAAGCACATGAAAACCCGTGCTAAAACTGCTGCTTTATATATTCTTACTGACGAATAGCAAGAACAACCTCCCAAAGGCAAATACCCAAAGAGAGTTAATAATGCCGATGTTGACAAAGCCCTTACCCATCAATGGTTAATATCTGCTATGAACGGTTTATCATAGCAGCCCAAGATCAATGCCCATCTACAAGGAACTTCCATTCCAACATATTAAATAACGAAAATAGCCCAACATGTCGTGTATGTAAACAACAAAATGAAACCATTGCTCAAGCTGTCTCCATGTACAGTCGTCTTCCGCTTACAGAGTATCTCAACAGGCATGATAGAGCAGTGCAGTACTGGGTAATTTGCAAAACTTGAACCTGCTCCATAATAAAAACTGATGGGAACACAAACCACCTCCAGTGCTTGAAAATGATCACATCTCTCTCCTCTGGAACTTTACGTGTCGTTTAGTGGTGTTGATTTTCTACTAGTTTCATTAAGGATTGACAAATCTTTTCTCTTATTTTCTATTTTGTCTGGATGTTATTCATCCAAAGGATTGTATTGGTTGTAATACTCCTGTTTAGAGTATGCAGCTTCTTCTTTGGCCACAGAAGCGGCTGCATATATTATTAGGTTGTCCCAAAAGTTCGTAAACACTTGCGAAAATAGAATTTTTACTCGCCAAGTACTAACAAAAACAACAAAAATTATTCCTCAAAATAAAGACCATTATTTTCCAAGACTTTCTACGAACTTTTGGGACAACCTTAAATATCATTTAGCCTGGTCATACTGACAAAAAAAGATGGTATTGGCACACACCAGAAAAGGTCACAGAAAACGAGAAAGCAACTATACTCTGGGATATGCCAATATACACAGATAGAGAAATGAAGGCCAATAGGCTGAATATAGTTGTCAGAGATCACCAAGAAAAAATGCTTTCTAATCGATGGTTCAAATACCGACAGATAACAAGGCTTCTTTAAAAGAAGTGGAGAAAATTTCAAAATACAAATATCTGGAAATATAAGTAATTCGAATGGAGAGCTTAAAAACAGAAACAATTCCTATAATAGTAGGCGCATTAGGTATGATAAACAAACATTCAGACAAATATATAACAGGATTAACAAGTATATGTAAAATGCAGAAAATAGCACAACTAGGCACCGTACACATCCAACGTAAAACACTTTCAATACAGTGAAAGTAAGAGTACCATAGCAAACCACAGCCCTACCCAAGGCACACAGAGCTGCGCTCGGTAGTGCATTGAAAACACGCGACAAAAATAAGACTACTGAATAATAATAATAATAATAATAATAATAATAATAATAATAATAATAATAATAATAATAATAATAATAATAAAAAAGTTGGGGTATAACTAGGGAAGAGGTAAGGAAAACTGAACTACTTACTATTCATGGACGGCTTTGAAGTTATTCACAAAACCTGAGGCAGAAGTGGACAGCCTAGTTCAGTTTCTGCGGATTTTCCCAATGATACTGAGATGGTGTTTGAGTTCTCAACACGTGCTACGATGATGATGAGACGAGGAAAGCTTGTCATGACAGAATGCATAATTTGAGATGATGAAGTTAATTCAACCTCAGTCCAACTATAAATACCTGAGAATACTTGAAGTATGGAATTAAACACAACGACATCAAGACAAAGACAAAAAGAGATTACCTGCGGCAAGTGAGAAAAATACTGGCTTCAAAGCTGAATGCCAGAAACATAATTTCGGCAATAAACTCATACGCCCTCGCAGTAGTTCGATATGGCGCTGGAATCCTGAAGTGACCGAGAGCACTATACTGACAGTGCAAGACCAAGCTTTGGCCACGAACTGGAGGGTCAAACTTTGGAATGAGCAAGTGTCTCCGCAGACGAAACCATTTGGATGAAACCATTGCCTAAATCACAAACGAATGACCTAAACTTGCCCTAAACCACTAAAAGCTGTGACGACATGATCAGGTAGCGAAAGCGCTACATTGGAAACTGTGCAAAACGTGGGTGCTAGAGAGAGAACACACCGCAGAGAGTGGCGGAATCGGAGACTAGCAAAATCCTCTGGGATTTTCCAATCCAAACAGATCAGGTGCTAGAGCATAGAAAACCGAGCCTAGTGTTGGTCGACAAGATGCACCACATGTGCTATATAGTTGATGTTGTGTGCCCCTTTGACCCACGAATAGTCAAGAAGGAAGGCGAGAAAGTAGATATATACAACCCACTTAAGTGCGAAATAGCCAGGCTATGGTAAATGAAGGTGAAGATAGTGCCAATTATTGTTGGGTCGTTGGGGACAGTATCAGAGGGTATCAAGGGGCATATCAAGTAAATTGGAATACAGTGCCCAGTAGAACTGTTAGAAAAGTTTTGCCGGCTAGGCACGGTCAGATTAATCAGGAAAGTATGAGATAGCTGAAAAGAGCGGACAGCATGGTGCCGTATGCTGCAGGTAGCAATCCCGCCACGCATGCAAGACTCCAGAAGTTCCAATAAAACTTGTGATAAAAAGAAACAACAACAACAACAACAGCAACTTAGATACTGCAAGAAAAACGATCGTTCTTAATCTTAACAGTATGATCGTTTACATTGTTATAGACTCTTATATATTAATTCTACATACAACTACTTTAGTGTGTGATCAGAGATATGCAATCATAGGATAGTATTTGGTACTAATGGAACGACGCACAGTAGTTTTCAGAAAGAAGATTTTTTAATGATAAATAGCATCCCTAAAGCTTATAAATATTTGTGAAACTTTATCATAAGAATTTTTTTTTAATTGAATAATCGCATGCATGTCTTCATGTACATGTAGGAAACAACGTTTTGATGCGTCTGATACCATCTCACTAATGAAAGATAATGTGCCTTGTATATTACATAAGGTGGAAGCACATGGCCTAGTGGTTAGAGCAGCGGACTCGCGGTCGAGGGATCATGGGTTCGAATCTCAGACCGGGTGATGTGTGTGTTTATGAGCGAAATACCTAAGCTCCATGTGGCTCCGGCAGAAGATAATGGCGAACTTCTGCTGACTCTTTTGCCAGAACTTTCTCTCACCCTTTCCCCCTGCATGTTGCAGCTCACCTGCGACGGACCAGGTGGAGAATCTATACGCCAAGGAAACCGGGAAACCGGCCCTTATGAGCCATGCATGGCTCGAGAAGAAACAAATAACAAACATATTCCGTAAGTGCTATAACTTCTTGTTACATATGTTATTTGTTCGCACGTATCAAGGAGACAAAAGAATGGATTATAATATCGATTTCCATCTCTATAGGAAGAGTAAACTTTCCGAGAGTTCACCCTCTCTCTTGACAGTGTTTAAATCATTTAGCTATTAGGCTAAACACGACTGGATCCCGATTCAAATACCCTGAAAGGACATCCGACCAATTTTTTTTATGTGGGTGACTACAAGTTGTACGATACCGGCGGTAAACAATGAGAAACATTGCTATATGTAGTATACGGATTTACGTGATGAAATGATAAAAAACAAACAAACAAATCCTGTTAATAAATCGTGCAACGGTAACCTTCACGAGATGATAATAAATGAGAAATAATCCGAGATAAGAGATAAAGCTGATAAAAGAATTGAAACCAATACTCCAGACATCTCAGTAATTTGTTAGAATTGTAATATTTTGAACGTGACGGGAATTAAATTGGCAAAGCTGGTATAGACAACAAAGTAAAAATTGAATTTACAATTCCCCACTCAAAACACCCCGTAAAACAATTATAATATCGCGGATACAAAAAATAGTTTAAGACTGCAGCTAAATATAATGAAACACCTATTCTAGGACCTATTCTAGTCAGGGTTAATGGAAAACTAATGCAAAAATCTAAAATTTATAGCGAAAAAGTAAAAAGAAATAAAGCTGCTTTCTCTGTTCAAGGAAGCCATCACAAGCATGTTGAATATTTGGAAAGAAAATAAATCTGATCAAAAAGTAATTTGGGATCCACACCGACTAACTATTTTGAGAAGCCACATTCCCAACAGCAAAATGATATTAGACATAGAAATAGACCCGTTTAAAGAAAAAATACAGAAGGAAAATACAAACAAAAATGCAAACAATGAAAAAACTTATATTATAAACCTTATAAAGTAAACCAAAAATATAGTCGAAAAACTTATAAAAAAGCAAAATATAATAAAATCGCAACAAAATCAAGCCCTAGTATAACTACAAAAGACTGACCAACAACAACTCAAATATAAAGGAATATGTGAAAATATCTATTATAGAAAATTCTACAAATGGAAATTGAGAATAATATAAGGATAATCTAAGGTGGAGGAGATATGTTAAATTACTAACATCGATGTGTATTAATAAGGCCCAATGAAAGGATTAAGAATATTAATATGGACCAACAAAATAGAGAACTTCATATTAAAATAGTAAAACACACACATACACACACACACGCATGCGCACGCACACACACACACACACACACTTGCGCGCGCGCACCCACATACACGCGCACACATAAACACACAGCATTGTTTACCATCGTTATGTTTTAGCATGAAATATACTGACAACTGGTTTCTCAGCAACAAAAATTTAAATTCTTAAAATCCTTTTGCTGAGTAAATCGATAATTTTTCTTGCAAATCAAAACGATGCGATCATTTTGAGGTATTTTGGCAAATATTTACCATAAACCTTTGCCAATTCTAAAATGAACTCTTTCTTAAACGACGTCTTTCTGGATCTTTACCTTTTGAGCTACAGATTTAAAATATAATTTTTGTTACTAAACAATTTCAAACTTCGGACACTGGTAGAATGTGTCATATAAAACATGTTTTACTCTTAGCATTTTTGCAAAAAACTTATATTTACTTAGTTATTTCACCTTAAAGTTCTCGTATTTCGGTAATTTCAACCATTCAATGACGTGTATTCAGCTGAATAAAATTATTACTGTTGTTTTTCAACAAGAACTTACGGCGGTGTATATTTCGTTTGTTACTGTTGTTTATGACAACCCTAACCCTAAAACCTTAAAACCAGTACAAACGCACGAACGATGCCATAAATAACAATGACAAATGAAAAATACACCGCCGATAGTTGACAAACAACGGCAGTAATTTTATTCAGCTGAATACACGTCATTGATTGGTTGAAATTACCGAAATACGAGAACTTTAAGGTGAAATAACTAAGGAAATATAAGTTTTTCTCAAAAATGCTAAGAGTAAAACATGTTTTATATGACACTGTCTACCAGTGTCCGAAATTTGAAAGTGTTTAGTTACAATATATTATTTTTTAAATCTGTAAGTCAAAAGGTAAACCGGCTTTCTTATTAGCGGGCTGAAAAACCGTAATTTTTTTTTTTTTGAAACAGAAAACCCATCAAACAATATATTGTTTCTATTAAAGATATTGTTGTTTGTATTAATAACCATGTTTGTGTAAGTAGATTCAAATCTTCCTTAGTGCTGCACGCAAACATACTTCATAACGAGAGAGTATTTTGTATATATTCTGCCAAAATCTTTTCTATTACATTTTGACAAGTGGCGCCTTCGGTTTAATGTCGTAAGGCACACGTTTTCATTTCAACCGAGCAATAATAATATTAATAGTAAAATGTATTTAATATTGATGGTATTCAACTCCGTGGTTCTGTAAAAACACTTCATTCTTTCATTCTATCTGATTAGAGCAAGAAAGATTCAATATTAGGGGTCAGAAAAATGTTGGGATTAATACCTACTTTGTCATCAGCAGAGATACATACGTCTCCAGTCTTTTCCTACAATTACAATAAGAGATACATACTAGTTTCCATTATGTGAAATATGCTGTCTGTCAAATAGTCCGGCACCAGTTTAGGAGGTTCAGAGTATTACGGGATTCAAAGTGTTAATTAATGGAGTACATTTTCTTGCAATTTGATACTGATTTTATAGAATTTATACACGCCTGTATCTTGAATTTTAGACGTAACAGAGTTGGTTGATCCTATACATATTTAGTATAACAATTCCAATTTTCTATTATGAGAATTATCGGAAGTGCCGTCAAAGATGCCTAAGGTTTTGACTGTTGATAATCAAACTTTCAAAGTTTTAGACAGCTTTTGAGAAGTCTTAATTAAACATAGAATGTTCAAAACTCCCTTGGAAATAAAATAATTTCGCTACTGATAACCACCTGCATACTGAGATTGATGTTAATCAATTTAGCTTCATGCAATGGGATGCAATACATGGCTCGTAGCGTAAATATATACATTTCAGTGTCAGGCCTTCCATTATCAATTAATTCCACACGGCCCAATATTTACTTTTAGAGTTGCTGACTGATTAATAGTGCCTGTTGTTACTCAACTGACGAAAAGTGATTATTGTTATAAAATTTGCATTGCTTTCCAAGTACGTAGCTTTTCCTTTTAGCAAAAGCATTTATAACCATAGAAAGTGTATTTTGAAACTTCAATACGTTTAAAGAAGAACCATTGCATATTTCAAACTCTAACTCATCAGAAATTCTATACTGCTCAAATGGGAAAACAACTAATTTTGTATGAAGTTCACAAGTGCGTTAAGTAATATATTTCCAAGTAAGTTATTCGGAAGGTTTTGATTTATGGGAGTTCTAGAACAAGCTTTCCGAGAGTATTATTGTATCAGTCTTACTTGTATCAATCTAGTCATCTCGACGAAGATTATTGAACTGACAACATTGAAACCAGTTACGAAGGCATAACGTAAGTTATAATTATCGTTTAAAATGTGTCCAAATGATGGAGTATTGACGTTATGGTCAGTGTAACCTCAATATAAATACACACACATGCACTCATATATATATATATATATATGTATATAGAGAGAGAGAGAGACAGAGACAGAGAGAGGGAGAGAGAGGAAAGAGAGAGAGATATACATACATACATGCATACATACATACATACATACATACATACATACATCAATAAATGCCTCAGTGGCAGTCTGTACAAGTTACTGTTTTCAGAAAAAGAAATCTACCAACTAACTCTCACATTACATACAAAATCTATTTGTGGAACAGCAAAAATAAGTCAGACTCTTCTCAAGTTTAAAATGTGAAGTTGTATTGTATTTGCTATCAATATTCCAACGATGGAGTTTTGCATCTGTGTTAGAAACTAGTTCCTTGCTCGGAGGAATAATTTAAATATAAAAAAAACAGAAGAGACCATACATACACACATACATAATTACGCACAGGCGCACAGAAACACACATAAACACGCGTGTATGTTATTGTGCAGTTTTATTTCAAGATTTCTTGCCAATAAAAAGCCAGTTTCTTACCTAAATTCAAGGTTTCTTCATTCGAATTTCAACATTAACAACAGGCTATTTTTGTATGTATGTATGTATATGTACAGATTTGTATGTTTTAGTTGATGTATGTATTCCCATGCATATAGTTGCATATCTAGACATGATCATATAAATGAATATATATATATATATATATATATATATATACACATACATAAATACATATACATAGTGAAGACCCAAAAGATACTAAGCACATATAATTACCCCATAAACAGTGATGTAGACCGCCCCTACCTAGAACGAAAACAAGGCGGCAGAGGCTTAACATCGATCCAAAATGCTTGTGAATGTCGTATCATATACATTCGTCAACATCTTTTAAACACCAAGTGTCGAAGTACATCCCATGACCAAGTTAGCATACACGAGGCTGATAACATAAGACGTGGAAGGCAGCTCCTTGAGCAAGATTCTTTGTCTGATAACCTAGAAATACATGTCCAGAAAAGTTTCACGTATCATCAGATGAAAGGATGAGCCATTATGAGCAGAAGATTATACATGGGTATGTTAGTAGAAAGCTCTGAGATGACAGTAACACCGATCTTCAAAGCAGTTTATCATGGACCAATAGCCGGGTTACAAGCTCCCACTTCGAATGGTAAACGTTTGCAATCCAGTGACAGGAATATGAACCAAGTACCTAATGTACAAAAGGGATAGAGATGCTGGAAAAACAGTAAAATGTGACGAGCGATGCAGATTTTGTGGAGTATATATATATATATATATATATATATATATATATATATACACGGTGCGATGGATAAATTGTTGCCATTCTATATTTTAAATTTCACGCATGCGCATTATTTGTTTTTGATTTTGTCGACTACACAATATAGTAGGGTCAGTTAAGCACTCCCTGTGAGAAAAACAGCACCATGATGCAATTCAGTCTGCTAGGAATTTGGAAACGACCTGTTATACTGCTTGGCATTCGTGCTGGAAATTTCAATACGAACATTTCAGAGTGTTTGGGTGTCAATCTGAGGGCAGTGCAGAGGATTCAGAAAGAGTTGGATGAGTCTAATGGTAATTGCAAGGGTGTTTGGAGTGATCACTAGAGATAGCGACGTTATGCCTCTGTTCATCTTCCCACACGGCCTCAGACTCAACACGAAGACTTACGTCAAGTGCCTGGGGGAGGTAGTGCTGCTCTAGGTCAAGATGCTGGCTGCTGGAGGACCCTATGTTTGGCAACAAGACTCTGCACCTTGCCACACAAGCAGGATAATCCAGTCATAGCTGTCAGAAAATTTCTTCCACCACATCATCCCTAACATCTGGCCACCTAATTCCCCAGACTGCATCCTCCTTCATTATGTTGCGTGGGGCGCAGTTAAGCGTGAGACCAAGAAAACTCCTTGTAAAACCAAAGATGAACTAAACGTTAAAATGAGTTGAAAGTGTTATTTTCATTTTTGCGTAATTTAGACGACAATATATTCACTGCATTCTGTATACACACATACATACGTACGTACGTACGTACGTACATACATACATACATACATACATATATATAAATATGTATGCGCTTATATTTCTGTGTATATCTATCTATCTATCAATCTATCTATCTATCTATCTATCTATCTATCTATCTATCTATCTATCTATCTATCTATCTATCTATCTATCTATCTATCTATCTATCTATCTATCTATCTATCTATCTATCTATCTATCTATCTATCTATCTATCTATCTATCTATCTGTCTGTCTATTTCTCTCTCTCTCAATATATATATATATATATATATATATATACAAAATGCAAAGGAAAAAATCCGTGCTTAAAACATGAAAGCTCATTTCCCAGAGCACACAGCTAAATTATATTCAACGGATTTATAGTATACGGATGTGTATGTATGTGCATGTTTGTGTGCATATGTATATGCACGCGCGCGCGTGTGTTTGTATGGGTGTTTCGTGAAGGATTGTGGTTGTATGAGTGTGTGGCTATATCTGAATGTATTACGTTTTTTTGGATATTCTCTATTTTATATTGAGCACTTCGGTGTTCCACACAAATAACTGTTGATCTGCGTTGTTTAAACCGCACATACATACACATACATACATACATACATACATACATACATACATACATACATACATACACATACATACATACATATATACATACATATATACACACGTAACAAGGTAATAATAATAAATATATAGATGCTTATAATTGTGATTGTTGACGGTCATCTTACTTTATTGTAACAGAAAATTATTTGTTCTTTATTAGAGAGAGAAAAAAAAGACAATATTGGGCACTGGTTAGTGGTTGAAAATTAAGTCGGCGTTAATGATTCATTATATCAACTGCCAAAGGCGGACATGAGTAGTATGAAGGAAGATAAATGGAAAGCAAAACAAGAGTCAAGAATCTGCTCGCTATCTTCACCTGCCCATCTTTATTGTTAACAGCAAAGAATTATCTCACACTTTTTTCGATATTCTAAAATAGCCAACAGTCGTCCCTATCATACTGTCAATATCTTTGTTTTGTGTCTTTCTTCTTTTGTGCGCACACTCCCCTCTTCACCAAACACTGGCTGTCAACTGCGATCGGGTATAGGCGTGTGCTTTCTTGTGTTGTGCATATATTTTATTGTAAGCATTCATAAGAATCATTCCTGCCAAAAAATCAGTTTTTCAATCAAGTGCTTCCCTTCTGTTAGACAGGTCACAATGTATCCTAGCAGCTTTTCATTAACTTAGCGTCATTTCAAGATATAATAAGTCATTCGATTTTCGATGCAACTACTTGATTTAGGAAGAAAAAATCTCTTGCGACCATGGGCGATTATTTGTTTTCTAATTATTTTAAATTTGAGTGTGTATATGTGCGTAGAAACACAAGCATATATAACTATAGATGCACAGAGAGAGAGAGAGAGAGAGAGAGAGAGAGAGAGAGAGAGAGAGGGGGAGGGAGAGAGAAGGATGGAGAGAGAAAGTGAGAGAGAAAATAGTTCCAGTATTTTTTAAAATCTAATTTCAAAATATTTTCCTGAAGATTCAAAGTCTCTCTCTATCTCTTTCCCCTTTTCTCTTTCCCTTACTTTCTTTTTCTGTATTATCTCTCCCTGTTGATATATGTATGTCTGTATGCATGCATGTATGTGTGTATGTACATTTGTATGCATGCATACATGTATGTATGTATGTATGCATGTATATATTTATTATATACATATGTGTACGTATTCATAATTATATATGTATGTGTGTATTTGTTTGTGATCCTATTTATCTGCGTACATATTTCCAGGCGTACTTCTTGCGTGTGGGAAATAATTAATGCTGGTAATACACAGTTTAATTAAACATCAGAGAAGCTTTGCCCCAAGCTGAAAATGCAGAAGTTCCTTGATGATGTTGAATGCTTCTCTTCTGATAGTGACTAAAGCTGTCGTATTGTTCTGAATCCTTTGGTATATTTAGTAGGTATCTTATGCTAATACACGTTTCACATGTTTACTTGAGAAAAGAGATGAATCTGTTAAAGAAGAAATTAAATGCTTAGAGAAGGGGTCAGTCACTGATCTTTTGTCGACTACAACCATTTTGAACTGGTCTCAGCCGCCACCATGGCTATCTCGTTGATGTTTTCTGTTCACTTTGTTTAGGTCCAAACCAAACTTCTGCAAGGAAATAGGACACTGATCTTGCGTGGAAACTGCGGTAGTTACCTCCAATAGAGAATGAGGTAAAATGCTATCATTAAGCAAGAACGTCTCCGACAAATTGTTCGTATTTTGCTTTCTAGTAGATGAGAAATTTGAAGTCTGTCCTCCGAGCGCACTATGAGATTAACCACAATGATCACTTATGTGTTTCATCGATTTCCTATCTTTTCGCCTTATAGTCACATTTTCCAGATGGTCTCTGGCTTACTAAAACGATTGCAGGATCGTGCTTGGGATTCTATACAAGTTTTTCCAACTACTGCATTATACGAAGATGAAATTTACTTGTGTATGAAACTTACTCCAGGATTCAATCAATCAATCATATATAGATATATATACACAGACAAACAGGAAGTAAATAGACACCTTTAATTTTCAAAATCTTTTATTTAATACGCAAAGCGAACAATTGAAATGTAATCGATAGGTAGGACTACATACTTTAGTATTTAGTTGACATTCCCATTGCAGATTTTAATTCAGGAACTCTTTTTGGCATTGAACTGATGTGCCTTGTGATACACCTATACTCGAGTATGTATGTATGTATGTATGTATGTATGTATGTATGTATGTATGTATGTATGTATGTATGTATGTATGTGTATATCTATATATGTATGTATTTATATATTATGTAAGTATTTAGGTATGTAAGTGTATAGACATGTCTTGTCTGCGTGTACATACACATATGCACATGTAAACGTATGTTTATGTACTGATTTGTGTGTCTGTTCAAGTCGTATATATGACAGTTACTCTGTCGAAGACTGTATATATATATATATATATATATATATATATATGTATGTATTTTCTCACCACTGTCTAACGGAGGAAATATAAACGTCATAGATACACGGTAGGTTTACATGCAAATTTAAACCTACCTATACATATGCACAAGCACACACAATCATATAAACATGTATACACACACATATATACGCTTATCCATCCATCTCTCTCTCTCTCCCTCTCTCTCTCTATATATATATAGTGAGAATTTACAAAGAAACAAAAGAGGAGTAGGGGTGTGTAAACAACAAACAGATGTATTAGTTTAACGCTCGGGAAGTGAGAAAGACTTTAACATTTCGAGCCTAGCCTCTTCGACAGAAAGGGACATAGAAATAAACAGGGAGGGAAAATAGAAAAATGTATAGTGACTAGTGATCTATCATGGCGAATGATATATATATTTTATATTTTATATTTTATATTTTAAATTAATTTTATGTATTGGCTTATGTTTTTCACTGTTTGATTTGCCTAATAGTGGTTTTATCTCTAATTTAATATAATATAATATAATATAATATAATATAATATAATATAATATAATATATTTATGCTATAAAATTGGATTTAATCCTAAATCTCATTTTTCCCTGTATATATATATATATATATATATATATATATATATATATATATATATATATATATATATATTACATATATATCTATATCTATATATTTATAAGATGAGAATGTGTGTCTGTTTGTCTGAGTGTCTGTCTATGTCTGTGTGAATCCTTGGAACTTGAGAACTATACAACCAATTTCATTCAAATGTTACACATGCCTTACTGAGGGCCCATGTAGTGTCATAGGCCAAAGAATATTTTAACTTCTTGCCTAGTGCGAGCCCACATCAATACCATATCTTCTCCACTATTTCAATATTACGTGTCAAAAGTGAACCAATAACATCTCTCTATTGTAATGTCAGATACTTTCACTTTAATAATTTCACTTTAATACTGAAATTATTAAAGTGAAACTCTTATCTCACATATATACAGGTATACATACATATATACATACATATATATATATATATATATATATATATATATATATATATATATATATATATATATATATATATGTACACATCTGCACAAATGTCTATATATACATGTATATATATTGAATTGTATATATACTGAATTGCCTTGAAAACCACCTCCAAACCAAATACCCCACCAATCTATTAGTTGCGTTCTGGTTATCATAACTGCCCTTTCTTCTTTTGTTCCAGAAAAAATTGCAGCTATTACCCATTCCAGCTCTGTTTTCGGCGGGATCCTGCCCACCGTAATCCTCGTTGGACGTCTCCCAGCTGAATGGGTAGACGACAATTTCTTCAAACACTCCTCTAGCTCCTCCTTGTTTGCACTCTCTACTCTTTTATTTTTCCTTGAAAACGATGTATATTCCACCACTGTAATTTCCATTTTCGCCTTTTCCTCCTTTGATGGGGTCAACTTTACGTTAGGCTACTGTCTTTGTACCATCTCTTAATATTTGCCATATTTCTTAGCCATGTCTTCATTCCAGTGCTTTTCGTATTGCTTTAGAAGGCCTGGGACGACGGAATCCCTACTCCCCGTCGCTGTCACATATGTCTTCACTTTCTCCATCTCTGCCACGCTCACCAAACAATGGTGGCATTATACTAAAAAACCGCTGCAAAGCAGCTCAACGAACAGAAAACTAAAGCGATGCAAAAGCACGTCCGACATGTAAAGTTTGAAACTGTTAAATGAATAGGTTCCCTAAAGTTTTTTTTTAACACTGTGATAAACATTTAGTTTTCTTTTAGTTTAAAAAAAAGGAAAAGAAATAAGTAAGGACTCTATGAACATTGGTTTAAAAGGGTTATTATGGTAGGGCAAAAGTGAAGCGGGAAGTCACAGTTTTGCCTCGGAACGATGCTAAAGCTTGTGTTAAAGGAATACACGGTTTCATCTCGCAGCTGGAGTGAGATGGCCGGCTCATTTGCATTGTAAATATATTCATTTCACATTCATCCTTCATATGATTTATTTTCGCGCATGTCTTTGAATGTTCCCTCTGTAATTAGGCCTTGTGCCTGTAATAAAGAATTAATCTCTAGCGGACAGGTATGCAACACCGTAAATGAGAACAAAGAACTTGAAACCATACGATCTGGTGTCCTGTCGCTGGAAGATGGTAGCGTTTTGGTCCACTTTACTACGTGCCTGCGCGCGCGCGCGTGTGTGAATGAATAAATATGAACGCTGAAAAAATAATGGTATCAGTTGTACTTGGTGCAGCATATATTTGAAAAGTAAATAATGCTCTCATGTTTTGAGTCTAATCGTTACTGTTTAATCAAGACTGGCTAAACCTAATCCTCGATATTTAATCAAGTCTAATTGATACCACTCTTTGATCATTTCTTCTATTTCTTGATTATTCAGCATCTTAGTATTATAGGTTTCTTTTTATCTTGCTAGTATTATGGAAGTTAGTATTTTAATTGTTTTTAACAATGATAATATTCTTTGTGCTTGGCTTAGTAGAATTAGTAAGCTGAATAAATTTTGTTACGGCTTGTTTTTAGAAAGGTGTTTTGTTAATGTTTATATTATTTAACTTTACATTCAACTATCGAAGAAACTGTGTTTATGTGAATTTAATTACTACTTGTACAGCAAAATAGTTTCCAAACGAAAATACAAAAAAAAGTAGAGTATCGTTTATATAAAACAATATGCGATATTTTACTCAATCCAACCACAGAAAGAACCATTAACTTTAATATTGGTTTCAAATTTTAGCACAAATCAGCAATTTTGGGGGAGGGAGTAAGTCGATTACATCGATCCTAGTGTTAAACTGGTATTTATTTTATCGACTTCGAAAAGATGAATGGCAAAGTCAACCCCGACGGCGTTTGAACTTACAATGTCGAGTTGGAAGAAATGCCGTAAAGTATTTTTTTTCGGCGCGGTAACATTTCTGCCAGCTCAACGTCTTGCCATTACTTTTAATATGAGTTTCAAATTTTGGCACAATGCAAGCAATTTCGTGGGCGGGGACTAGTCAATTACATCGACCCCTATATTAAACTGGTACTTATTTTATCGATCGAGAAATAATGAAAAGTAAAGTCGACCTCGGCGGAATTCAAACTCAGAACGTATAGACAGATGAAATGCCGTTAAGCATTTTTCCATCACGTTAAAGCTTCTGCCAGCTCGCGGCCTTAGCATTTTATATTTTAATGCTGGAGAATATTGCTTAAAGTAGCAAGCTGGCAGAATCGTTTGCTTGCTGGGCGAAATGCTTGGCGACATTTAGTTCGGCCTTGCGTTCCAGTTCATCCGGGGTTGACTTTACCATTCTGCCTCTTGAGGTCGATAAAATAAGTACCAGTTGAGTATTTGGGTTGAGGTAATCAATTCATCCCCTCCCCCGAAATGGCTGGCCATGTGCAAAAATATGAAATCAATATTGAAGAGTATCTACTAGGTCCCATTGTACAAAACTTAAATTACACACACATACATTTGTATCATCTTAAATATTTTATCGTCTCATTTATTTATCTATTTATTTATTTTCCTTTATTCTTTTCTTCGTTATGAATCACCTTTCACACTATTACTTGACCGGATAATTTAGATTTGTAGTTTATTACGTATCCGTTTTTCTTTTTCTTTCGTTTTTATTGTGACTTGCTAATAAAATGTTAAGGACATTCAAATAGCTTTGTATACTGTGCTGAATCAGGGCTTGTTCAGAAAATCGATTTACACATAACTTGATGAGTCAATATTTTCCAGTATTACCGGAATTATAATGACTCCATGTATTATTTCATATATAATAATGTTACAGCAATAAAATTCTTGTAAAGTATCCATGAAATAATTATTGAATTATGCAATAAAACGAGTTGCTCGCTATATTTTCCTTGTTAATATTTATATTAACATTTATGGGTTTTTCAGATACAGCATCACTTGAACGATCCATTTTCCTTGTTTAATAGTAGCTGATGCTCGATACCCGTGGAAGGATTTTATAAGGGAAACTGAAAGTTTAAAACCCAAATGAAATATGTATATATATATAGGCGCAGGAGTGGTTGTGTGATAAGTAGCTTGCTAACCAACCACATGGTTCTGGGTTCAGTCCCACTGCGTGGCATCTTGGGCAAGTGTCTTCTGCTATAGCCCCGGGCCGACCAATGCCTTGTGAGTGGATTTGGTAGACGGAAACTGAAAGAATCCTGTCGTATATATGTATATATATATATATATATATGTGTGTGTGTGTGTGTGTGTGTGTGTGTGTTTGTGTGTCTGTGTTTGTCCCCCTAGCATTGCTTGACAACCGATGCTGGTGTGTTTACGTCCCCGTCACTTAGCGGTTCGGCAATAGACACCGATAGAATAAGTACTGGGCTTACAAATAATAAGTTCCGGGGTCGATTTGGTCGACTAAAGGCGGTGCTCCAGCATGGTCGCAGTCAAATGACTGAAACAAGTAAAAGAGTAAAAGAATAAGAGTAATATATATATATTGGCAATAAATTATAACGTTGAGAACATGGAGGCTGATACATCCTCAGAATTTATTTCCTTATATTGTACTATGTCATACAGCATATTTTTATGGTTACGAAGACCTACACGTGTTTCTAATGCACAGATTATGTGCAGTTGTTTATGCAACCGAACATAATTTTCTTGCAGCTTCGTTCAGGGTCTTTCAACCAGCTTAGCTCAAAGAGAACTCAATTCAGTTATTTGTGTATTGGTTATGGTTCAGGAGGAAGTGAGGGGAGGGGGCTTTAAATATAAAATTTGATCCGTTTGTAAACTAGTGTGATTGACCTAGGATTCACACCAGTTGCTGGCCGAAGTCAGGGATCTGTCTAATTAGGTCAGAGTTTATGTTACTCCTTTGTGTATTGTAGTAGATGGTACCTAATAAGCTTACTTTCAAGTATAGTTCTTGTAATGTATAGTACTATGGGTGGGGTTTTGAATTATCTAAAATGTGTGCTAAATTTCTGAAAGTTATGTTTATGTAAGCCTTTTAAGACCTGTTCCTGCTTGCTATTAAGTAATTTGTCTCTACGTAATGATTTGGTACAGTTCTTCTATATTCTATACATTTATTCCACCCCGCCCCTATTCCATTCAGTTCAGCTGTACCGATTATCCCCCATCCTGTGGTAAACTCTAGGTCTTATCTTTAATGAACCGTGTTAGCCTGATTAAGCTCGTGCTGTTCATCTTTTACTGAAATATTCATTCAAATGATTTGTTAGCTTTTTTTTTAAAACTTAGCGAGGGCCTTATATAAAAGTATACCCCTCCCTCAGAAATGATCGTACATCGATGTACTAGGTTCTTCGTCAAACATCTAGAAGACCTAATTGCCTGCTGTTATCATTTATTTTGTTGTATTTCCTGCTATTTTTCTCAGTTTTCCTCATTTCTATGAATCTACAATTTTTCCTAAGTTTGCTATTTTTCCTGGGTTGCTATTTCTAGCGATTCTTGTGGATGTAGAGGCTATATAAATATATATTGTCAAATCGAATAATCAAAAGAAGAACAGAAGTTAAGTGAAGTCAAATGAAGTGAGGTGAAGTAAAGAGTCACGGACAAATTAAAATGATTCAGTGAAAAGAACAAAAATGATATACTCCGAAGGAATTTCAAAGTAGGGTAATCCAAGGTCAGAGTAAGAAAATCCATGAATCAGGTACTCTAAATAGGACAGAAGGATGTAGAGGTTCGTGTGAACATGCGATAAATAGTCAAATCGAGTAATCGAAATTAAAAACGACAAAAACAAAATAACAAAATAACTGAAGGACGTGCATATGGAATGTATTAGTTAAACGCTCGGTGAAGGTGGGAAAAATATAGGGTTTTTCATGTTTCGAGCATAACTCCTCATCAGAAAGGGAAACGAAAAAGTTCAGAGAGGAGAAAAGTATAACTATATTTATGTATGTATGTATGTATGTATGTATGTATGTATGTATGTATGTATGTATCTATGTGTGTATGTATGTATGTGTTTACATGTATCTATCTATCTATCTATCTATCTATCTATCTATCTATCTATCTATCTATCTCTCTCTCTATATTATATATATTATATATATATATATATATATATATATATATATATATATATATATATATATATATATATATATATATATATGTATATATATATATGTATATATACGTACACGAATGTATTTACGTACGGACACACACACACATGTATAAATATGTCTCTACATATGTATCTCTGTGAGTATATTATTGTTCATACATGTATTAATATATATATATATATATATATATTATATATATATATATATATATATATATATATTTCGGGTCGAATGCTGTATGTATGTCTATAATTACAGTCTCGTCTGCCATTTCAAGCAAATACACGAACAAGTGTATTTATTTGTAATCGAAAAAATAGGATAAACTAACGAGAACGCCATTGTAAAACATCGATTTGCATTGTTATAGGATAAAAGAAACAGAAATGAAACGGGAGAGGCGTGGAGAATTATTGTAGAAATGGGAAGTTTAAAAAATCAGTTTATCTATGTGGTGGGCGTCTAGAATAATTAAAACATTGCTGTTGTTTATGCTTCAAATTTGGCTGTTTGTCTAAGTGCTTTTCATACATTTTAACTGCATTGTTATCAGCACCTGCCTAAAACAAAGCATTTTAAAACACACTCCACCGTTCCTTTGTCAAATTTAAAAATATATTCCATTGACTTTCACATAAAAGACCTTTATAAATATAACAGAGATATCTGAGATTAAAAACACTCTTACGTTTAGAAAGTTTTGTTTGAAATATATTTCCGGGTTAGCAGAAAATGATTAAACAAACATATCTATTACTGTCTTGATTGATTTCTGCCTACTAGTCTATTTGTGCATTCCCTATCCCCGTAAATCACTATCCATCGGTCTATCACTCTGTCTACACAAGGTATATATGTGTGAGTGTCTATATAAAGGTATACACATCCATATAACAAACACCTCTCTCTTTCACTCTTCACTCTCTCCCCATTCTCTCTCTCTTTCTCTCTTTATATCCAGAGGGTGTAAGAAATTTTGAGGACAGATTTATGCTTATAAAAATACCAGATATATAATACAAGATAATTTTATTTATCACAAAATGTAATGATAAAAATAGACCTTCTTTTCTGCAATGTTATTTAATAAAGCTACCTTCATCTTCAACAACTGCTTCTCTATGAGATCTAAACCATCTACATGCTCGAATCAAGGGGTCTTGGTTCATTTTGGACATTATTCTGACTATAGCGGCTTTCAAGGGATCTCTAGTGTTATAGGCGTGTTCCTTGACCTCTCTCTCAACAACGCACTACGTGTAATAGTCCGATGGATTGAGATCTGGTGAATTAGGAGGCCAAATGTTAGGTGTTATGTGACCATAGAAATTTTCAGCCATCCATTCCTGTGTTACTAGGGCCATGTGTGCTAGTAGAGTCTTACCGAAACACATATGGCCTTCCATTGCATACACTGTCTATCCAGGGTTTAACAATTGTTTCCAGGACCTCAATACGGGCGGCAGAGTTAACTCTAAAGCCTTGTGGAAAGAAGTAAAGAGGCACCAAATGTTCTTCATTGCTGACAACTCCTAAACCATGACAAATTCTGGAATTTTGTATGCATAACACTTGGAACTTCAGAAGGGTCTGCACGTAATCATCTGTTGTTTCTTCTGTTAACTTTTTGATCTTGGTCGAATTTTTCTCGTTTGAGAAAAAGCAAATCAAATCTTCTGCTGAAATTTTCACTTCGTTTAAGAAACATTTAGATCTGATTCCGTAATTTTCTTTGTTTTTTTTCTAACATATTGACTTTTCCTCATCACATAAGTCTTACATCTGATGTCCTTGTGGACTACATTTCTGACTTCCTTCTGACACGTGGAGACCTCTTGCAATTGTCATCATGGACTTTCTGGGATTGTAATCAATGGTCTGTTGAACTTACTGGATGAATTCAAGTGTTCATTTAGTGAAAATTATACTGTTGATGTGAAAATGGTACCCTCTTTCTCAAAGGCTGTCATTACTTTCGTGGCATTACTTCTTGATACACCAAACATTTCGGCTGCTTTCGCTACGCTAGTGCCTGCCATATGAGCACCAACAATTTGACCTCTTTGAAAGTCCAGCAGATCTGTCATTTTAATGAATTTTTATTATCTTTTTCAGATGATATCTGAAAAGAAACGATTTTAGCCAAAGATATTAAGCAACACTAATAATAAATCAAAAACATAAAAATAAACAAGATTTTGACGGTTTTATAGATATTTCAAAATTATGTTGCTAGGTGTTTCCATTATTTTGTCTAACCCCTGCATATATATATATATATATATATATATATATATATATATATGTGTGTGTGTGTGTGTGTGTGTGTGTGTGTGTGTGTGTGTGGTGTGTGTGTGTGTGTATTTGTATATATGTATAAGTATGTATATATATATATATACACGACAGGTTACTTTCAGCTTCCCTCTACTAAATCCACTCGCAAGACTTTGGTCAGCCCGAGGCTATTGTAGAACAGACTTACCAAAAGTACCATGCAGTGGGACTGGACCCAGAACTATGTTGTTAAGAAACAAGTTTCTCACCATACACCCACGCCAGTCGAACATAATATTCTTACGATAAATTGCTAGTAAAGAGGTTATGGAATGATAATTAAAAAAATTTGATTTATTCATGATGCTTTTAAACCAAGCAAAACCTTCTTACACACTGCACTATTCTTAATATACATAGGAGTTATTAATAAATAGCCTAAATAACTTGCATTAAACATTGCTTATCTATAATTTTCATATCAGGTTTTGTTTGCTTTTGCTTTGAAATTGGAATATCTACTGCTAGTAAGTTCGATATTGAATACATATTTTAATTATCCTGTTTCTGTAGAGATTAGAAAACTTGGAATTCTAGGAAAAGAGATGGTGGGAAAATATGAAATATGAAAAAACAGTGAAAAACGAAATGTCGAGTTAAAAAGTGTTTTTGTCGTACTTCAGATTAAATTTCAGGGATACTACACTATACTATGATATATTTCACCTTTACATTAGTCACATCTGAATGCTAAGAACCAGAAAGTTATTTAATTCTTTCTTTCAATTGTTTGTTGTAGTTGCATGACGTGAGTTTATTTATCTTGTACAAATGTTTGCATTCTCTCCCGCATTCATCTTCCGAGGTCATCATCACATGTCATTTTGAGATGAGGAGACAACTAACTTCAATTGTTCGACGGTTCAAACCGACCTGAATGATATCTTTTGAATTGTAAAATACAGTTATTGTGAACTGTCTATTCACCATTTCTTCAACAATAGTATTGCTCTTTTTGAAAGCTAACTGATATATTGCAAATTTAAAAAAAAAACATGTTATGACACTATCGCAATTTTTGTTTAGCTTGGTATCCACGATTCTATTTAATGGCTAATTCACTTGTGAGTGCGAATAATTCTGTAATTTACTTTCAATAACAGACTTAGGTTTGCTAAAACCACGAAAAGCTTCGTAAGTCCATTAGTTTTAAATGAGAAAATCTCCAGCGAGTATACGTTTTTAAATCGAATGATCGATGGACACCATTTATGAACTTCCTAGTTTGACAGCGAATTCTGTTTAATTGCCTTCATTGTTTGCTCCAATGAGCTTATGTTTTTCTCATATAATGCAAAATATTCTCGCTCCATACATAAGACACAATCCCAATGTTTTATCAGCTGAATGGCTCATGCAAATTAATTATTTCTAACTTAGTTATCAAGATAAGTCCATCAAAGATTTCTGTTCTGATAAGAATTTGCAAAATCTATTAGGATATTGCTTCCCACATCTAATATATCAATTTAAGTATAGCTCATATTTTCTGTACCATATAAAAATGCGTGTTTTCTTACACCCACATTCTATTCATCGTTATCTTCCTCATATTAACCCCTATGTCAGTGATATCGTAGTACATACATTGGCATTATCAGCAGAACAACGCTGTGGTTTCATCTATGCACGGACGCATACATAAACCAAATCGTTCCCATACTTCATATATGTCCAGAATGCTTGTGAATAAAAGAATGTTTCACGTGAGTTTATTATATCTACGGTTCATGTTTTTAATATATGGTTTTGAATATTTCCTATTATCGATATTAAGTGACAGAGTTATAAGAGTAAGATTCCTCGAAAAAGCCATATTTTGATTAGGTGAAACTGCTTTCTGAGAAGCATCATCTTTGATGTAGCTCTTGGAATGGAATCATTTATCATCTTAGTAGATATGTTAAGAGGAATTTCAAAATAAAACTGTTATCGACGTGAAACTTAGAGATCATAGAAAAGTGTCGTATTAATCATTTGTAAGTTGATTTTTGTTTTTTGCTATGAAAGGAAAGAAAAAGAAGTGAAAGCGCGAAGAGAAATAGAAAACAAGATAGATACAAAAAAAAGGGGGAATGCAGAAATAGACATAGCGACGAAAAAGTGAATGGCCCTTAAAAGAAAAGAAACATAGCTAAAAAGAAAAAACTTTTGAGGAGAATATCTGGAAATGAACGAATATTTAGGAGTGTTAAACTCTTCTTGGTATGTCAGTGAAATTTTAATGAGGTAAACTGTGAGAAGAAAATGTAAGGAATGAAATTAATATGTTTTTTCTTAGGATTTTTCTTTTACTTGTCTCAGTCATTTGACTGCAGCCATGCTGGAGCACCTCTTTTAGTCTAACGAATCGGCCCCAGGACTTATTTTTTGTAAGCTTAGCACTTATTTTATCGGTCTCTTTTGCGGAACCGCTATTGTACGGAGACGTAAACGCACCAATATCGGTGTCAAGCCATGGTGGGGAAACAAATACAGACACACAAATAACTACATATAATATATATATAATGTATATATATATAAGACTGGCTTCTTTCCGATTCTGTCCACCAAATCTACTCACAAGACGTTGTTCGGCCCGAGGCATTAGTAGAAGACATTTGCTCAAGATGCCATGCAGTTAGATTGAACCCGGAACCATGTGGTTGGGAATCGAGCTTTTTACTACAAAGTCACCCCTGCGGCTATGTTAGCAATGTAAAGAAAATTAATGTCTATAATCAGAAATCAAAATTCGCCGTGGAGTCTACAGATAATATATGATTAATAATAACTGCCACAGTTAAGTTTGTTAGAACTTCACATTTACCTCAAATATAGAACGTATAAAAATATTTTATTATAAATATATTTATACTTCTGAATGTATAAGTAAAATACATAAATGCGCCTATGGAGCTATGTTACTTCTTGTATGTCTCTAACACCTCTCAAAATGCCTTCTCACATTTTTCTGAAGTCTCCGATCTCACATCTTTGTGCGATACAAAAGTACGTAGATATATATCGAAGACATCATTGGAAGTCAATACGTTAATTTTGTTATAATCTCGAATAATATAAAGAAGTATGAATCAATATCCATTAATATTCATGCTTTACGCCTAGAGAATTTGTTTTCTTACTTTTAATGTTCCTCTTCAGCTTGAATCTGTTGTGCTTGCTCTGCTTTATGTGTTCAATATTAGCAGCACTTTTTATCAAAATTTTACGAAAAACAGTTTTGAATATAATATCCACAGAAACATTATTCATTCAGTCAAATTGGTATATAAGTCGATTCGATAATACCATATTGAATTAGGCTGCTAA
This sequence comes from Octopus sinensis, assembly GCF_006345805.1. Classification (NCBI taxonomy): domain Eukaryota; kingdom Metazoa; phylum Mollusca; class Cephalopoda; order Octopoda; family Octopodidae; genus Octopus; species Octopus sinensis. The sequence goes on from NC_043000.1 coordinate 88,391,511, forward strand.
ATTTCTTCTTTTCAATGTAAAAACGTTTTAAGTCAGAACTTTTTACAATGTGATATTGGCAATTAAAGAATTTGTTAATATTACTTTTCTCATATTCTGGTTAACGAAAATAAATTTGGTGTATTAATTATTTCCTTGATCTTGGAACGTTATGGAATATTGTACGATTTCTTCAGCAGTAACGAACAATATAATATTTATAGCAATGAATTAAATACCTTACGTCTGTTAATTTTCGAATTGGTACAATTTTACGATTTTTTTCATTTTTCTTTTTTACTTTGTATTAAAATGTTTTCTGAAAACAAAATCAGTGAAAGATATAAAAAAAACAGTTTAAATTTTTGAGAAATATTGAAAATAGATCTAACATTGAGTTAGGAATATTTTATTTCATTATTACTTATATTTGATATATTGGAATGGTGTTTAAGTGGTATGTTATGAACGACACTCTAGCATGTAGAAACGAGATTTATGCATGAATGACATGGAGGTACATTTGATATAAGAGAAATTAAGTAGTTGATAATGTTTGTTTAAAATTAGAATATATTTAAGAAAACATGTTTGTAACAAATCCAGTACCTCATTATCTTCAAAATTACAAACAAAGAAAAGGTGGCATTGCTTATATAAAGATGAAAAATGAAAATTATGACTAGATTACAAGATCTTTACGATACATTTATCTTTATAAGAACGAATCCATGTAGTTTTACAAAGAAGTTATGAATTTGTCTTACATTAATGAGGAGAAAGCGATATGATAGATATCCTAATGGATTTTCAGAAAATTATTTTCTATCTTTTTCATGTTGTCTTACTATGTATATGTATGCATATATATATATCATTAATTAAAATCTTAGGGTAGCAAGAATATTCATAGAAGAATTCTTAGTTACCAGTGGTCTAGCGAGAAAGGAAAAAATTAGTCAATAGACTATATATTATTCAAAGAAGAATACAGTGTACTTCAAACACAAAAGTGATACACGAAGAATAGGATATCTGACTCGCAAGAAAGAGACTGGAGTTTTAACTGCTCTTTCTAGCGAGTCAGATATCCTATTCTTCGGGTATCTCTTTTGTGTTTGAACGTACACTGTATTCTTCTTTGAATAATATGTATATATATATTTATATATATATATATATATATATATTATATATTATATATTATATATATATATATATATATATATATATATATATATATATATATAAAATATTATTTGAGACAAAACCACTATTTTGCAAAACAAACAAGGAAAGACTTAATCAATACATAAAATTTAATAAATAGTCAAAAAAACCGCCACTACAATCGTTTCTTGTCTTGATCGACAATCTTCAGGTGGACTTCCAATCTAAAAAATCAAAATTTTAAAATATAAAAATAATACTTTTAAATAATTAAAGTATAAATGAAAAAATATAAGTATATAATCCATATATAACCTATATATAATCCATATCGAAAATATAGACTAATTACCACGAATTCCCTAAAAAAACCATGATAAAACAAAACACTTAAAAATATATAACGATAAAATCTCCCTTTGCTAAACTCTATAACAAACCTATAAAGTAAACCCCCTAACCTAAACATTCACACACAAATACACACACGTAAACCACAGACTCACGACTTATACACATACCTATACTAACTATAAACCTCAATATACACAAAACCCACTCCCTCCACACAGACAAATTAACACATACATCCCAAAACCTAAATAACAAACCCATATACACATTCACACACAAACACACACTCACACGCAAAACACCACACACAAAAGATACATATACTCCCTCACATATACGCCTATACATACTCACTAAACTCGACATATACAACAATACTTACACACCCACAAAAAACATTATATACATTTATGAGCTTTAACTCATTAGCATCTCTAACAAACAACTTGCAGTAACCCAATCCCAATCTCTATGCCTACCTCACTACTACACTATTCCATTCACATTCCAAGCAACGCTAGTCCACCACCCGGTTATTCACGTGGCAAAACGAACACCACTCAAAAATTATGAATGAAACAATGTAAAAAAATAACCAACACCTAAAATAGACAAATACCCACGAATTACCTAAAAAACATGATAAAACAAAACTCATAAAAGCATATAACGATAAAAACTCCCTTTGCTAAACCCTATAACAAACTTATATAGCAATCCCCTAACCTAAACATTCACACACAAAAACCCACACGTAACCACAGACCAATACTTATACACAAACCTATACTAACTTATAAACTCAATATACACCAAAAACCACTCCCTCCCCACACAGACAAATTAACACATACATCCCAAATCCTAAATAACAAACCCAAATACACATTCACACACAAACACACACACACGCAAAAACACACACACACAACAGATACATATGCTCCCTCACATATACGCATATACATACTCACTAAAACTCGATATATACAACAATATTTACACCCCACACTCATACAGATAAATAAATTAATTATACAATTAAAAACTCACAACCAATCTCATATACATAAACACTCTTATGAAAACAACAATAAATACATCGTAATTAACCAGAATATCAAAAATAACATTATGACATAAGGATAAATCAAATACATACTTACAATTCAGTTACAAATTATGAAGTGAAATTAGATTCTTAGCCGTTAAAAAACAAACAATATACGTTACCATGGAAATAAATAATGTAAAAAAAGAATACGCGCCATAGAAAGTAAACGTCATTCATAGTATGATGGAGAAATATAATAAATGGAACTAAAAACTATTTCCACGTAGCAAACAACGCTACTTAAAAAAATTTATTTATTATGAATGATTCTTTAAAAACTATCATGAAAAATCAATTATATACATTTATGAGCTTTAGCTCACCCTAGCAACTCTAACAAACAACTTACAGTAACCCATACTCAATGCCTACCTCATTACCACCCTAATCCATTCACAATTCCAAAAACACTAGTCCACCACCCGGTTACAATTCCCAACTCTACCCATTCATTCACAATTTCAACGACGTTCCCTTCAACAACTCTATATATAAGCCTCAACATATACAACGGAGATACACTTACACATCCGTGCGGATGGGTGAGAGTATACATTAAGTGTAGTGATGGGGCTCCCATTTCTAAACACATTTGTCCTGTGTGGTAGTCTCCATGTGTTATATTCACGCACGGGTTATATACAGGGGGTACACGCTCACTTCATTTACGTGTACCCCTCACATGTACATATGCATACTATTTTGGCTCGATATATGCAACAATGTAATCGCGCCCGTATGTGTGAGCATTCACTGGTTGTGCAATTCACCCATCTGGGTGTGATTGTGTGTAAACTTATCACTGTGGAGGTCGAGCTTGATACGTATATATTAGTGTGTATTAGGGGTTGTACGTACTAATTATGTTCATGTGCTTCACGCACTATATATATATACACTCTGCTACACTGTATATAAATTCTCTACTGGGAATGACCAAGTTTAAAAATCTGCTGGATCTCATTCATAAGGGAATCTTACATTACTTCTAAACTCTATATTTGGATGGACTCATTTTAAACTGTGTTAGACTTTTGGACTTTACTCATAGGATATTAGAATATTGCATATATACCATTATGCCTAAAAAATGGATTTACAACTCCAATACCCATTCATATCTTGCGTCTATTTTCTTTCCTCCACCTCACTCTCCATTTTGAATCACATCTAAACTATGACTTCACTATCGTCTCACACGGTCTCCGATGAAGGGATATAATTAATAAATATCCTAGAAACAGCTGTAAGACCTTCTATCTATAAATGCTCTAATATCTACACACATTAGTTTTTCTATTTTATTACGCAAAAAATTCTTATATATATATATATATATATATATATATATATATATGTATCTATGTATTTATGTAGGTAGGTAGGTATACGTGTGTGTGTTTGTGCGTTCATACATATACACACAAGCACACATATACACACACACATACATATATATGTAATAGATTATTTACGTTCAGTATATAATGAACAGTATTTTTTATTTTTAACGCGCTATTCTAAATACATCTCTTTCTAAAGAGATGTACTTTATGTCAGATTTCGTACTCATGCAAAGAATCCTCAACGAATATTTCTGAAATATATGTAAAAGAAGAAAGAATTTAAATACTGCTTCAGCGATCTAAATTTAAACATGATGCTGTATACCTTTAGATTAGGTATGAGTTGTCCTTCACGAACAATTTAAAAGAGATCTTAAGCAATTCTGACAGTAATTTCACTCAGGTACTTAGTAAAGAAGGAGCGTTCAACTGATGCCTTGACAGCATAAAATGATAGGCAAAAAAGGAATTAAAAGGAATATCGCATAAATGTATCAGCAAGTAATGTGTATCAACGTAAAATAAGAGACAAATTGACTTTAAAAGTCTTTATTACGGAGTTATTTCATGCGGAGAACAGTTATGTATACTTTAGAAGGACACGAGATATGTGATTTTCAGTTAAAGATGGACGTTAGATGATTGACAGTCTTGTTATTGGTAAAATATTCTAATTTCAACGGTTGATTATATTATTATTCAGTATTCTTTTATTCTTTTACATGTTTCATTCATTTGACTGCGGCCATGCTGGAGCACCACCTTTTAGTCAAAGAAATTGACCTCAGGACTTATTCTTCGCAAGCCTGGCATTTATTCTATCGGTTCTTTGGACAAACCAGTAAGTTACGGAGACGTAGACACACCAAAATCTGTTGTCAAGCGATGGTGGGGGGACAAACACAGACACACATGAATATATGTATATATATATATATTATATATATATATATATATATATATATATATATATATTATATATATATATATATATATATTATAATATATATTATATATATATAATATATATTATATATATATATATACATATATAATATATAATATATATATATATATATATGCATATATATATATAATCACGCTACAATCATTTTATTAAACATTGTAAGTATTACAACAGTTTTAAACTGTTCAGCAATCATCAGCCATTTATAGGGGTTTTCCATCAACACATATACTTATTTCCATGTTAATTGATGACATTATAAAAAGGGTAGATATACAGATAAGGATGATGATTTGAATGTTAAGAACATTAAGGTGTTAGAATTTATCTTCTGACTCTTCAGAAATATCCGTCGAGGATTCTTTGCATGAGAACGAAATCTGACATAAAGTGATACTTTAGAAAGAGATGTATTTAGAATAATCAGAAGATAAATTCTAACACCTGAATATTCTTAACATTCAAATCAGCATCTCTGTCTGTATATCTACCCTCTTTTTAATGTTATCAATTAACATGGAAATAAGTATATGCATTGATGGGAAACATCTATAAATGGCTGATGATTGCTCATCATTTTAAAACTGTTGTGATACTTACAATGTTTAATAAAATGATGTAGCATGAAACGATCGTACCACATTACCGAAGATATTATTGTTGCTTACTTTGATTATAATCACCCCATGGATTTATATGGATAACATCGAGCAAAATTCTGGTGCATCTGACTTAAGTACCATATTCATTTGAATCTAAATTTTGCTGAACTTATATATATATATACTAGCAGTATCGCCCGGCGTTGCTCGGGTTTGTAAGGGAAATAACTATAAAGCATTTTTTAGATATTATAGCCAAAATATGGGAAAAAATGATGGTAAATTTTTTTTGAGAGTTAAAAAGGTGGAGTTGCGTCCCCTAGACAGTCTGTGGTTTGTGTTTCTGATTCTCGACCCCATGTCGAATTTATCGATTTTTTTCAGAACTGGGGGAACTTTTCAAAATTTTCGCTGCGTTAGTTTTGAATTATGACATTGGGCTATGTGTGTGTCAAGTTTCATCAGAATCGGTTGAAAGCCGTGGTCAGAGTGAGGGTACAACCAAACAGACACACAGAAACACACACAGACAAACTGCCGTTTATATATAGTGAGATATATATATATTATACGACGGCCTTCTTTCAATTTAAATCTACCAAATCCACTCACAAATTTTGGTGACCCGAGGCTATAGTGGAAGACACTTGCCCAAGTTCTCACGTAGAGGGACTGAACCCGAAATCATGTATTTGGGAAGCAAGCTTCAAATCACACAGCCACGCCTGCGCTTATATGAAAACGAAAAGATATGAAATACTTCAATGTACACATACACACCCCTCTTATACACACATGCATATGTTAAGATTAACGCTATAGATTTTCTATAGAAAGCAATGATTTTGTTACGATATATATAAAAACCTTTAATACATATTGTAGATGCATAACGAATATACATGGATGCATAACGAAATACGGTGTCTCTACGGGTTTTATATATAAATTACACAAATACGACAACTTTAACACGAAATAATTTGTAAAATACGAAATTTTGTCAAAAACGTTCAGTGTAAACCGTGTTTTACGTGAGAAATTCTGCCAGTATTCGAAGTTTCAAACAATTAATTTAAAAATCCCGGTTTAGTAGTATAGCAGTTTTGTTACTTTTCTTCGTTTTCTGAAACTTTACGAAACTTTTGCATAATAGCAATGTTTGAATTTGATGCAGGCCTTCCAAAGATTTTGACAGCCATGACAAAGCGAACATAAATTTAACCCTTGGCTAATAGCTAGACCTACTGATGAAAACTAAAGGAAACATTTCAAAGTTCGAAATCATATGATATAGGAATATCTGTGATTCTCATTTGCGACTATCAGCTGCAATGGTTAGTTAAATTTTGCTGGGCTCTCGATTTTCGTCAGCCTGTCATGTTTTCAGTGAAATGGTGGCTTATTTGAGTATTTTCCGACTCTTATTTTTAGCAATGCTGGTACTTCGTGTATCCTCAATTATAATTAATAATTATACACAAACACACACACACACGCACGCACACACACACACACACACACACACACACACACACCACACACACACACAAATATATATATATATATATATACAGGGTGATTCAAAAGTCGCCATACATAGGAACAATTTAGTTTTTGATAAGAAATAGCTTATATGATTAGTTTTTTTCCCATTTAACAGACCCTATATGGTTACCATTGCTTTAAATACACATTGCAATACGTTTAACCCACTCATTGTGAACTCGTAGTAGCACATCTGGTGATGCATGCGCAAATGAGTTGGTGATGCGTTCCTTCAAATGATTTATGTCTTTTAACTTTTCGAGATACACCATATCTTTCAAATGCCCCCAAAGATAGAAATCAAGAGGTGTTAGATCAGGGGATATAGGGGATCTTATAAACTGTTTCTGATCAAAAAACAAACTTTTCCTGTGTATGGAGACCTCCCAACACCATCACACCACACAACACACCACTACACCTTACACCACCATACCACACAACACATCACATAACAACACACCACCACGCGCACATAAGTACTGACCACTTACCAGACCCACAATTTCACACCTACACACATGCACATGTCAAGATCACACGCACATAGAAACTCTCTTATACCCACGCACGCGCACCTTCGTATTGTGACCACTACTACTTTAGTACTTCCCCTTCTCCCTATCTCTTCCGTGTGAACCTTCTGTCCGGTATTCGCCATGAGAGATCGCTAGCCACTACACATTCTTTATTTTCTCTTCTTGTTTCTTCCTGTGTTCCTTTCTTTGGAAGAGCGTAGGCTCGAAACGTTAAAGACTTCTTCACTTCCCGAGTGGTATACTAATACATTTGTTTGTTGTCTACACCACCAGTCTTCGTCTTTTGTTTTTTTTTTTGTGAATTCTCCCTATATATATATATATATATATATATATATATATATATATATATATATATATATAATATATATATATATAAACATTATTGGTGAATTGAAGAATGGAGCTGAACGCAGATTGAACAGAAATCGTTTTATTTCATTCTACACGTGTTTCGAAAGGCACAAATTACCAAAATCCGATTGAATAATGGACCATATTGTGTCTTTCTCTTCAGGAAGAAAAAGGAATCCGTTGGAAAAACAAAAACAGAACAGAGGCGGAGCAAAAAACAAATCGAACTGTGCTCCTAAGAGCCCATGGCGAAACTGTTTATCAGTGTATGTTGAGAACCGGTGGCTGAAGAATTCAACGGGTCAGGCAACCGTGCTGTTTACTGCTGTGATTTTTGCTACTAAGGTATCGGTTAAACTTTTGATTAATCTACTACAAGATTATTCATCTTTCTATTTCACATAATATATATATATATAATATATATATATATATATATATATATATATATGTTCCTACCTCATGGCTTTCGCTCCACACACGCTAGCTCAATTTCATTCATCTCTATCAGTCGAAAGACACCTGATGTTAGTTTCTTGTTATTTGTAATTGTGGAACAACTTTCCCGTTTTTTTTTTGTCGTTTTTTGTTTGTCTTTGTTGTCGTACACATTCGCTTGCTTTCTCCCAAACTATTCAATCCTCTTAGCTTAGATCTTTGCGGCCAGTCAGATTTGAACACTCTCAATTGTAACAGGCCTAAACTGTAAAGAAGATTTGGGAACTTGACTAATGAGAGAAAACTGCGAATGACACGTCCTTGTTTTATCCATTCTTCCCGAGCGTTAAACTAATATACCTGCTTGTTGTTCCTTCACGTCCCTTCGTTCTTTATTTTCTGTAAATTTGAAATATATATATATATATATATATATATATATACAGGATTATTCAAAAGCGACGAACCGATTTCATTACGCAATATTTTAATAAGGAAAGCAACCTATTATATATCCCCACAAGAAAAACATATAACAAACATCGAATAACAACAGCGATCAACTCAGTGGATCGTGATATGCTGATACGCGTGTGGGAGGTATTCTTTTATCGCATTCATGTTGCCCTTGCAGCAAGTGGTGGCCATATTGAACAGCTGTAAGACAGGAAATAAAAGTTGATTTTGAGTAAATACTTGTGACTTAGCTGGAGTGTTCTATTGCCTTTCCTTATAAAAATATTACGTAATGAAATCGGTTCATTCTTTTTTATATATATACTAGATTACCCGTGACCTGTTGGGTCACATGGAAAGTCTGAGTTTCCCAGCAACGGAGTTTTGTTTCGTGGGCATTTTTCTTTGCCATGTTATTTTGCATGCTTTCAACGAATGTGACGTCGAAAGCACGCGTAAGCGGCTCCTTTTCTCTGAAAAGGAAGGCTGTGACTGCTGTTTCTTACACGCCTTGCTACCACGTAACAGGTATTTCGGGGTCTTTATCGCAAATAGCTCTTATGTGGTAGAAGGGCGTGCTAGAAATAGCAGCCAAATCTTTGGAGCTGAGATACGTTGAATGCACTCGAAAACGTTTTTGCAATAGTACTCCCTTGGGGCGATCTTTCGCTTTAATTCTCAGAACTGTCATCCATTTCAGCTGGTTTTTGTTCGTTAATTTCCGTATTTTTTTATTTATTTACTTTTGTTTTAAAGTGGAAGAGAGTAGAAAGTGAAAAATGTATGAACGTGTATATGAAATGGACGTGTGTGTATGTGTGTGTATGTGTGTGAGAGAGAGCGAGAAAGAGAGAGAAAGTGCCTCTTACAGCTACATGAGAGCACACACATTCGCTCTCTATCTTTCTCTCTCTCGCACACGCACACATGCACACGTACATACAAAAAGATGTATGCATATGTATTAATGTATGTACGTACTCACTCTCTCCTTCTCTCTCTCTCTTCCTCTCTCTCTCTTACACACATACACACGTCCATTTCATATACACGTACATACATCTTTCACTTTAAAACAAAAGTAAATAAATGAAGAATATTTTTGCAGAAATTAACGAATCCCGGATGATAAGCGAAAGATCGCCATTCACTTGGGAATAATTTTTAAAATCACATATATAGTTGCGGGTGAATGGGAAGGTAAAGTCAACCTCAGCGTAATTTGAACTCAGAACGTAAAGACGGACGAAATACTGTTAAGCATTTTCTTCGGTGTGCTGACGATTCTGCCAGCTCGTTGCTAATGGAATGTATATATGTTTAAATAGGTTGTATAGGAAAAAATGGAAAACGCGTTCTATAATCTTTATTCTGGATAGATGATTGAAATATTATACACGTATATAAGCAATAGGTATTTAACTGTTTAAATGCTTATATTTAATATTGCATTATTATTGTATATAGGCGTAGGGGTGGCTCCGTGGTAAGAAAGCTTGCTTCCCAACCACATGGTTCCGGGTTCCGTCCCACTGCGTGACACCTTGGGCAAGTGTCTTCTACTATAGCCTCGGGCTAACCAAAGCCTTGTAAATGGATTTGGTAGACGGAAACTGAAAGAAACTCGTCGTATATATGTATGTGTGTGTATGTGTGTGTATGTGTGTGTGTGTGTGTGTGTGTGTGTGTGTGGTGTGTGTGTGTGTGTGTGTGTGTGTGTGTGTTTGTGTGTCTGTGTTTGTCCCCCCAACATCGCTTGACAACCGATGGTGGTGTGTTTAGCAGTTCGGCAAAAGAGACCGATAGAATAAGTACTAAGCTTACAAAGAATAAGTCCTGAGGTCGACTAAAGGCGGTGCTCTAGCATAGCCACAGTCAAATGACTGAAAGAAGTAAAAGAGTAAAGAGAGTATATAAGGGAATTGTCACATTATAAATTAAATCAAGTGGAATCTGTAATAACTTTGCTCATGTGAAAATAATTTAGACAATAGATCATCCTGACTAGAAGGTGGCAAAGAAATTGAACAACTGCTTATAAGACATTGCCACTTACTATGAAGGTAAATTATTTAGATGTAAATGAAGTTTAAGATACATCGCATCTAATACAACAGCGATCAAAATAATGAGTTTGTGTGCATGAAAATTCATATAATCAACGGAATCGGTACCAATGTATTTCTCTAGTCTAAATTTAACCCCAAATAAGAAGAGAATTTATATGTCTGTGTATGCGCATGCATGTATAATTAAGTACACACAAACACACACACGTATATATATATATATATATATATATAGGTCTGTGTGTATAAATGTTGATATATCTTCAACAATAAAAATTTTTAGTGCAGTTTCAGGTTGAGACTTGAAGGTAAAATATATACATCATACTGATCTACTGGAACACTTAAGAAGGAATTTATATTCAACTATTATGTTCCATGTTAAGATCTCGAAAGAACGATAAAAGATCAAATGAAACATACCATTAAAAAGAGATAGGTTTGCGAATGGAGCTAAATTGCTACTTCCCTTGTCACGTTCAGATAGGATAGTTGGAACTGAAAAAAAAAAACAACAAAAAATAAAATAAAATAAAGGATGAAATCCAAAACTTATTTCAAAGAGCCTAAAGTTTGACATAAATGCACAAGTACACTGTCAAATCAGATTTGCATCGGTTATAACTAGTTGTTCAAAAGGAAGCTAAATTATTCTCCTTTGAATTACTATTTTTGCGATAGTTTAAACAGCTCAAAGCGCATAACAATGGAATATAGTAATACTTTTTGAGTGTAAGACTGTAATCTCTGTGAACGAATCTACTGAAATATCAAAAACCTACACACGCACACAAACAAAAATGAGGAAGAATAACCTTTCCAGTGTAGGCAGAATATCAGGTGCTCTACAGTTGTCATCTCAGGTTTTTTTTTTTTAATCAGAAATAACAGCAGTATAGCAAGAAGACCAAATGTGAATTTGAAAGGTAAAATACTATATACGTAACACAAGTAGGCAGGGATACATTCTACCAAATAAATGTACATAGAACGCTGTTACTACTGTTGCTACACTTATAACATAGGCTTAAGATTTTCGTAATGTCTCGTAAAATGGTAGTTTATGCTTCTTTATAAAGACGACCCCGAAAAGGGGAAAGATTACGCCGACTTTTGTTGGATATTACTAAGAATGTAATGTAACATAAACTAAAGACAGAAAAATCCTATTATCGACCGCCCCACTTTATCCAGCATTCGACTGCTTCTACCATCTTTACCAATCCATAAATTCTACCAATCCCTTTCCATTTTGTAAATAATAATATTGATTTCTTAAATAGGTACATGAGTTCACATCTTTGTGGGGATCGGTTAGTCGATTAGATCTACTCTTGACTAGTGTAAAAGTGGTTTTAAGCTTTTTGATTGCTTTACATATTGACCAGTAAATCTCCTTATCGCCCCTAGAGCGAACACACAGGCATATTTTAATTTTGAATGTAAAGAAACGGAACAAATACCACAAAACATTTTATTCGATGCTGTAATGATTCTACCAATCACCACCCATTACTTGTTAATGTTGTACATAACTTATTCAGGTGAGAAAAGACAGTACCTATGTTGTTTGTAGGCCCCCACAGACTGCTGATATTGATATAGTTGATTTTGAGCATATTGGTCAATATATATGCGGTGAAAACATAGGCGAAACGATTTTCCAAAGGACTGCAGTTATGGTAGTAAGAAATGAGCGATGATGTTTTGAGTAGGATGTACGTCGTAAGACATAATATATGCGAGATCTATTAGAGCCGTGTGTACCAGATGCTTTCTTGGTGAAATAAATATTGCATTGTAGTAGTAATTTATATAAAGAGTGGAAGATGTGAGTTTGTGATATTGTGATTGAAGCATATTTGCGAGTTATACCCATCCATCCATCCAGCCATATTTTTATATATATGGAGAGAGAGAGAGGGAGATCTAAGGATCAAAGTGTAGGAAGTAAGTAAGCTTCGAACAGTCCGTAGAATGTATAAAAAAAACGACTTTCAGGAACAATAATGGTTTATTGACGAAGAAGGTTGTAAATGTTTCCCATACCGAAGTTTGTAAACTGAAAAAAGTTATTTTACAATTCACAGTTAGCAGCTGGGGTCGCTGAGTATGGGAATAAAAATTAAAATTTAGATCAAATCTTCAGCGAGTTAACATGGAATTCCTTAAGTACGATGTAACCTTCATTTCACTAAGGTATCTTATTGAAATAAAGTTCGTGAAGAGTAGCAGGCGGATTATTCCTCATTTGGGTAATTACTACTTCCGACGTTCCCCTAGCTATGAAACATGAGTAACCTGGATTTTATCTATTCCTTCTCCTGAATTTGGATATATATATATATATATATATATATATATATATATATATATATGCTATTCATTGCAGAGGCTCAAGCTCTAAATGAGGTCACTCTTTTCAAATTGCCGAAAGCATCGAGCAGCTGAATCCTCCTCCTCCTCCTCCTCATCATCATCATCATCAAGTAGCCCTGGCAGATGGGGATAGGGAGTAGATATTCTTGCTGATTCCTGTGAAGATATGTCAACTTCAAATATTTGCACTAATGTCCTTGATGCTGATAATAGTAAAATAAAAATCAAAATGCTTTTTTGTTTCCCTCCAAACACGCCAAATTTAGATATTTCTTCTTTCCATTTGTCCATTGCTGACAATAACCATACCCTGTGCAAATTTTGCATGAGATAGGAAGAGTCTATGGTTTACTGTGGTCTATAAGTTGTATTTTAAAGTGTTTAACATACACCATCTAGGTTTGGTATTTTCTTTTAGTGTGAGCGCTCTTCAAGAGAATAAAAATACATTTTGATAACCGCTGCACTATTTTCGAGTGAAACCCAAAGCATTTATCGAATGTGCAAACAGGATAAATATTTATATTAGATTCTCAATGTAGGCACATGGTGATAAATATTTACATGATATAGACTTAAAACACCAGTTTATAGACATTATATTCTTGCATTAATTAGTTTTCCGGCATATATCTGGCAGCCGATGAGAGAAAATACTGAATATGTATATACTACAGTACACTTGGCTGACATGATACATAGGTAAACAACTAAACCACTTGGGACAACTATTAAGGCTTTTATTTAGTGACTAATATCTTTGGATAAGAAGATATTTCACTGAAATTTGTCATTCATATTATTTTAGTTTTGTCCCCAACTTTTTCGTTATTTAATTCCATCAATTTGTAAATCCAAAATAATAAGTAAACAATGGCAGATAAACTCAAATAAAGTACAAATAACTCTTGTAAATTCAATTTCTTCCTTGTGTGAAAGAAGATGTCAGCACAACATGAAACATAATCCAAAATCAAAACAAACATGAAAGCAAAATGACACAATACTCAAATTTAAATATATTTTCTTCTCTTTGTTTATGTATATTGAAAACAAAACTAAAATTTATCACTCTGTTGGATAAAATAATCTTATCATATAAGTTATAAATAGGAAAAATCTCGTCCGTTGAATAGATTTAAACATTTTCAAGTATTAAGACATAAAAATCAGAATGAGTTACAGGATAAAAACGTTAGTTGAATTCCTGTTTGAATACAGACATCGGAGATTTTATAAGCCGGAATATTAACGTAATAACTGCCTTAGTTTGAAATTATTCATGAAAATGAGATCAAATGGAAAGTCATCAAAATTTAAATAAAGTGCAACTAGGTTCAGAACACAGGTAGCTTAAACATGTTAAATGGTACGCTACATCTACAAAACGAGAGACGATGACACGAAAATTAAGGTGTATTAGGAATCTGTATCTTAATTTTCAAGAATAAGTCCAACTTTCAAAACAGCAGAAAAACTTTCTGTAATTCTTAACCTGCGTCACCAGTGAGGTACAGGGTCTTGCAGATAAACTGAGACATTTTTTACAATGTGATTTGAATCACAGAGTACCTGTGATTCAAATAGCTTGTATTGTGTTTGTATGTGTTGTAAAGAAATTGGATCCCAATTAGCATAAATATTATCCATGGTGGATGTAATTTCATATCTGTATGTTATATATATTATTTATTTTTATTTGCCAAACATAGTGATTCTTAGTCTTCTATGATTGATGTGACTGTCGCTGAGGTGCTGCATGTAACTCCTATTAGTTTTATTTTCTATATTCATGGGTTGTATTTGGTATTCTAGATGTTGCTTCTAAGAAGCAAGGCAGTAGATTTGGTAAATGTTATATTTAATTATTTCTAGAACCATTGGTGCTAGAGAGGAATATTAGTGTAACTGTGATTATAGAATTGTTTCTGTGAATTAATCTACGTATGAGGTGGTATGTATTTGTGAGGTACTTGTTGGGAAACTCTATAGGTTATGTTAAAGCATGTACATGAAAGAATAGAATTTCATTCGTGAAATTTGAAATTCTGGATATGTTAGCTTTATATGCTACATAGGCTTGGAAAACTGAAAAGTAGTTCGGTAATCAGCGTTGTTTGTAATGGAATAGTGGAGAATAGGGTGGATAGTTGTGCTAATGTCGATGGTAACTGACATATTGTGTGTGAATAGATGTATTATACAACCGTCGTATATCAACTTTGTGATAGATTTGTGAATAATTTCAATCATTTTTCCGACTTCGAAATGTGGAAGATGCCCGTTTGATATAACAATAAGCATTGCAAGGGTTTTCATTAGTGGGATAAATTTTTGTATGGTGATCTATTACTTGGAATTTCGGTGTGTTTCAGAACTATATTGATTCTGTCCAATTTCAAGATTCATAAAATCTTACAATATTCGAAAAGCAGTTATAAATATTTCTGAATGTAATGAGTAATTCAGACCTTAACTGTTTTAGGACTATATATACAATTCTTTCACGCCCTGAGACTCTACAGCCTTAAGATTCACATTTAGATGAGAGTGTCTGATAGAAACAAGTGTGTAAATGTGTAAATAGATATATATACTTTGCTTTGTATTCCAATATTTTTTCATGGAATTACTTTGCAAGAAATGTTCTATAATGACCTTTGCTTAGTGTAGAGGAGAACATATTTAAATGTGTTATTATGACGTGTAGTATATTGTGATTGTTATCGTTATTGCATTGATGTTTCTATTAGTTATATTTAGTGTTTCATTGCTTCTATTTGAGATTTACATTGGACATTAACATTTGCTATTTTTCTCTTTTTCTTCAGTTTATTTTTGTTGTTTCCTTGTTGAATTTACTGCTTCATTATATTTCTGTTGTGTGTTGGGTATTGTGTCTGGTCATCAACTGACTTGATGGCCTACTATGGATAGTTTTGCATTTTACTTATGCCCTTAACCATTTTTAGGTTCTATATTTCTCTTATATGATTAATATTTTTCCATATTGCCTTGTAGGATTTATTTTTATGGACCAAAAGTTATTTCGATAAATATATGTATCAATGGTCATTATAGTGGTTCTGTATCCTGCGAGCTTTGATTTCTTTTTACTGGTGAAATGGTTCTAGAATAATTTTGTAAGTTCGTAAAAGTGTCATTCCTTCTTCGTAGATTAAAATGCGAGCCTTTTGTGGTGATGATTAAGTAGTTAGAACAGCGTATTTTGCCATATTGTTTATAGATAGATATGTGAATTAGGGGATGGTATACGTTGAATAGTTGTTGTAGGTAGATTCATGAGGTATGCATTATCTCGGGATAAAAAAGTGCATATTTGGGATGCTATTATGTCTGCACGCACGTTATCTGTATTCTGTATTGTGCTAGGAAGGACTATCTGTTTTCCTGAATTATTGATTCTAATCTCGACATTTTAAAGAATATTTAGGTGTTGCATGTTGAGCGTATTACCTGGTAGAATGATTTATGTATTCAGTGAGGTTTTATATTTAGGTAAGGATATAAATATGTATATATCCTTGTTTTTATTTTCTGAAGTTTTCACTAATTGAGAAAGAGATGAATATATACAAATGTGTGTGAATGCATGTGCACAAGCAGCAAATGCAGATTTTCATCAGTTACTCTTTTACTTGTTTCAGGCATGTGACTGTGGCCAAGCTGGAGCACCGCCTTTAGTCGAGCAAATTCACCCCAGGACTTATTCTTTGTAAGCCTAGTACTTATTCTATCGGTCTCTTTTGTCGAACCACTAACTTACGGGGACGTAAACGCACCAGCATCGGTTTTCAAGCGATGTTGGGGCGACAAACACAGACACAAAAACCACATACACAAAAACCACATACACACATAGATACACACATATATATATATACATATATACGACAGGCTTCTTTCACTTTCCATCTACCGAAATCACTCACAAGGCTTTGTTCGGCCCGCGGCTATAGTAGAAAACACTTGCCCAAAATGCCACGCAGTGGAACTGAACCCGGAACCATGTTGTTCGTAGGCAAGCTACTTACCACACAGCCACTCCTACGCCTACATAAATGTTTTTTTTCACTAATTGTTAATATTCGGTTGCCAGTTGATTTCAAATTAAATGAGGCTTAGTTTGCTTTCTCTATCCCAGATCATTAAGTCTGTCTGTTGAGTTTGCATTTTGTGGAAGACAAATCCTTAAACAAGTATTCTTTCCAATTATATGTGATTAAACAACCAACTGTTTCATTGTTGCTTCTTATATTTGTATCCTAAAGATAATCCTTTCTCCAGATTTCATTATATAATGTTCTAGCTACAATGCTATGTTTCAAACGTAGGTAACATCTTGAGCTGCTCAATGCTCTATGAACACTATAAAAGTTGTAAGACGTGATATGGGCGGGGACTAGAATGCCATCACTAGTAGGAAGTGACGTAGGCACTTTGAGGGTGACGGCTTGCAAACACGATCTTCTTTCTCAGCAGGACCTTAGGTTTAATTTAGATGGCAATGTGAGGCTGCTGGAGACTGTATTCAAACCCTGGCTAGAGAGGGTTGCTGCTGGAAGGCCATGTGTGTGTAGCAGCAGGTTTCGTCTCCTTCCCATACCTCTGAAAGAGCCAAAGGTAAATGTTTTGGAATTTCTACGACTTCACCAGCCCAAATTTCTGGAGTCCAAATTCCTCTAGTTGTAATCCCATGGATTACAATGTGTGGGGCGTGGTCGAAAAAGACACCAACCACTGTGCTCGCAACACTAAGACCGAGCTAGTTGCCCAGACCAAGGAGGCGTTCGAAGATTTTCGCAGGACTCAGTGAGGAGGAGCGCATGCATTAGGTCCCGCATCCTTTTTGAGGGCGTGGTGGAAACTGAGATCGGCTACTTCCATTAAACGGTTATCTCTCAGCCATAATCTACTTCATACTTTTGATTGTTTTATATACTTTTATTTCTGGATGTGATATTGTGATTTTAACTTTTTATGCAACCTATCAAATTTAGCCTGCACATATGTATATGTATGTATATGTTTGTGCGTGTGTATATACATACATACATACATACATACACACACACACATATATATATATATATACATATATATATATATATATATATATATATATATATATATATATATATATATATTATATATATATATATATATATATATATATATATATATATATATATATATATATATATATATATATATATATGGTGCTATTAAGTTAGACATGGCCTGGACCAATCTCTGGTCGAAACATATCTAAGTTTTATATATATATATATATATATACTTAATCATACCAAAGTGAAATGGAAATTAATTAAAATTTCCATTTCCAGTGGCCTAACGTGTAAAAGTTTAGTCCAAAGACTATGTATTAGTCATAAAATACAGTGTACATTTAAACACATGAGGAATCCACTTGTGGGATTCAACAGGCTAGAAAGAACAGCTAGGTTCCATAACCATAAAATTAGGGATAAGGTTCGACAGGAACGAAATGAAAAAGGAAAAACATTTTACCATATAGTTTCCTGGACCAATTAGTTTCTGATTTTCGTTTAGCAAGTAAAATAACATATACTCGCTAGGTGAAATCGTCCTCAGCAGGAACACCTTGGGTTAAATATATAAACACGAGGCGATCAAACTTTGTGCCTCTTGTTTATACATCCTACTTTTTCAAAATCTACTGCGGAGCCGCAGCCCTTCGCCGGCAATAAAAAATGCTAACTTTTAAAAACCGAAAAGTATCCAAAAACTTACAATACTTAATCATATCAAAGGGAAATGGAAATTTTAATTAACATTTCCATTTCCAGTGGCCTAACGTGTAAAAATTTAGTCCAAAGACTATGTATTAGTCATAAAATACAGTGTACATTTCAACACATAAGGAATCCACTCGTGGGATTCAACTCGCTAGAAAGAACAGCTAGGTTCCATAACCACAAAATTTAAAACAAGAAAATGAAGAATACCTTAAAACATTAATCATTTGAAGAATACAATAATATATCTTGCTGGAATGATTCTATTATTGTATTAACCGAACTGAATGTTTATTATTGTGGTAAAGAACCGAACCGAAACTTTTATGAAGTGTAATCTACTTTGTTCCGGTACGTAAAATGATTATGGCTTCCTCCAAATGTGTCAACAGTCTATCATTCAAACGTTTATAATTAGAGTCACTTAAATACGAGACAGATATTTGCAAATAGATTGGTGCATCTCCAAATATTTAGTGAATATTTAGCAGGCCACAAATGTCATAGTATGTTTTAGTGTATCATTTAACTATTGACTCTTACCTGAATAGCATCGTAAGTAGGAAAAAAAAACATTATGAAAACGCAAAGTTTGAGTCTATCACGTGGGAAATTTTTATTGTTTTTGGTTTGGTAATTAATTTTGATGTCTTTAGTTGTGACATCGATTATTACTTCCGTGGTTATACAAAATGGACTGATTGATGTCGCTGCAAGAACGTTTCGTCAACTAAAACATCAATAACTATTGTTGCCACTACTGCTGTTGATGTTACCTCTACTGTTACAACTACTTATGCTAACACTACTAATTATACTAATAATACTATTACTACTAATGATACTTTCTTTTATTTTTATATGAGCATCAAATGAGGGGGATTTTTTTCTGGAAAGAAAGGCAAAGAAGGAGATTGAAAAAAGGTATACATCAGTATACAAAATAAGTGAAAATACGCGAAGTACGGTAAAAACTTCTTGAAGAGCCTGAAACCAGGGACAATAAAGGAAATTCAGATCCAGGATCATTCTGGCCTCAAAAGACGTAAGTGCGCACCCAGATGTTGTCATTCAGTCTACAGATAGTTTCTTACTAATCCGTTCTTACTAACCTGTTTCATTCTGACCCGTTCTGTCACAATCAACTACTCTTACAAAAGTTCGCTGGAAGAATCACTGCCCTCTCACCCTCATTTTGAACTTGAAACGGTAATTGTGCACTTTACCCAAAGAGGAATGTACCTGTCTTTTATCCGTGAGCATCGTCCATTGTTCAACTACTTTTGCAATGATCATGAAACTAGGGACATTGCATGCCTTATCGAGTTGAAAGCGAGTGGTAAAGCAATCCTCACAATAAATTCGATCATAGCCGGTTTCGTTCTGTACATTGGTTCTCCTTCATTGGTTCTCAGGAGTGAGAGTTTGGTATTTGTAGGAGATGTACCTAACCTCTCCTTTTTAAAGCTCTTACGTTGTTTTTTCACTGAGTCTTTCTTAGTATCCTTTAAGAAACCTGCTTATCTCCATCGGTACATGTTTGGTCTTTGTTTTCATACAATTGCGTTATCGTCGTCATTCGATTTCGGGGCTCCGGCATCGGACGCACTTCCCCTTCGTTTATATTCCCTACTGCTTTCAAATACCTGGATAGTCAGTTTCTGACCTGGTACATCATCATAGAGAATGAAACAATCAGTAAGTAAGGAAGTAATTATTTTCATATTAATGTTTAGGATAATTTCAAACCAGAAGAACTAAAACTGTAAAGAAAACTTTAATGAAAGAACATTTCTGTAAAACATATGAAATATACTACTACTACTACTACTACTACTACTACTACTACTACCACTACTACTACTACTACTACTACTTATAATAATAATAATAATAATAATAAACGTATCTGTCAATAATGATAATAATAATAATATAAACGTATCTGTCAAAACCTACCAAAAACTGAGCAAATATAAAGATCTTGAAATAGAAATCAGCAAAATGTGGAACCTGAAAACTAAAACAATACTTGTTGTCATAGGTGCCCTGGGAATGATAGCGAAAGGGGCTCATTGCTACCTAACTCAGTTACCAGGAAACCCCAAAATGGCAGAAATTCAAAAGATAGTACTCATGGGAACTGCTCATATCCTACGCAAAATACTTTCTATGTAATCTCAGGGTTTAAAACAAACATAATTTTCGTTTTTTTGGGGGGGGGGAGCATTCACTAGTACAACACCAAAAAACCCCCAAATATATGGCACACTAGGCATAACAACAACATGAACTTCCAACCTGTTGTCTCTTGAGGTCTCTGGGTGAGACTTGGAGCCAACTTGTACAAATGCAAAGCAAAAGTCAAACATAGAATAATAATAATAATAATAATAATAATAATAATAATAATAATAATAATAATATAATAATAATAATAATAATAATAATAACAGTAATGATGATGATGATGATGATGATGATGATGATGATGAAAATAATGGTATTTTTATTTTGATTAGAAAACAACAGCGGTATAGGTGTGAGGTTGAAATATGAACACTTGGAATGCGCATTTCTTAAATCAGAAAAAGAATTACATAAATTCTATAAAACGAGCAACATAAAATAAAATATGAATGTGTATGAAATATTGTCCAAGGAAAAATAATCGTTGAGTAGATAAAGATCTTTATGTATTCTAATAATCCAGTAAATTTTTTTTTATGAATTTTTTTTGCCATCTTTGCTGTAAATGGAAAATTTTAAGGTTATCAAGCTATAAATACGGAATCCATCTTATCAACATGGTAACTGAAATACATTTCTTTATGCCAATATATTATTATGTTCTAAGAAGAGCAGATGATTAAAATGATAGAGGAAGGAATAAAAGTATTCTGTTCCCTTAACCCTTTACAAAGAACAACTACATGAGCGTGTCATACGTATCCACATATTTACCTTTAACACACAAGTCTGGTACTGTAGAACATCTGTAACATATCTGTATAAAAATAATCTAATTTGAAACTATTTTAAGACTAAAAGGATAATTTTCAGCCATAATGCCCCACAGCACACACACTATTAGCATGGACACTTTTATAAACATTTTCTAAAGTTGCATAACAAGAAGGAATCAATATATATATATAATACTTGGTGTTGATACTAACTGTCGACGTTCTAGAGACGACCACCCACGGGCATATGTAAATATTCTATACAAGACAAAATCGGTATACCACACTGGTTGCCATGCTACAATAATATATTGGTTTCAAATTTTGGTAAATGGCCAGCAATTTAGGGAGAGAGGGCAAGTCGATTACATCGACTGCAGTGCTCAAGTGGTACTTATTCTATTGATCTCGAAATGCTGAAAAGGAAAGTAGGCATCTGCGAAATTTAAACTCAGAACGTGACGGACAAAATGCCGTTAAGCATTTTGCCCTGCACAGTAACAATTCTTAAAACTTGCTCATTATACTGCGATCAAATACTGAAAATTGAAAACGCACTTAGCAACGACAATAGGCCTATCCCTTGCTTAAACGTTACACATAAGCTGTACAATAGATCTCTCAAACAATATTTGTGAATTCAGCAAAATAATGGCAGCTGAACAGAAAACTTCTATAAGGTTAGCGTTTGGTCAAAAGAATGCATTATACTTGATGAAAGAAAAGTTCATGATTTAGGGTAATTTCGCACACAGTGAAAAGAGGAATCTAGCATTTCAAAAAGACCCTTCGTTTCAGAAGAAAACCATTATTCAATTGAGTATTTAGGTAATGGTGAAATTATAAACAAGAACAAGCTGATAGTGAAGGTAGAGAAGTGAACAAAAGAAGTTGGAATAGGTCATAGCAAATAATTTTTTTTTTTACTTTCTCAGTATACACAAAGGACAGGACAATGTTCAGTGTATATATATATAGGTGGAAATCTTTATGTATGCATAAATGAATAGTGAATATGATTGTACAGATGCGCAAAAGCTCATGTAAAGGCGTCTATTTCTAATTCTTAAACTTTGGCAAATGCGATATTAAAATTAGCTGACGAAAAGTATTGGAGTTTAGGTTATTTAGTTTATATAAAGGAGAAATGTAATGATAATAATGGTTTTAAATTTTGGTATAAGGTCAGCAATTTTGGGAAGGGGATAAGTAAGTTACATCAGCCTCCGTTCTCAACTGATACTTATTTTAAGCGAACCTGAAAGGATGAAAGTCAAGGTTGACTTCGGCGGAATTTGAACTCCGAACATAAAGACGAACGAAATGCTGCTAAGCAGTTTGCTTAGCGTGCTAACCATTCTGCCAGCTTGCCACCTGTGTAATGATAATAATCACTGTTTGTTAATAGTGAGGATTATTAACTTCTGTTTTTGTGTTGGGTAAACGCAAGTGGTCAATGAATATTAAAAGAATGTTCAGAGCTTACAGGAGAATAATAAAATATAATTTTGTGAATGTATAACTAGACCTCACTGAACGATAGTGAAAACCTTTGTGTGTATGAATGTGAAAATTAATTTCCAGTATGTTCTTAAAAATACAGAGTGTGGTCTGAGAGTGATTTAACTTATTTTTGTTGGTCTTCTGTGTTTATATTTAGTGGTAGTTGTGATAACAGAAAAGTGTTTGACTCCTTCTCTCACAGTTATTGAAATGACTGCATTTGGCATGATTAGCCTTCCACGGTATGCTAGCCCACTTACTGACATTCAAAAAGCTTATAAACACTAAAAATCAGATCAGCCATTCTCACTCTTGTACTGATTAACTCTTTCGAAAGAACAGTTCTAACGATACACATTTTCCGTGATTTTGTTTAAAGACTGAACTCCCAGTAATTCTTTATCTAAATCCTCAGAAGTTATATATTACGTATCGCAATAAAAAGTAATGTAACGTAAGTTGTGCGTTTGCTAACGAAATATTTATACTAAAAATATTTGTAATGTTAGAAATGCCGTCACTGAATAACTGCGTTTTAGAATGTAACTGGATAGAATTTCGGCAAAAGAGTGTATAGTACTTGATAAATGAATGGAAGTATATCGCAAATTCATATCAATAGTCTCCTAACTGCTCAAGTCCGCAGAATTAATGCTATAAATACCGAAATGAAAATGTATCATATGAAAGGGGCTGTGAACTAGAATACAGTGACACGAAGTTACTACTCCGGGTTAAATACATATAGCTCTTTGCATTTATACTAATAAAAGTGGGACCAACATTTGAAATATTGAAGTAAATTACGAAGTCGATGTGATATATGACATATATGTTAAAGCTAGAAGACAAATGGCAGTATTAGACCAATCTGCATTTGGTTGTTGAATGTCTTACCTGCTAAGCAACAACAAAAACTACCTTTAATTAAGGCACATCTTATGAGAGGAAATGACCTTTTCAAGAACTACCATGAGAGCTTACATCGCCAAATACCTGGAGAAAGAACACTCTGGATATCAAGAAAAGGTTTCTCGGAAATTTGAAAGTGAGGCCATTATCACCAGGAAGTTTAACGTGGCTTGGATTCATGGATGTTATATAATGTTAAAGTTTGAGGCTTAAACTAAACTAAAATAGCGTAATTGTATTAAAATGTCGTCTCTGGCTTTTAAATGTTTGCGAAATACATGTCGAAAAACAGGCACAAGGAAATAATTAATCCCAGAATGCGATCAAAATTTTCTATTGTTACATATTTATGGAAGATATTTCACATATTATTTTAGGTATCGAAATATAATGAATTTTTTTACATTCCAACACAACATGACGATATTGCTAACAATTTTTTTTTATTGTCAAACTAAGTCGATTGCATCGACCCCAGTGCTCAAGTGGCACTGATTTTATTGACCCCTGAAGAATGACTGGCAAGGTCGACCTCAGAAATAGTTAAACTCAGAATGTAAAATAAGATGTCATGCTACAAAGCAATTTGCTCGGCGTGGTAAAGATTCTGTCATCTTACTGCCTTACCTCTATTAAATATTGGTTTCCAATTTTGGCACAAGGCCAACAGTTTTGGCGTCCGGGTTAAATGGATTGCATTGACCCTAGTACTCAACTGGTACTTATTTTATCGACCCCGAAGATATGAAAGGCAATGTGGATTCTGGTGACATTTGAACTCAGAATTTAAAGGCGGACGAAATGCCGTTAGACATTTTGCCCGATGTAGTAACGATTCTGCCAGCTCGCCACCTTAGCTCGATTAGATATTAAAATGTCATTATTTCTGATGTTACTTACAACTTGCTAAGTCTTTCAGTACAAGAGCAATATTGCTAGTTATTCCACGTCAAATATAACAGGTCTCTTATATCAGCAAAGAAGAAATGAACATACTATTCTGTCCATACTTTCTTATACTACATGGAATAGATTAGGGTAAAAGATAAATTGTAGGAATCGACAGATTAAGAAATTTGGCACTACCTTTTAATATTTAAAAACTTCCGATTAAAATGCAACCGTCTGAAGCATCTCGCAATTTGAACGTACTCATGCACCAAAATACACTAATAAGTATAGCTGGTGCGAGATACTTCTTTATCATTCTTACTATAGTAAACGCAAAATAGAAAATACTGATTAGTATGTCAAAACCCTTTAATCAACGGATGCTACCAACAAAAAAATGACATTAAATGGACATGGTCATTTAATGACAAACGTAAAAATCTTTAATTTCACGGTGGCCTTAACCAGAGAAACAACAAAGAAGAAAGGGTAAGAAAGAAAATGTGATACTTCATTAACCACCATTCCTAGGGAAGACTATAAAAGTGTTAGGAAAGAGGACCACAAATAAGAAAAAGAGAAATCTGGTGGGATTCAAAAAATAGGTACCTAGGAATCCCAGTAGCAGAATCAGTCCATCACTTCTATATCAAGGAATTCCATGACAAAGGGTAGGAGAAATTAATTATATCAGCCCAAATGTAATTTGTACTAAAGTCTATATGAAAGTCTCAGTAATTGAAAGAAATCGTATTGTTCAGCTTATTTCTTCATTCGTCTCAGGTTATGTTGTCAGTCTGAAAAACAAAATCAAATGAAAAATTCAGCGTAGGTTAATTATACTTGACAAGTGAAGATTGATGCATTTTACGAGTTGCTCACCTACTCATTATCAGCTCGAAAACATTTTGCTCGAGATTCTGAAATAATGATCGAAAATTCTATTAAAAAGTTAACCTCCGATTATTTAGATATAAAAGAATTCAGTGAGAATTTAAAAATCAAAGAAATTATTTTCGGAAATTCTCGAATATCAGTGGATATAGGAACTGTAATTACAAAAACTTGAAAAAAATGTATCTCAAAAGTAACTAGGCTAGAAATATTAATTATAATATTTTTTTTATATTAATTATAATCTATTACTCAGCTACGGCCTATGTAGGAAATGCATCAACTATGGAACGAAATCAAAAATATAATCTATTATACACACATTATTTATATTATTTGTAAGGCATCTGTCTAAAAAAGAATTCTTTTCACAGCCCAGCGAGGCAGGTACTCTAATTTATTCATTGGTACTGTGTGTTCAGTCCTACCCATATGCACTTTCCGTTGAGATAAATATAAGGATGATGTAGTAAGCAAAACAAGATTTGATAAATCATTGCCAACGTATTTAGAACGTCGCGTAACACTACTCTACATTTGTTTAAATAAAAATAAAAATAATAACGAGTTGTAACTGAAGCATGCAAAACCGCTTTGAAAATCAGTGTCATCAATTACCACAATAGAGGAGGCGACATACGCATTGCGAAGAATATAGTTTTCTCCTTTAAAGCTGCACTTTCAGTATTTCCCCATGTGAATTATACACCATCTGAAGAACCAAATATTTCAGTAAAGATAGAATTTTGAAATATCATACATTTCAAATTTTTCTATGGGTTCCCACCAATTTTAGAATTTTCAAAATAACTGCTAGTAAATATTAATAAGACATATTTAAAAAAATATATATTCTGAATTCAATATAGGATTGCAGCCAAAACTAATATTTTTAAATAATAGTTTTGCAGGTGATATAAACGTTGTTTTATAGGTGTTTAGTTTTCATATATGCTTGTATCTTTATGTCTTATATTTAGGTTACAGCTAAAGATGATAACACTACTTCAGTGTATTTAAGTTGAAATGTGTTACTTGGCTCCTAATCAAATTATATCTGCTAATATTCAGTAAAATAAAATAAAAATATGATAAAGTTCAAAGGATCCTTTACCAAATAAACATACATAATTTATAGGATCCTCTTTAGAAATGGGTGAGTATTGAATATTTATGTTTTCCCTTGGAACATAAAAAGCCAGCATTTCAAAAATGTATTTGTGAGTGCTATCTTAACCTTATTTATGATATAAAATTTTCAAATAAGTTGTAAAACATTTCATTTTCAAATTATAGTGAATTATCAGCGCATACAAACACACGTGCGAACATATGCGCACGCACACACACGCACACACGCATACACACATAATACACACACAGACGTACGTATGCACGCAAACATACACGCATATATACGAACCAATATATACAGTCAAACATCTAGCTGATTCTTTACATTGAATTTTGATACTTGTTTCATTTTCAATTTTCCTGAAGTATTATCAGCTGAGAGACTGACTGTTGTAATAAATGTTTGATTGAGATGTGTCTAGTCTGCTATTATTATATTTGTTATATAATATAGCAGCTGTATGTTTAAACTGGAAATGGACATGAATAAAGAGGATCGAATGCTATTGTTAATTATTTTGATTACTATTGTATCCATCTACTTCTGTTTAATAGAAAGAGTCTGTAATACTGTTATTCATTCTGATGAAATTAGCAACTAAGTCTCCTTCTATATCACAAACTACATCTTTACAAACAACGAGTTCAATAACGATGTACCAGAAGTATTACACCTAAAAGAAACAAACAGAATGGTCCTGTTACGAACAGGAGCCGAGTTAACGCAGTAATCGCGCAACAAGAGGGAAAATGTATTGCTTAATGTGAAAGCTACAACCATTTTTTCTTTTAAAGCGGATATCTGAAAGATTTCTCTTAGGAATTTTTTCCTATAGATTATGCAGTGCAAACGATTTTCTCTATCAGTGTGACGTAGAAAAGACATTTCACTTGAAACCCCTTGCAACTTCTGGCAGTACGACTAACATCATCACCACGCCTTTAGAAGTTGAAATATGTCACAAATATATTTTAATTAACCTAAAGTTCACTTATGCCTAATCACTACTTAATGATGACATTGCTGACTTTTCTCAACCGGTTGGTCCCTTGGCACAACCCAGTCAATGTTATTACCTGATATTATTTAAAGCCACGACGACTTTAAACCTACTCTCAGTTACATCACTTCGGTATTTCCCGTTGATAACGGCTAAAGAGCGAGAAAAGCTGCGTCTGGGAATCCGATAGGGGGTGCACTGGGCAGCTATTGTGCTTTTACATATATTTGCCATGAGAGAATTATTTTTTTTTATCCACGGTAAATGCAGTAAATTCGTCTTTAGAAGTGGAAATATGTCACAAACATATTGCCACTAACCTAAAGTTCGCAGCTTATGCCTAATCATCGGATGGCGCTGATACTGCTCATAAGTATATTAACAATTTGTTCAGAGACCTTGCTTGATGATACGTACTTTAGTAACTACCAGATAGGTCAACTCTGAAAACTGAAAAATGAAATATTGATATTTATTCAAGATAAAACAAAGGGGATTAAGTAGAAGACAAAAATGTTTTGGAACTACATAGACGTGTCAGTGTATTATAATTTGTTGGTGACAACCTTCACACTGGGTATTGATACAGGACGCCTGTATCTCATCAAAAAAGTAGTATTCTATTGTGTATGTAGTGTAAATATAAATGTATATGTATGTGTACGCGTGTGTAGTTAATATATATACTCTTTTACTCTTTTACTTATTTCAGTCATTTGACTGTGGCCATGCTAGAGCACCGCCTTTAGTCGAGCAAATCGACTCCACGACTTATTCTTTGCAAGCCTACTACTTATTCTATCGGTGTCTTTTGCTCAACCGCTAAGTTACGGCGACGTAAACACACCAGCATCGGTTGTCAAGCGATGTTGGGGGGACAAACACAGACACACAAACATACACACACACACACAACACACACACACACACGCACACATATATATATATATATATATATATATACACATATATACGATGGGCTTCTTTCAGTTTCCGTCCACCAAATCCACTCACAAGGCTTTGGTCGACCCAAGGCTAAAGTAGAAGACACTTGCCCAAGCTGCCACGCAGTGGGACTGAACCCGGAACCATGTGGTTGGTAAACAAGCTACTTACCACACAGCCACTCCTACGCCTATGTGTACAAAATTATATAGGTGTGTGTGTGTGTGTGTGTGTGTGTGTGTGTATTCTTTGGATCCATTCTAGAGTTCTCATGAATCATTCTAGTCATATAGAATGCCCTCAAACTAAGGGGGTACTTCAGATATTTACATTTCAATCAGAACTCATTATATGCTTCATTAAGTATCGCAAATTAGTATAACATTTCTAACTCTGCCGATTTCTTTCAATTTATCTGTTACTGTATGCCTTTCCATGTGACATTAAAATTATGTACGGAGTATTCTGAATTTAAGCCTCTAGTTTTCTCGTTTGTCGACATCAATATTTCTGTGCATTGTCGCTTTTATATTTAATGGATCGAAATTTTCTATGCGTGCAGTTAAATATTCCAGATTTATTCCAGTGACAGTGGTGCATAAATCGTTGTCAGATATTGATTTAGTTTGAGAAGGAACATTCAAATGTAGTACCCATAATTGTTGATGTGTGATTTCTCCACTCTATCATTATGTGATCTACGTTTAAGTATCAAAAGGTATTCTTATTTCTTTGAGCAGGTAAGAAATTATAATGACTATATACGTACTAAGGCTTTCTGCCTTTGTTTTAGTTTCCAAGCAATGTACTGTCAGCCATAAGTAATTAACTTGACAATATTCAACCGCCAAGTTGTACAAATGTGGTATTAAATGCATTGTTTTTATTTTACGTTCATGATTTAGCGTTGAGTTTGAGGGCATTAATTAGCAATGAAGTTGAGATGGCGATGTCTATGCTGAAAGCCATAGATCATTAGATCCCGTTTATAAATCTGAGAAACATTTTTGAGCTGAAATATATTATAGTGACCGAACTTCCTTGAGTATTTCTCGAGTTGATGACGGTATTTGGAAAGGAAGCTACACGTGCCTAGCGTGAGAGAGCTATATGTCGCACATTTGTTTTAGGTTTCATGATGATTGCTAAATGTGCTACTGGGAATTTTTCGAAGTATAATTTTTCTTTTCATTCATGGATGCAGTGGAGAAATATTATGGATATATATTTGCACCTGAATAATAAAACGTACTACATTTGATCTCATGCAGGTGTTGTACTGCCGGGAAGATTTGTCCGTGTCAATTAGTTCTCATAACGGTGAGTTATTCTCCATTTCTTTCTTCATTCATATTGTGATTTATATTTTACTTCCAGTTTCGGTGTTCAGAAGATAGGGAGCTCACAAAATGGTAGCTTAAAAGATGAAGACAACGCGGGTGGGGAAATGCGACATGAGCGAGTGTGATAAGAAAGTGATACTACTGCAGATAGAGAAGAAAGAGAATTCCTGTCAAACGTTGAAGCTGAGGTTGAAGCGTTATATATTAATCGTCTATATTATCCATCATATGAGGGAGAATATAGACGATTAAATTGATTCTAATATCACCCTAGAACTTGGTTAGTATTTAGAAAAGAACTATTTTACTATATGAGTAAACCTACAGTTTTAATTCTTTTATTAAAATTATTTTGAAAATAATGAAAAATTCAGTCAAATTTGTATTGAGAACAAAGTAGGAAATTTTCATAAAATATTTTTAGATTACTTTAAAAATAGGAAGGTTGCACCACAGAATCAAAGACGGTCTCAGTTGCTCGATATCAGGAGGGTTAAAATCAAATAAAATTTATAACTTTTTCAGCTTCAAATGTTTGGTAGGAAAATGTCAGCAAATGTAATTTTATATTTTGCTTGATTACAACGCACTAATTTTAACGGTTTCAAATTCTAGTATGCAGTTCCTTCTTAAATTATGATTCTTATACTTATTGTAAAATTGTGTGGATATAGTTTTTCAGCATGTACATATTATCTGCATCTTATGAGTGAGATTAATTAGATTTATTATTTACATGAGATGATTATTGTTGCAACGATGTTCTTCTCTTTCTTAATACGAGTAAATATCAAAAACTGATTGGGCATAAATAATATATAGCATATACAGATTATATGACTGTTTATAAATATCGGCTTATATTAGGAAATATCTGTTTCAGAATAAAGTCTGAGTCACAGTTTCTTTCATACAAGTAACTGGTATTTTATAATTTTAACCACGATCATATTTTGTATCACAACTGGCATCTTATAAAAAATATATTTTGGTCGTGAAACATAAACACATATCAACCAGGTGGAACATAACGAACTCTTCAACTGTGTTTCTGATCTAAAATATTAATATTTAAATAGTAAAAAATCTCTTAAAACACAAAAAATTCATGTACCAAGAGCAACTTTGAATTATGGATTTTCTGTCAGAACTTAATCCTTAACTTTTACTTCTTACTTGATTCACTATGTATGTATGTATGTATGTATGTATGTATGTCATTATTCAGCTTTATTTCAAGATTTCTTGCCAATAGAGAAAGAGTCGGGTTCTAACCTAGATCCAAGGTTCCTCCATTGGGGTTTCAACATCAACAACAGGGTATTTATGTATGTATGCATGTATGTATGCACATATTTATAGGTGCAGATTCGTATAATTTGTTTTATGTATGGGCTTATAGTAAAAGACACTTAACCAAAATTCCACACTGTGGAATTGAACACAAAACGACGAAGCAAACTTCTTAAACATTCCGACGTTTCTGCGCCTATTTATATTTTAAGACATTTTTATGAAGTGTTTTATAATCCATCCTTTCACAGTATTCATTTCCAATTAAATGAAACCGATAATATCAGTTGATTTCCATGGGCGAGTAAGTACAATTACCAATGCTAATCTGTTTGTTGGTATATAACCACGTCTGTTACATAAACCGCAAATTCCAAAATTATATTTATGCCATTTTTTTTCAAAAAAAGCTCCATTAATAATTAACTTTTGATCTAAATTCTTGTTATAATGAAACATTTCGGCTAAAAGAACGTTCGTGCCTGAGATCCATTTATCAGTTAAAGTCTAGCTCAATAGAGAGAACATTTCAATCATTTTCAGTTTTTATGTATCTGATTGTTAAATGTGCTCTCGGGTTTTGTTACCTTTGAATGCGGTCAATGCTTCAATAGTAAAAATCGTTAAATTTCTTTCCACGTAGACGTATATAGCAACAACTTACTCCGTAGTCATCATACTTGCTACCTTTTACCTCCAGGAATATCTGAATTCAAGCTCTAATTCAAAATATTACGACTCACAATGCAATAGTGTAGAATATTACACTTTCATTCAGCCACAAGCAAAATGAACATAATTACTGAACACATTATCAGATACAGTTGGAAAGAGAATTGTGGACATTTACCAAATATTTATTTAAATATAGCCACGAACTCATTTTGTATCAATATTCTCAAATATTTCCTTCACAGCAGGTTATTAGTTGCTATATATTACATGCAGTATGTATTTCTATTGTATTTACACATTTTCGACTTTCAGTTGCATACCTGACAATCATCCCTGAAAGCCAAAGCCACAGTTTTTCAGATAACCATATTTATAGCTCTGAAGTGAAAGCAATAATTATGACATCTGCTACCTGCTTAAATATAGTCTTCGCAATATAACTTCTTCAAAATCTTCTATACATCTTTTCAAAAGCTTATATACATCTTTTCAAGATCTAGGAATCAATTCGCCTGAAATTCTTGGAGTATTTAATATCCATCTACGAGACGTTTCAGACTGTTTTTCAGGAACAAATATTTATTTATTTGTTAGTATCAAAAGTCAATCACACGGAGCTGCGATTTCCTGTCAACTTGTGCATATATACACATATATATATATATATATATATATAGTAAAGTTTATGTGCTAACAGAATGTGGCAGTCCTATAAAGGACGATGTTACTGTTGTTTTACCCCCAGGAAAACATCTTTTCCAGCTGGCTGTCGACACAGAGTTGGTGTCCGTATAGCATTTGCATGGGAGGTCATCGCTCCCATCTCTAGACTTACGTGACACTCACAGACCTAGGTTTCTGGGTAGTTACCTGTTCTCAGTGTGACACAATCACAGGCTAGTGATAAAAGCTCTCTCCACTCGCAAATACTATATATTCTTTAAATGCGGTAGTCCTATAAAGGACAATAATACTGTTGTTTTAGGACCAGGAAAACATATTTTCCAGCTGGTTTTATATATATAAATATATTGAATGTGTTTGTACCTATAGAAACGAAGCTAAAGCACGCATAGTAAAGCCAGTTGACACAGATCGGTCTTAAGCTGTGCTGTGTATGCGCAATAAGTTTTAACGTTCTGGCTTACTTCTGATGTTTGCAGCAGTGCTTGGAAGGAAGGGTGTGTAGCGTGTGATGCATCAACTTTTGCCGAAAGCTTGGTGATACCTGTTCAGAGGCCTACGCAATTTTTTCAAAAAGTTTCATCGTTCTCGACACAATTAAGGAGACCTTGTGCAACTGAAACCCGAGTGTCTCCTTGGCCAGCTGAAAGCAGTTTTGGCACAAATTTGGTAGACACGTGTTTTATACCCAAATCTTCAGTGATAATGAACTGAACTGAACCGTAACTAATCTGCATATCCCCTTATAACTCACAGTTGGTGATTCGACGACTTCCCCTCACAGCTGCAGGCACATCTATTTTTCTCAGTTCTGTTGGTTGCGAGTCTCCCAGAACGTTCGTCAATATCGACAGTTTTCGACCACTCGTGCACATGTGTGCGGCTCATACACTCCTCTCCATACTCTTTCCGCAACTTTGCGTAAGTATTTGAGCAGGTATTACTACGATAACTTTCTCTGCCATAGTCAATGCGACGATCACACACTACACACCTTCCTTCCAATCACTATACAACGGAAGTGAGCTATAACGTTAAAACTTAGTGCGCATGCACAGCAGAGTTCAAGGTCAATTTTTGCCAAGCGGCATTTCTCTGCGTGATTTAGCTTTTGTTATTACTATATCAACAGTCTGGATACTTATGTATCGGACATTATATATATGTATATATATATATATATATATATATATATATATATATAACAATTTAGGAATGGCCTAAACAGGCCATTCGTCCACCAGAAAGAGCAGCCAGAACTCCAACCGCCAAGTAGTGCAATTCGGAAATAAGGTGAAAATTTAAAAACGTTTACCCTAATTCATCTTTTATACGATGCATCGTTTCAGTGTCTTTAATGATAGACCAGCTTAATTAAATTAAATTAAGCTAGTCTACCATAGGTCACACTTCATCAGTAAAAGAAACCTGGGAGAGACGGATATACACGAGGCGACTGTATCAATGCCTCGGGAATATCTGTCTTAAAATTTTCAAGACCAACGCATTGGCGCCAAACTTATCGGCAGCAAATATAAACTGCCGATTCAATCTCAGAATTAGTCAGAAAATTATCAATTAATCAATTTAGGGTAGCAAAAAATTCAGTAAAAATTTATCGCTACCAGCGGCCTAGTGGAAAAGAGAAAATAGTCAAAGACTAAATATATATAAATATAACAATTTAGGAATGGCCTAAACAGGCCATTCGTCCACCAGAAAGAGCAGCCAGAACTCCAACCGCCAAGTAGTGCAATTCGGAAATAAGGTGAAAATTAAAAACGTTTACCCTAATTCATCTTTTATAAGATGCATCGTTTCAGTGTCTTAATGATAGACCAGCTTAATTAAATTAAATAAGCTAGTCTACCATAGGTCACACTTCATCAGTAAAAGAAACCTGGGAGAGACGGATATACACGAGGCGACTGTATCAATGCCTCGGGAATATCTGTCTTAAAATTTTCAAGACCAATGCATTCGCGCCAAACTTATCGGCAGCAAATATAAACTGCCGATTCAATCTCAGAATTAGTCAGAAAATTATCAATTAATCAATTTAGGGTAGCAAAAAATTCAGTAAAAATTTATCGCTACCAGCGGCCTAGTGGAAAAGAGAAAATAGTCAATTAGGGTAAACGTTTTTAAATTTTCACCTTATTTCCGAATTGCACTACTTGGCGGTTGGAGTTCTGGCTGCTCTTTCTGGTGGACGAATGGCCTGTTTAGGCCATTCCTAATTGTTATATTTATATATATTTAGTCTTTGACTATTTTCTCTTTTCCACTAGGCCGCTGGTAGCGATAAATTTTTACTGAATTTTTTGCTACCCTAAATTGATTAATATATATATATATATATATATATATTGTATGTATGTATATATGTATATATAATATATATATATATATATATATATATATAACAATTTAGGAATGGCCTAAACAGGCCATTCGTCCACCAGAAAGAGCAGCCAGAACTCCAACCGCCAAGTAGTGCATTCGGAAATAAGGTGAAAATTTAAAAACGTTTACCCTAATTCATCTTTTATACGATGCATCGTTTCAGTGTCTTTAATGATAGACCAGCTTAATTAAATTAAATTAAGCTAGTCTACCATAGGTCACACTTCATCAGTAAAAGAAACCTGGGAGAGACGGATATACACGAGGCGACTGTATCAATGCCTCGGGAATATCTGTCTTAAAATTTTCAAGACCAACGCATTGGCGCCAAACTTATCGGCAGCAAATATAAACTGCCGATTCAATCTCAGAATAGTCAGAAAATTATCAATTAATCAATTTAGGGTAGCAAAAAATTCAGTAAAAATTTATCGCTACCAGCGGCCTAGTGGAAAAGAGAAAATAGTCAAAGACTAAATATATATAAATATAACAATTTAGGAATGGCCTAAACAGGCCATTCGTCCACCAGAAAGAGCAGCCAGAACTCCAACCGCCAAGTAGTGCAATTCGGAAATAAGGTGAAAATTTAAAAACGTTTACCCTAATTCATCTTTTATAAGATGCATCGTTTCAGTGTCTTTAATGATAGACCAGCTTAATTAAATTAAATTAAGCTAGTCTACCATAGGTCACACTTCATCAGTAAAAGAAACCTGGGAGAGACGGATATACACGAGGCGACTGTATCAATGCCTCGGGAATATCTGTCTTAAAATTTTCAAGACCAATGCATTCGCGCCAAACTTATCGGCAGCAAAATAAACTGCCGATTCAATCTCAGAATTAGTCAGAAAATTATCAATTAATCAATTTAGGGTAGCAAAAAATTCAGTAAAAATTTATCGCTACCAGCGGCCTAGTGGAAAAGAGAAAATAGTCAATTAGGGTAAACGTTTTTAAATTTTCACCTTATTTCCGAATTGCACTACTTGGCGGTTGGAGTTCTGGCTGCTCTTTCTGGTGGACGAATGGCCTGTTTAGGCCATTCCTAAATTGTTATATTTATATATATTTAGTCTTTGACTATTTTCTCTTTTCCACTAGGCCGCTGGTAGCGATAAATTTTTACTGAATTTTTTGCTACCCTAAATTGATTAATATATATATATATATATATATATATATTGTATGTATGTATATATGTATATATATATATATATATATATGTATATGGGGGGGTTGTGAGTGTGTGTACAGCCACGTAATTAATGCTCAGAAAACGATTGTATATACTAACATAAAACATTACTTGTTTGTCATTTGTTTCATATATATATATATAATGAGAGAGAGAGAGGGGGGAGACAGAAAGAAAGAGAGGGATTATATATAATAATTGCAGTATATATATAACATAATATAACGCAACATATGGATAGGTGAGCACCTGAGTATTTGTGCAAGTATTTGTGAGTGCAGGAAAGATATATACATTCAGCATATTTTTATGGAATCTATATATTAGTTGCAGCTTGACACAGCACCCCATTAGGTATAATTCAAGATACAGAAATGTCTGTATACTTGTGTGTTTGTGTGTATGCCTGAATGTATGTTTACTTTTGTAATTATATAGATAGAGAGACACACATACATACATACAGATGGATAGATAGACAGACAGATAGATTGATAGATTGATAGATGGATAAATTGATAGGTATGTAGATAGATAAAGGAAGTATATAACAAATATGGTAATGATGACAGCGGTTGGATTTTTAATATATTCAGTGTAGTTATACGTATTAGAGACCCTGAGCTTACAGAAAACAATACGTATTTAGAATCATGGTCTAGAAATGAAACTGTAAAAAAGCGGATTTTTCAGGCATTCCATAATGTTGCATGGCTTCTTGTTACCTGTGTATTATTTCTTCTTTTTCAGTATTTTCCAGGTTGTGCTCAAGAACTCTTATATGTGTTACATTCTTGGGAATATTTATTTAACAAAATTCCTGGCGGTGTTCAGTTGGTGATTCTGTGCGAGTAAGGTTAACGTAGGGACTCGTTTGATTTGAGGATTGGGTAAAGACGTTGACGCAGGTAAATTCGGCATCTACAGCGATATAACATCCTAGATACATAAAGAAAGATACAAGTTTAAAAGAAAATTCTTTTTATTGCTTATAAGTTGGAGAGTATTATCTTGATATAATTCTTTTTCGATGCCTGTGATGTAAATCTTGAGATCTTGGGCACATGTGAATCTAAACATGTCGTTAACAAATACTGCAGTATTTGTTCCCACACTGACATTGCAGAATGCATTAAAATTTGTATCTTTCCACATTGTATCATTGGAGTAGATCAATAGTTTCCGTGCATGTCTAAGTATATTTGAATCCATTTCGGAGGCATTTATAATCGTTCTGGCAAAATAGACGGCCTTCATGTCTTGTGGTTCGGTCATGCATATAAAGTCATTTGTGAAGTGAAACTGCAAGAATCTAGTTGTAGGCATGAACTTAAGCCATATACTCTACTGTTTCAAATTTGCTGCTCGAGGCATAACGGAAGCTGTAGTTTTGATAGTTGTTCATGGTCGGAAGCTATAGTTTTGATAGTTGTTCTGATATGGAATTTCAAAAACCCTATATATTAATCAATATACGATTCCAAAGACAGAATCGTTTGATTTCTGGAGATGTATATTTAACTGTGAAAATATATCTATTCTCTGTCTGGTCATCGTGTTACACCTGTTAGTTGAAGGAGTCTGATTACTGTTAGAAAGAACACTTAAAAATCAGAGAAAAGCCAAACTTTAATTGAACATGCTTAATATATAAATTATTGTTGAAATATTCATTTAATCAGATGTTACCTAGGAAGCTAGTCAATTTTCCTTTACCTTGGGGTTTGAGGCCAGATTAAACCGTTGGGTTTATATGTCTTCAATAAGAGGAGTTAAAGAAGAAATGTAGTTTATAGGATTTATGCAAGTGATCTTATAGTATACTATGAAACAGTTAGGTAAAAAGCCGATACGAGTGGGGCAGCGCAAAAGTATTGGGTGTATGAGTGGAGGAAGTAGATTTGGTAGTTTCTCAGTAGAGAGAGACAGTATCAATCTTTCAGCTCCAATGCATAACCATAAACATGTCAAAGAACATAGCATTAAGACAGATATTAATGGTTAGCGAAGGAGAGCGAGCGGGAGGATGAAGTGGGGCAAATAAGGAAAATAAACCAGTGCAAAAATAAAAAGAAAAGAGAAAAGAATAAAAATCAATAAACACATTAATAAATAAATGCAAAAGTAATAAATGATGCAACGCCTGCAAGTTGGCAGCTTTCAAGTATGTAGCACCATCAACATCAGCAACATAATCGTCGTCGTCATCATCACCATCACCTAAAAAGGACAATATTAGGTGATAAAACTGATAATAGCTATAATATATATATATATGCGAGGGCTGATGAAATAGATAAAGAAATATAATTGTTTTATCAACATCACCTCCATTTTCATCACCATCATAATCATCATTATCATGATCTGGGTCAAATTGTGTATACTGAAATTGGATATGCAAAATGGGTGTCAGTGAAAAAATTTATTATATTTCACTAACTTTAATTACAAATAAAAAGAATAATAATAATGATTATTACTATTCGCGTTAACGACAAGAAAGTTTAAAGACTAAATTTATATATATATATATATATATATATATATATATATACTAAGCAATAAGGGTTAGCAACGAGTTGCCTTACCACATACCGAATTTAGAAATAGCAGTCAAAGGGTTATAGCTATTTCTTCTACTAAAAAGGGAGATCTCAGTAAAAACAGCATTTGGAAGCAGACACAAACAGGTAAGAGAGAATGAATTGACTGCAATCTATCATACATTGATAGATTGCAGTCAATTCATTCTCTCTTACCTGTTTGTGTCTGCCTTCCAAATGCTGTTT
Organism: Octopus sinensis; assembly: GCF_006345805.1. Lineage (NCBI taxonomy): Eukaryota > Metazoa > Mollusca > Cephalopoda > Octopoda > Octopodidae > Octopus > Octopus sinensis. Next base: position 88,431,267 of record NC_043000.1, read on the forward strand.
TTACTGAGATCTCCCTTTTTAGTAGAAGAAATAGCTATAACCTTTGACTGCTATTTCTAAATTCGGTATGTGGTAAGGCAACTCGTTGCTAAACCCTTATTGCTTAGTATTACTTAAATTTTCCTCGAATGAGGCTTTTACATGCCGAAGACTACTTGGTGTAATTGATAATTTTTCCAAATTAATTAATTTCACCCTTCATTATTACGGATATATATATATATATATATATATATATATATGAAGGAATATTTGAAAATGCAATTTTAAATATGTTTATTCGCTTGACCGGTTTCACATTTTTAGGAAAAGATTGTCAAAAGTAAAATGTAAAGCTTTGTATAAGCTTTGTTGTGTTAAGTATTGGTTGTCACAAAAGTATTGAAATACACATATACATTCTTTGATAATAATAAGAAAATGTTAAAAACAGTTTACAAGAAAGTATTGAAGAAAGCAGTCAACAAAAAAGTATTAGAAGTTCAATAAAAATCATGTTTGTTTGGTAGTATATATATATACACAGAAGGAGATATATTTAAGATTTTGCAAACAATTGGGAGAGAAACCAATCTGTCTTTTTGGCATTTTTTCTGTCTTGTGTCTAGCTAACGAATGTTTGCTATCTTAAGAGACAGTGAGAGAATTTGGTTGGAGTGGTGGGAAGGAAGAGCAATGTAGAATTAAAAGTATGTTTTTGTTCCTGGACTAGTCTGTCATGGTTCAGTGGTTTTGGGGACTGGTCTTAGAGATCAGAGTGGTGTAAGTGTGTGTGTCTCTGTGCACATGTCTATGTGTGCGTGTATATACATGTGTTTGTGTATGAGAGCCATTTTTGATTGGTCCGAGAGTTTATCGTGGCGTGTGTATATGGGTCTGTGTGAGTTTTATATTGGGTAGGATGGTGTGTGTATATGTGTGCACGTTTGTGTGTGTTTATGTATGTGATTGATATTTGTTAGGGTGTTGTGTATGTGCATGTGTTTGTATGTGTTTGTTCGCGCGTGTATATGTGTGGGTCAGTATATGTGCGTATGTATGTTTGTGTGTTTTGTGTTGGTGGCGATGTTATGTGTGTTTACGTGAGTGTGTGTGTGTACGTTCGTGTGTGTGTCTCTGAATATATTTGTGTTGTTTTGATTGTCCTTGTGGTGTGTGTGTGAGCAACAGTATGTGTGTGAGGGTGCATATGTATGTTTGTGTAGGTTTGTGTGGATGTGTATGTGTGTGAGTGTGTTGTATTTATCAGGTGTTCTGTGTGTGTCCGTGTGTGTTGGGTTTATCCGGGTGGTATGCATGTCTGAGCATGTGCGTTTCGTGTATGTTGGTACTGAATATGCGTTTGTGTGTGTGTGTGTGTGTGTGTATATGTGGGCATGGTTTATGTAGTTTCCGGATGTACGTGTGGGCACATGTGTGTGTGCTGTATTTGTGAGTGACTTGTTTTGTTTGTATTGTTAGTGCAGTGTCGGTGTATACGTGTGGGAGTGTTTGCGTGAGTATGTCTATGTGTCTTGTATTTGTCGGAGTGGTGTGTCTCATTGTGTGTACATGTGTGTGTATATAAATACACACACATATACACACAAATATATATAAATACATATAATGTACTAATACGTGGTAGAAGATTCAACAAAAGAGTACTCCATCTGGTGGGAGATAATTACATACATATATATACATATACATACATACATACATACATACATACATGCATACATATATACATATATATATATGTATGTTTGTATGTATATATATATACAGGGGTGAACAGAATAATGGGAACACCTTAACATTTCAAACAAATTTATTTTAGCATGGGTCAGGACTGCCTTTGGCAGTAATTACAGCTTGACTTCTATGAAGGTATTTTTGTCTATTCTTCACCTAAAATACTCTCCAGTTCTTGTAGTGATGATCACGAAGAATATCGACTCTTTACTTGTTTTTTTAAAATGCACCATAAATGTTTAATAATATTGAGATCTGGGAATTGTGGTGGTCAGATATGATGTTCAACTTCACTATAATGTTCCTCCTGCCATTGAGTAACAACTTTAGATGTGTGAATTGGTGCTTATCTTCATGAAACATGGCTCCCCCCCCCCGGAAAGAGTTCCGCAACCATAAGATGAATTCGATCAAATAAAATGCTTAGTCGTGACTATTAATTCTGCAATGAAGGGAAACCATTGGGCTGTATTTGCACGATATAGCCCCCCCCCCCGATCAACACTGATCCTCCTCCATGTTTAACGATTGGAAGAAGGCTGTCTGGGTCAAATGCTTCTTCTGGCTGTGTACTCGGCCGGTGGTCGGAAATAAGGTAAAGGATGACTCGTCCGAGAAAATAACCTTCTTTCACTGCTCCAGGGAACAATTATGTAGGTTTTTACTCCACTCTAAACGCTTTGCAACGTTAGTTTTTGAAAGTAGTTATTTTCTGATTGCAGCCTCCTGTGAAATCTGGCTTTGTGCAGTTTTATGTGGAAACTTTGTGGAAAGGGGGTCTTCGAGATGGTCATTAAGCTCTGCTGTAAATTTGGGAGCTATAATTTTGCGATACTTTCTAACAATTCGCCTAAGAATCTCACGGACACCATTTGAAAGTTTTGGTTTTCTTTCGGAGTGTTGTTTCAAGGAGGAGGTTTCTACCACTTTCTCAAAGACTGTCATTACTTTCGAGACAGTACTTCTTGATACATCAACTATTTCAGCTGTTTTCATTACTCTAAACGTCCGATAGAAGTGTCATTTTAATGAAATTCATTACCTTTTTCTGATGATATCTAAAAAGAAAGAGCAATTTTAGCAAAACATATTACGCAACACTAATAATAAATAAAAAAGAAAAAGAATAAACAAGCTTTTGACAGTTTTATAGATATTTCAAAATTATGATGCTATGATGCTAGGTGTATATATACATACATACATACATACATATATACATTGATGATTTTTTAAATTAATAAAGAAATTTAACACGAACACTTTATCCAATATTATTAAATTTCCAAATCCCAATGAGAAGAACAAAGTGAGTTGTAATTTGCAATTGCGATTATGGAGGCTTTTAAAATATCCGGAATAGTGTGGACTGGAAAGTTATCGTATATTAAATACGAGTCATATATTATATTGACTGTCATCAGTATTGATGTCAGCATCATTAGCATTGTTTATACATTCTCTTTCCTGCTTAATACAACACACACGTCCTAAAATCTATACATGTACAAACATACGTATATATATATATATATATATATATATATCGTGACGCATATTTGCCATTTGAATATGGCTAACCCCTAAGGGTGGATGCTACTGTAGTTTGTAGCCCCAGTAGCATCCACCCTTAGGGGTTAGCCATATTCAAATGGCAAATATGCGTCACGATGTGTTACCACTACTGTTTATAACTCGCTCTGAGATTTATCAATTTTATATATATATATATATATATATATATATAAGCATAAGGTCGCACGGGGCATCTAACCTGTTTCGAATTAGGAGTCAAAACGCCCACAAACCCCCGATAGCACTGATAATATGGCATTGAACAACGACATTAAATACCATTAAAGATAGTGCCATACTGCTATTCGTATACCATAGTTTCAAATTTTGACCTTGAGGGCCTCAACCCTCTTCAGCACGATTTACCGAGGGGAAAAATTCAAAACACGTCATGTTGAACTCTGGTGGCGTTCTGATTTGTTTTGCGCGAAAAGCAGAACTGCCTCAGTGCAGAAAAATTCGATAATGAATGAATATCCAGATATTATCATTCTTAATATTATCTGCAGTAAATATAATATAGTGATAATTCTCTTTCAGAGACTTAGGTTATTAAGTCTGAAATTCTCAGACAAAGAGAATGTATTCAAATGTTTTATATTGTAAAATTCTTAGTTATGCATATTTTTCATTAACCGGTATGATGTTTATTGTTTGCATAATTCCTTTTGATTTTCACATTTTTCGGTGTGGATATGCATAAAAAAAACTAAAATCAAGTATGCTGCAATAACAAACGTGTCAACCTTTGTTTCGCTTTCTCTCTTCTTTCTTTAAATGCTTTGCCACATTAATTCATCAGAAATTCTACAACCAAGAATTCAAACGCAACTTTTAAAAATAACTCGCTGTGATGAGCTAAGTTAAGCATTATTTCCATGACAATTTTTTTTCCTGTTATGCACATGGGCTTCGTAGGATGCCTGAAGATTAGCTCATAGTTCGATAATAAAAGCCATAGCTTACATAAAGTAAATATTGGTAAAGATTTCAATTTCGATATTACACAATGCGCTTCATTTTGTTTAAAAATAAGAAGTTGAAATAAAACAACGATTGTTTCTTTGGAATAAGAACAAAGATAGGTTTTGTAAGAGCAGGAAGCATAGATAATTGAATTGACATGAATAACATTCACGTATCCAAATGATTGCATATTTTCAATTTTATCTCCTCATCTTTCACAGATTTGATGGTTGAAAGGCAACATCAAAACGAATAGCCCAGGGGGAATTAAAACTTGGAATTGTGTTGCATTAATAATGATGATGATGATGAGGAGGAGGATGGTGATGGTGATGGTGATGATGATGATGATGATGATAATGATAATGATAATGATAATAATAATAATAATAATAATAATATTAATAATAATAATAGTAATAATAATAATAATAATGATAATAACGATAATAATAATCCTTTGTTACAAGCACAAGGCTGGAATTTAGTAGGGAGGGGGCAATCGATTACATCGACTGCAGTATCTGACAAGAACTTAATTTATCGGCCCCGAAAGGATGAAAAGCAAAGCCGTCCTCGGGGGAATTTCTGAGTTCAAATTCCGCCGAGGCCGACTTTGAATATGTACCTGTTACGCGCTGGGCTTGATGTAATCGTCTTAATCCCTTCCCCCAAATGTGAGGCCTTGTGCTTTCAGTAGAAATAATAATGATAATAATAATAATAATAATAATAATTATTATTATTATTATTATTATTATTATTATTATTATTATCACCGTCATCATCAACATTAATGCAACACAGTTCCAAGTCTTGGTTTAATAATGATGATGAAGATAATGATGATTATGATGATGATGATGACGATGATGACGATGACGACGACGACAACAGCAACAACAATAACAACTTCATCATCATCAACAACAGCAACAACAACAACAATAAAAACAAAACCACAACAACAACAACAACAGCAACAATAATAATAGTAATAATAATAATAATAATAATAATAATAATAATAATAATAATAATAATAATAATAATAGTAATAATAAAAATACGTGTGTTGCTGGGTAGTAGTATTGTAAGTTGCTAACAGAATGCCGATAATCCACTAGATGTTGCGTAGGGGGAAAAAATCAGATTTTGCATGATTATCATCTACTTTATTAGAAACCTTCCATACAAAATACTTTGAAAGATAAAATGAAGAAAGGAAACCAAATATGATCAGCTAGAATGTTTAATATTGATGAAGATATTTAGAATAACGAAATATAAATGATAGTTTGCTGCAATTTAGAACTTACTGGAGTTAATAAGGAATGTTGATTTCAGAGAACTATTGTGAGGAAGTTCAGCCTTAAGATTTCCCTTGTTGACATGGTGGCACTTTAAAAGCAAGAATTGTCCATTCAATGAATATCTATGATTATTTAGCTTTTATAAAGTACATCTTCCAATAAATCAATGAATCGATAACCTTTGATTTCTCACTTATAATCTCAACTAACTTTTCCCGAATGTCCTCTTAGAAACAGGATGGATTCTGTTTTTATATATTCAAAGAAAGAAATGGCATCTTCAAAATATACTTCTTATTTTGACCAATCAGTGTAAAGTCGGTAACTTAACACTAAGGCAAACGGTTTCTCTGATATCAAAATTGAAATTTGGACTAATATTTTTTTTCTATATGAACGTTGGATTTCATCAGTGGACATTGCATTAAGCCCATATGCATCATAGAACAAAAACGGAAATATAAATGTCGCTTTTAATTTTTTACTTTTCATAAGATCGATTTGTTTTTAAAACTTTTAGTTGAATTATTGGCAGTAAAATCCGATAAATCAGAACGGCAATGCATTCAGAGAATGAGAACAATGTTTTTTTTAATGTTTACGAAAATAAGAATTTAGACCAGTCTAAATGAAACCCTTAGTAGTTCAATGGTAAGTAAGAGGAAATTGCTCCATGATCCACTGAGGAAGTTTAATATGAATCATTCATATATATCACTAAATTGGTCCAATGAGAGACAGTCTATCTAATCCCTGGGACTGTTAGAAATACTGGACAAATTTTCTAAAAGGCACTCTAAAAAGACGGAAGAACACATTAAACAATATCGTCGTTAGATTCTCTGTGGCTAGAATATTTCGATCATAAACGTACTTTAAAGAACTGATCTGGGTTTAAACCACAGTAACAACAAATATAACAAATTGCTATTCCCTATTCAAGTAATAGTGTCGAGTTGATCCGCAAAATGTCGACCTTCAGCCAATGATAGAAATTAATTTTATTTTGCTGTCTCTTTTTGAGACTATTTAGTATTCATTATTCTAATCCGTAATATAATGAAATACCTCTTGAAGCTTTAACTTCATAACACTCTTCAATTAACCGCTTAATGCTTTATTCTGCCTTGTATTTTAACGATAACCTTAAATGAAATGATATTCATAATTTTTTAATGATAAAGCTGTGAAGTACTCTTTTTCAGCTACAATGAGAACACATTCACTCTCATATCAAATGACGAATGTAATTAGCTATATGGAATGTGTTACATTACATGAAATACATTCTTAATTAATACGCTTGAATCTGTCTTCCTCCTATTTTCATTATTTCCAGAAATCTTTTCTGTGCAATTACAAGCGTTATCGTTTGTTTTTATGTCTCCACTTGTTACAAACATGAAACCTTAACAGCTAGTAAATGACTTTAATTGAATACGCATGTGTTCCTATAGAAGTGGTTATTGAATCATGTGATCCTACAGAGAATTCTGCAAACGATTTTTTGGGTGAAAAATCTTGTTAATTTATTTTCCTTAATCTTTTACATCCTTGGAACATCGTCATCCCTTATATAAGAATATACCAAAAACTATATTCGAATATAGTGAAAAGCTAGAAGAGTTTTTAGGGCACTGGATCGTATACCTTTTGACACACACACACACACACACACATTCATACTTTGTGCATACCAGGCTTGGTTCTCAAAAGCATTTAAAATAGTTATTAGAATTCCAATTAAATGCCAAAATGCTGCGACACTATTATTGACCTTAATATTCAGTGTTTTTCATTTGACAGAATTGCTAGCACGCCGGGCAAAATGTTTAGCGGAATTTCGCCTATCTTTATGCTCTGAATTAAAACTCTGCCGAGGTCGACTTTGGTTTTTATCCTTTCGGCGTCGATAAAATAAGTATCAGTTGAATAACGGGGTCGATGTAATCAAATTATTCCCTCCCACGAAATTTCTGGCCTTATGCCAAAATCTGAAACTAATATTAAGTGCCTCTACTAACCAGGCTTTCGTTTTAAATAAAGAATGAAAATTTATTCTACTCAGTAGAATAATCTAAATCAATCCAATATTTTCAAATTTACCAAGAGGAATAAATTTTAATTAGTTTAATCAATAAGAGTTTACTGAATATATTTTGTTAATAATTTTACCGTTATTTTCCAAGTTACCCTGTCTTTACTATAATAAAATGCAAATATTAGCCTCCCATGATAATAACGATAACTTATTTTATTTCCGAACTTTTTTCTCCAAAATATGAATGCTATTTACCTCTTATTTCTATGATAAACAAAAGTCAATTAGATATTAAATTTCCATTGCAATTTCCTATATTTACATTCAACTGCGTTACACACAACTACGTTTTTCATTTACTACAGGTGTGACAGAGAGACCTCCCAAATTTTTCACGGTCTTTTGTGCAGTGATAGGAAAGTTAAGCAGGTTCTAATGGTGTCTTGATGCAGCTAATGTTGGTTTCAAATTTGAGCTCATGGCTGGCAATTTCAGAGGGGGTATAAGTCGATTATACCGACCTCAGTGTCCAACTGGTGCTTATTTTATCGAACTCGAAAGGATGAAAGGCTAAATTGAGCTCGGCGGAATTTGAATTCAGAACGCAAAGAACTAAATAACGCTAAGCATTTTGCCCGGCATGCTAACGATCCTACCAGCTATTATTGTAGCGTTGTTTTTTCGATGCCATTAATTTTGGGCTAGTGTATTCCTTGCATTTATTGTTGAAACGTTTACCAATAAGGGTCAGTTTGAGGCTTCTTTTCTTCCTGCACCATGTATAAATATATTTATGTTAGATTAGTCATACGGCAGTTCAGCTTTCGTAAGCTGTTTTTATACTACTGCATTTCTTTAATTATCACTGAATTAAAGATGATATATAATTGCAATATATGATTTAGTTTTAAAACATTTCCACATCATTACACAATTATCTTGCAATATAAGAACTAAATTCATATTGTTGATAACAGAGTAATCAGAAATAAATTCTCTTTATATACGTATAATATATCAGCAAATGTGATAGAAAGTCGTGAGTGCATTGTGTACTATAACTGCCTGATATCAGTATCTTACAGTAGCAGAGCGTGAAAATGTTGATGACATACATTTAATGTATAGAGGTACTTTACTAACACACCACATACTAAATCTACTGACCTAATAGCATGACTACATATTAGTTAGCCCCAAGTAACATTAACATAAATGTTCTAACGCCTCTCACTAAGCAATCTAAATGATATGGGAAATACATGCCAATGGTGTAGCCTGTTTTCATGACATCTTTCCACCAAATTTATTATCCTAATGTTAAAATGAGTTTGAAAAAAGAACGTTAAGAAAATCATTAACCTTAGACTGGTATTTGTCCTGAGTTATTAACGAATGAAATATGGTTAGGGAAATCGACGTGGAGGATTAGTTTGACAGGCCATCATTATTCATTTAAAAATAGTAAAAACACACAAAAAATCACATAGCCATACTAGCATGTAATTTGCATTTTCTTGAAGTTAAACCAGATAAAAACATAATTAATATTTCCTTAAATCAGTTTTGAATGATTTCATTTTGTAATATTAGCAAATATAGAACGCATTATGTAAATGTTATTTTACATCCATGTTATTTCAGTTAGTAACTGGATATATATTAATTTAAACTTTTTCTTAATGAAGAGGAACAAGAAATCATCATTGCTAATTAAAACATCGTAATTGGTTTTCTTCGTATGTGTCACTAACAAATTCATCAAATGCGAAACGATAAGATACTCCGACTACCGATATTTGCGATGAACATTCCAGAAGTTTTGAATATTTTATAGCAGTTAGAGTTATAATTGTTCTAGATTATTGTGATTTTAGTATATCATTATTGTGCTAGTAAGCTGATGTATCAACTCTTGTTATTCCCCTTTGAAGGACATGGCTCTAACAGTACTTTGAATATGCCCTGCAAAGCACTGATTGCCACAGCTGAATAGTATTCAGGATGGATTCGGGATGTGAAGACAATTTAGATGTTCGCCATGCAATAAAGTTTTGTATTGAACTGTGCAAAAACGCTACAGAAACTTAAGAAATACTTCAAGCTGTTCAGTGTTTTTAACTCGTATGAACAGAGCATGTTTTTAGCCAGCACAAGAAGTCAAACAAAGCAAGTCCGTCGGGAAGCTCATGATGATCTCCTTTTACGACAGCAGGGGCATAATCTATATCCATTAACTACTCTCTGACCAGACGGTTAACTAAGAGTACTTTGTGGTGGTTTGGAATGACTTCAGGTGGAGACCCCGTTGCAAAAGTCAGACTCTTCCACTCGGTGGCGCCTGTACTTGGAAACTACACCGTTCTACAATTGCATCTTGGCAACCCACTACTAGACACAGATGAGCATCAAAACTCACTCACAATCCCCAAAGTCCAGATCTTGCACCCTCTGGCTTTTTATTGTTCCCCAAACTAAAATGAGTATAAAGCAGGCTGTGACAAGGGTCCTGGTTACCTTCTATTTGGATGAATTCCTTCGGGCTTTCACGAAGTTGCTGTAGCAATACAAGGGCATTAAAGTAAGAAACTTCTACTTTGAATGAGATTAGAGTTTGACAATTCTTTGAAATTAATACGTCTCTCTGAACATGTCTCAGAACTTCTGAAATGCACCATGTAGTATCAAGATTGTCATTCATTCCTATGGAATTAATGAAATGACTACCATCAATAACATAAGTAACCAAGAAATTCTTTACAAGTCCTCTACTACAAAACTTGGCCATTGACTATTATACACTGAGATATAATATGTGTTTGTGTGATTTAACTACGGTAGTAGTTGAATAATATTCTTAAGGCCGCAATTTACTCACATGCAGCATCTTTCAGAGATCTTAACCAATTGGAAAACCATTAATATTCGTGAAGAGGACTGGTCCTAGCTAAATTTTGGCGGACAAATTGAGATCTGCTCGAGTAGAAAAAAGTTTACATCAAAATTTGTAGCAACGTTATAGGATAGTAAGTAACGCCACCAATTAAGTTTAGATCTAAATAACCTTATTATTTTAAACACATAATATATTTATCTTAGCCTCAATGATAGAAGAAAGCATGACGATTTTCGTAGTTTTGGTCCCATGCAACAAAAATTTTTATCAAAAAACTGGTAAGGTAAAATATCATTAGAATAATGTAAGGCAAAAAATTGGATTTAGCTATGATTAACTTTTTTTATTTTAAAAACAAACTATATTCTAATTAAGCTTAAATGATAAAGCTCAATTCGAGGAAGTTCATGGTATCAATTTCATACAATGACGTTTTAACAGAAAAGAGTTATTAGTGTTTGTTTCTCAAATTTGAAGGTGATGATATAGTTCTATGCTTTTTTATTAATATAGTTCTAGGGCATTTTTAATATATGTCACTGGCATCATTGAGGTAAAGATAACGTTATCCACGACATCGCTAATTGACACATTTGACACATTATTAATTAGCACAACGGCATGACCTGGAAAAAAACATGGATTACATCGAAAAATGCGAGTAAGAGAAATAATATTCTTAAGATTATAAATCTAGAAAAGTTCAGGACAAGTTATTACATCTGATAAAGTACAGAAAAAGAAAATTTTTACTTAAAATATTGCAGCAAAGGATAAAATCTGAATATTAAAAATTATTTGATTTTAATTTACAAAGTAACATTATAATTAAAAATCGTACCATCATTTTGTTAAAATATTGACACACTAATATTTAAAAAATGAGAGCCAGAAGTACCAATATAGGTAAAGTTTTAGGCAAAGTAGAATACTATATATGGTAGGCAAATTCATTATGTAAAAAATAGGCATTGGGTCAAGACTAAAAATGTGAAGACTTGGCAATAACTCAAGCAAATTTTACTGTGAATTTGTTGTTATAGGTAGATTTTACTGTAATATATAAATAATTTTTGAATTATTCTATTTACTATACTAACTAATTATGTGTTAATGTTATTTTTTATAACCTATTTTCAAATTTCTAATAATTAATAATTAAAAGAATTAATTTTTTAAGTGCAAAGAAAATATTGAGTTATTATTTTTATTTTTAATAGGAGTAACAAGTAATAACAAATAAAAGTAATGACTTGTAATAAAATTTTTAGCTTTAATACATGCTAATATTTTCTATATTTTCTAAATCTAAATATTGGGTCATCCCCTCCTCCTGGCTTGCGAAAGTTATGTGCGCCAAATGATTCTGGAAACTACGAAACAAATGGTAGTCTGAAGGAACGAGGTCGGGAGAATAAGATGGATGAGGAATTTTTTCCCAACCAAGCTCTTCGATCTTCTGTGATGTGATCTTTGGCGCGTGGGGTCGCGCATTGTCCTGATGAAACATCACTCCTTTTCGATTCACTAAAGCGAGTCTCTTTTTCTTCAAAGCTTCGATAGCTCTAATTGCTGAGAGTAGACTTGAGCATTCATTGTTGCAGTAGGTGGTAACAATTCAAAGCGAATTACTACTTTGCAATCCCACAAGATAGAGAGAAGAACCTTTTTTTCCCATGAAGTTCCCTTCTCGGTTGTGGTTGAGCTTATTCCCTTTTACAAAGTCACTGTTTACGACGTTTAACATTTCAATAGAAGATGCATTTTTCGTCACCAGTCACAGGTCTATCCACAAAGGGTGAAATGAGTTCGCGAGAATGGAAAGAAAAGCAGATGTCAACTCGGGATTTGTGGTTGCTTTCGAACAATTCATGATGCAGCCATTTACCAAGTTTTGGAAACTTTCCAAGTTGTTGAAGATGACGATGAACAGTTGTATGGTTTGAGCTAAGCTTTATTGCCAGTTCTTCAACTGATAATGCAGGATTTTCTTCAAGTAATGTCTCAGAACTGGACGTCCTGTTCGATCTTCATCTTCAAGGCCGAAATCTCCACTTTTGAATTTTGCAAACAATCTTCTACAAGTTCTTTCATTCAAGCATTCTTTCCCATAAATTGAGTGTGTTTCGAATCGCTTTGGCTGCAGAGTTCCCTTTTTTGTACTCCTAAAGCATTACGTGCCTCAAATGATCTTTGGATACTTCATGTTAGAAAGAGTTTAAATCAAAGAAATTTTAATTTTATTATTCTGTAAAACATTATTTAATTAGTTTAAATGTACACAAATGCATACAAATAATTTTAATTCCATTAGACATTCCAAAATACTATTAAATTTCATTCAATTTAAAAAAAGGTAAAATCGGACAGAACTTATTGGATGACCTGATATTTTCTTTCAAATTTTAGCAGCAATATTTTACCTTCACTTGACCCAGGTTATGTATATGCATAATGTACATATATATATATATATATATATATATATATATATAGGCACAGCCGTGGTTCTGTTGTTAGGAGCCTGCTTCTCAACCACATACTTTGGGATTCAGTCTCACTGCGTAGCACCTCCGGTTAGTGCTTTGTATTTTGACTGGAGAAGGAGGCAGTCAGAATTTTAGACAATTCTTTATTAGCGCTTTCGTTCGTTTAATCGAATTCTTCATAAAAAGAAATGTAAATTTGGTTGATTTTTTTTATTTAGAAAAGGAGAAAATTTTGTTTTTTGTGGAAAGGGAGAAAGAGAGAAAGATAGGGTGCAGAGCAATCAAGAAAGAGAAAAAAGCAAAGAGGGGGAAAATGGTTGAGAGAGAGAGAGAGAGAGAGAGAAAGGTTCTTTTTCAATTTGATATGATCAACCCATTGAAATTTCATTATAATTCCAGAAGGCATTTTTCTTTCTCCTTTCTTTCTCATCGTATAACTCAACATATTTGTAAATAGACACATTTTCTCATTATATGTATACCTCCTACTATATATATATATATAAGCAAACACACATACATCTATATACAACAGGCCCCTTTCTATTTCCGTGTATCAAATCTACTCACAAGGCATCTGTCGGCCAGAGGCTATAATACAGAGCCTCTGGAAAATGTTTGTGACCTCGTGTGTACCGTTGGCGATTTTTTTCTCTGTCTTCCCTTCTCTGGATCTTACCTTCTCGTATATTTCCGACGAAGAGCTCCGCTCGAAACGTTAAACCCTCCTTCCTTCCTGAGCGTCCAATAATACTGTATTTGTTCTACGTCCTCGCGTTGTTGTGTTTTCTGTGCTTTCTTGTTTGGATTAACTATCTAACTATATATACATGTATATATATAAATATATATACATATATATATATATATTATATATATATATATATATATATATATATAATATATATATATATATATACACAAAGATTTTCCCGGTTTGCTAACGATTATATAAGGTGGTCTTCTCGCTAAGTTATATTGAGTTGACAAATAAGTTCCCACCGTTTTTTAAAATTCAAATTTTTTAAAGTTTTAATAAAAAATAACAGCTAACTAATCAATAATGTATTAAAACTTGTTGTTTACAACTTCGTCCCAGCGTTCAACAAGACTTTGAATACCTCGTTGGTAGAAATCACCCGATTTCGACACAAAACATTGATCCAGCCAAGCTCTCAATTCTGCATCAGTATTGAATGAAGCTCCGCGCATAGCAATTGAAAGAGATCGAAAGAGGTGGAAATCCGTTGGTTCCAAATCAGGAGAGTATGGCGGGTGTGGCAGCATGTCCCAGCCATGCGTTTGAATGGATTCCTAGGTTATATTGGCGATATGAGGGCGGGTGTTGTCGTGCGGTAGAACTTCACGCTGCCGATTAGGTCTTTTCTCTTGAGTCGTTCCATTTGTTGAACATAGAGTTCCGCGTTGACCGTTTGGTTCCGTTCAAGTAATTCGTAATGGATAATCCCTCCACAGTCCCACCATACGCACAACATCGTTTTATGCGGATGAAGATCTTGTTTCACGCGTGGTGTCGCTTGTTTACCGGGACTAAGCCGTTTCTTACGCTGCTTCATATTGATGTACAGGCACCATGTTACGTCGCCAGTAACGATTCGGTAAAGAAATCGTTGTTTGTATCCATGAGTTGAGCAGTGATGAGCAGGCAAACAAGCGGAGATTGTGGCTCGTTGACTTTTGTTGTTGTCACTTACAGCATGCGGACCCATGCTCCATACTTCTGAACCTTTCCCATCGAGTGAAGATGCTTGCTTCTCTATAGCAGTGTGGGTCATTCCATTTTTTTGCGAGTTCCCTTGTCGTTTGATGAGAATTTTCGTGCAAAAGTTGGTTTAATCTATCTTCATCGAATTCAACTAAACGGCCAGAACGAGGTGCGTCTTTGAGGTCAGAATTTCGAGTTTTGAACTTGGCATACCAATCCCGAGCAGTTCTTTCGGCTATGGCACCCTCTCCATACACAGCACAAACGTCGCAGCGGCTTTTGCGGCCTTAGAACCTTGATTAAAAGCAAAACGAAGGTGTCGGAAATGCTCGTTTTTCTTAACTTGACATTCCATTGTAATGATCTAAATATAAACAAAAATTAACTAAAATTAACTAGAAAAAAAACAAAACAAAATAGATTCCAAAATGATTCAAAAATTGAACTCTCGAAAAAACAAATAGATTCCAAAATTTAAAAACGCAATAAATTCCAAAATTAAAAAAAAACGGCGGGAACTTAGTTGCCAACCCAATATATTAATGTATTACAATATTAAGGCGGCGAGCTAGCGAAAACGTTAGCACGCCGGGCGAAATGCTTAGCGGTATTTCGTCTGCCGCTATGTTCTGAGTTCAAATTCCGCCGAGGTCGACTTTGCCTTTCACCCTTCGGGGTCGATTAAATAAGTACCAGTTAAGCACTGGGGTCGATATAATCGACTTGATCCGTTTGTCTGTCCTTGTTTGTCCTGTCTGTGTTTAGCCCTTTGTGGGTAGTAAAGAAATAGGTATTTCGTCTGCCTTTATGTTCTGAGTTCAAATTCAGCTGAGGTCAACTTTGCCTTCCATCCTTTCGGAGTCGATAAATGAAGTACCATTTGCGGGTGTCGATCTAATCGACTGGCTCCCTCCTCAAACATTTCGGGCCCTGTACCTAGAGTAGAAAAGAATGTATTATAATGATAAGTCCAAAATATTATAGCTGTAACAAGCAAAGTTGAAAACTGTCGAAGTATATCAAATTATAACATTGATAATTACTCATTTCTAAAATTCGGACAAAATTTGAACATAGATATTTCTGTAACAATATTTGATATTCGTTATTATCTGATTATATAGTTATGAATACATGTATTGTTATTGTTATGTAAATAATTGATTAGGATAACATAATCTGGTCTTGTGACATCAGTATTGGAGCATAATGGCCAACACGGCATAGAATTACATTTATCATAAGATATACAATAGCTGAAATCGATTTAATTATCGAAAGATTGTTTGCATAAATGAAAATTTCATGTTCTTTTTTTTTATATCGTCATTTAGGAATAATAACATTATTGCCTACAAACTTTCTGTGACTCAGTCACAGATTCACTGAATTTATGATGGCAAGATTGATAAGGAAATATTTATAAGCCGATGGAAGGTGTTCGAATAGCACGGAATATTTGCTGGTGCATACACACTCCAGACGATATATGGCCATATATATATGGCTGTATAGAGTCACCATCACACCTTACGATATATATATATATATATATATATATATATATATATATATATATATATATCCGTAAATATAAGAGAGCCAACTTTGAATATGTTAACTCTAGTGCTAGAAATAGCTCCACCGGTAAAGGGTATTATTGAATTAATATCTAAAATTTTTTTCACCCTCATTATTGAATTTATGAATTTGATACGCTGCAGTAAATATTACATGCGGTATTCACTTCCACTAAGTCTTAGCATTTGCTTTCGGCGGGGAATTTGTAACTACAACCCTGAATGTAATTGATCGGACCACATGGGTAATCGTCGCCTGTAGGGGTCTGATTAATTGCATCGACAAATGTTACTGATGATTCATAGACAATTATGTGAGTATAATTTGCGTATTTTATTGATGAAGAAACAATTGTATAACATTAATCCATTTTTTAGTTGTATTTCAATTTCATTACTTTGAGTGTAGTGCTATTTCTATGTGGAATTATCGTTGGCGACTATACCGGTGGAGCTATTTCTAGCACTAGAGTTAACATATTCAAAGTTGGCTCTCTTATATTTACGGATAAATATGTATTTGTCTCACCGGTTTATTGTGCTAGGTCGCTTGGTGTTAAAATAAGGGTATTATTGAATTAATATCTAAAAATTTTTTCACCCTCATTATTGTATATATATATATATATATATATATATATAGTTTTACTTGTTTCTGTCAATGGCTTCCATGAAGGAGCGTTAGTCGAACAAATTGACTCAGTAGTTTGTTTAAGGATTAAGTTTGTACTTAGTTTTAAGTTTGTCAAGTGAGGGTGACATGACATACACAGAAACAATAAGACACGTACGTGGGTACGCATATACAAAATCACACACACACACAAGTATACCCATAGTTTACGTTTAGCAAAAACACACAAAAGGCATTGCTTGACCTGTGACTATTATAAAATACATTTACACAAGGCGCCGCACAATGCAACTGGACTCGAAATCACGCTGTTACAAAGTGAGTTTCTTAACCATACATGCATATGTTCATTCTGTTCGATATATCGAAAGGAAAATACAAACGCTGGCCACGTCGGTGTATTTATCCTAGATACCCTAAGGAAGCACACACTCTCCCATAGCTTGGCAATCTCATGTCACATGACAAGCCATACTATCGACAAGTACAGGAAGCAGGTGACAAGGATCTTCAAAGAATTCGCTATATCTATAACGGTCACTACCAATTTGACTAAGGCTGACTTCCTGTTCGTAAGCTGACTTAGGCTGACTTCCCTATACCTGCAAACGGGAAAATACTACCCTTACAGGGAAGCCAAGTAGAAAACCATATATATATTCACAAAAATTTCAACTATTCCTAGCTAATGTTAAAAGTCAAATCACAGGCATATATAGAAGAATCTCTAAGCTATCAGCAGATATATGGCTCTTCAAAAGTCCGTGTCGATTATAAGAAGGTATTAACAGGGAGTGGGTTCACTGAAAAGCTAGTAAATACTGCATCCAACTCCCGAATCCGAAGAGAACCAGAGCAAAATAATGTGGTTCAATCCACCATGTAATCTAAAAGTTTCGATCTATATAGCAAGGAGCTACTACTAAATACTAACTAAGACACAATACACTACATCATAAGCATCCAGTTTTCGACCCCTACATCATGAAGTTCATTTACCACTACGTTATGAAGTTCAATTATCCCTAATTAGACAACATTGCTTCTAACAGCAAACATATATCTACACAATTTCTAATACAACCCTTGACCTGCGATCGCCGAAATTCTACCTAGTGTCACCCCCGAAATAGTTGAACTTGTGCTAAAATTTGAAACCAAGCTAGCAGAACGCTTACGCGTCAGGCAAAATGCTTAGTGATATTTTGTCCGTCTTTATGTTCTGAATTCAAATTCCGTTGAGGTATATGTATGACATACATAATTCGAACTTATGACATACATACATGATACTAATTTATATAATACTAACATACATTCGAACATACAAGCTGAAATGAATATATGATTTTTCATGCAAAACTGAAGACTGCTTCCGTCAAGTTGAATCTTTTATGTTGCCATTATTTGATGGCACCTAATCATTTCGCTTCCCTTTTTGTCCCCACCGTTTAGTTATTCCGTTTTTCAGGAGAGATATTTGGAATTTAATACTTCACCTATTATAATTCCACTCACAAAGTTTAGGTCAAACTTACGGTAGTATAGACAGCACTTGTACATTACAGTGAGAGCGAACACAGAACCATGTTGCTCACTAAACGAACTTCTGATAAACATAGAATTATATCTACCTTCTTAATCTATATTTAATCCAATTAAGTTGAAGTTATAATTATTAAGAAAATTATAATGAAGTGGATTTAAATATTTGTTGTATATGTTCGAAGATGGATGGATGTAAATTTGTCGATGTATGTTAGTTTGCGGATAGATATGTGTACGGCTTCAGAGAATATATATTCAGGATTAATTTATTTCCCTTTTATATACTTGGGGAATTACTGAGTATATATTAAAATTATTGAATAAAAATGTTGCAATTATAATTCCATATATGTTGATAGAAAATATCAACCCTTAATTGTTATTAATGCTAATAAACAGATTTCAAGTTTAGAATAATTTCATCCTAAGAGTTTACATTTTAAATTGATTATAAATGGAAATGGGAACAAGCTTTAATGGCAAGTTATTGACGGATTACACGTCTAAATGAATGTAAAAGAGATGAAAAAATACTTTACAAACATTATTCTGATATTTTCATGAGTAGGAAGTATGTTAAACAAGTAAATTTCATTTCAGAGTACGTAAAGCTATGTGAAGATAATGTAAGCCTTTTATTTTAAACTCAAACTCAATGTATGTAACATGATTTATACTTGCAAATATTCCATTGCAAAAGTTAGTAATTGATTCTTGCATCTCATTGTTACTGGAAGTGCATTTGTTTCAATTCTTTAAATATTTTAGAGTAAATGCAGTGCATTAATCATTTGGAAAAAAACATTATATATTCATTAAAACAGTTGTATCTTCTCCAGAAATTGACTGAATTGAATATATGTGATTTGTTTTTAATCAATGTCTTTTCAGGGTTTTAGGTTTTATTTTCTCTTTCATAGAACTTTGGTTTAAAAAGAATAAATGTAATTTCAAAAATTAAGAAATGGGTAATATATTGGTTTCGAATTTTTGCAGAAGGACATCAATTTTGGTGGAGTGGTTCACTC
The DNA here is from genome assembly GCF_006345805.1 of Octopus sinensis. Classification (NCBI taxonomy): domain Eukaryota; kingdom Metazoa; phylum Mollusca; class Cephalopoda; order Octopoda; family Octopodidae; genus Octopus; species Octopus sinensis. The sequence continues at coordinate 88,450,800 of NC_043000.1, forward strand.
TATTAAATTAACCCGGAAAAGAGGAAAGGTAAAGTCGACCGCGGCGGAATTTGAACTTGGAATGCAAAGACAGACGAACTGCCTCTAAACTTTCTGCCCAGCGTGCTAACGATTGTTAGTTCACCGCTTAAAAGTGGATAATTATTAAAGTCAAATAATCAATGCAGCGATGTAACAAATGTTCGTCAAATGCAAATTAACAGTCGAATAAATTTTCAGCGTATTCCATTAACTTTCGTCTGGCTGTTAAATATCATTTTCCTAATTACAACTGTATAAGAAAATACGGGGAGTATTGAAAGTGTTAGTTACAAAAAATATTGTTTAAATCTGTAGGTCAAAAGGTAAAGATCCTGGCTAAGTTCATTGAGACCTTTAAATGATTTGCTCCAGATTTCAACCTCACCTTTACAGATGAACGATGTAATTTATTTCACTATCTATTCATGTTCGGTCCCTTTTACCCTACTTATTTGTTGCTTTGTTGCTCTTATTCATATTACTCAGGACCTGATCAGCCCTGATGATGACCGATGATCCGTCCGTGAACATCCATTTTATTTTATCAAACATACGTTACAGATATCTTACTTTTTAATGCGATAAGGTGTGAATTATGAAAACAGTGCTAGCAATATCTAGTTAGTTTATTGCTGCACAAAGCGATGCGGGGAAAATATTTCATTTTGTCAAAAAACGTGAGATCAATGATTTGGTAGAAATAGTAGATATTCTCATTAAGTTACTAATTAAGGCATCAGAGCTTTCGTTTTATGCCTCAAAATTTGAACTGCACAAAGAATGGTGGCCTATTTTCCCCACCAGGGAAGACAAGCTAAATACCAGTAACACTGAGATTAAATGAATTGGGTATATATACTCACCTATGGAGTTGCGAGTTTTCCCCCATCTAAAAAGCGACTATTAACTCTTAAACCACGTGCATCATCAAGTGATGCACATTTGTACAATGCGGGCATCTCAATTGAATTTATACTCACGCCGGATGCAAAGGAAAGTGAATATTTTACGAACATTTTTCGATAGTGAGATTGTAAATTTTATTGTGCGAGTAACTTGCAATTATGGAAGTTTTTGTATCTATATAAACTGAAAATATGCTTAAGAATTACACTTAAGAGAAATAGATATTTCTTTTGCTTTTCCCGTTTGTCACACAATCAGGCAATAATTTGCCGCTGCTTAAATGTTAAAGTATCGTACCAATTAGAAACCTCTTCGCGAAAAACCAATCCATTAAGAATAACTACCAAAAGTCCTTCAAATAAATGTGATTCATTCATATCTCTCACTATTAAATAAAAGACTAGCTCATGGTCTTAGATACACAGAAAAAGAAAAATCATATCAGGAACATATTTGATTACAGGTAGTAACAATTCAGAGCTAAACAACAACTACATACTAAGGTATAGTTGTCAACTTTTGCATTGGTTAACAAGGAACATAAACCTGCTGGGGCAATTAGCAAAAGAAGACAATGTTGAATATTTCCCGAGATTTTTTTGCGATTGTCAATGCAAATATAGATGTACTGCATTTTTGAGAAAATAATCAAGTCCATTGAAACCAGCCAGATATTATTACCGACCATAAAAAATTGATCATAAATTATCGTACTCCCCTAGTGTGCAATTTCAGATAGTCACTTAGATTTCGTAAATATTTTATTAATTCCAATACTTTTTCTTCACTATCGCCGCCACAGTAAGGGAAAATGTATTTTACATAAATATGCGTATACGTGTGTGTGTGTGTGTGTGTTTACATATTAAAATGAAGGTGTATACGATAGATTTTTAAAATTTAGTTTTTGCTTTTAGTACTTTTTAACTTTTAAGTTTCGACTTATAATATATTCCCGTGAAAACTAGTCAGTATATCAGTAGTTTCAAGGTGATGCAAACATGTTTGCGAAGAAAAGGTAACATACACACCACGCAAACAAGCACACGCACACGCACACACACGCACAAACACACGCCCGCCTACGCACATATAATGCATTGAAACTATATTTATATATTGTAGTCATATACATATGTTTACCTGTGTGTCTCTTTGTGTGTGTGTATGTGTGTGTATGTGTGTGTGTGTGTGTGCATGCGGGCGCAAGTGGTCTAGTTATATTATTTCAAATTTTCCTCTATAAGAAGACTCTCTCCAACCCTAAACCAAACCTTTTTCCTAATGGTGATTAGGCATCAAATTAGATTAAATCTATATACATAATGAATGTACGAGGTGTGATCAATAAGTATTCGGTCTGTTGCCATAGTAACGAAGCTAAATCACGTAGAGTAAAGCCGCTGGATAGAAATTGACTTTGAACTCCACTGTGCATGCGCACTAGGTTTTAACGTTCTTGCACACTTCTACTGTTTACAGCAGTGCTTGGAAGGAATGTGTGCAGCGTGTGATCGTCGTATTGACCATGAGAGGGAAAGTTGTCATGGCGATATCTGCTCAGAGGCCTACACAAGGTTGCAGAAAATCTATGGACAGGAGGTGGATGAAGCGCACACAAGTGTACGAGTGGTTCAGACGTTTCCAAGATGGCCAAAACATGTCGATATTGACGAACAATTCTGGGGAACTCGCAACCAGCAGAACTGAGGTAAATATCGCAGATGTGTGTGCAGCAGTGAGGAGAAATAGTGGAATCTCCAGCCGTAAGTTGCCAGAGAATGTCCAGATTAGTTTCGGTTCAGTTCAGTCTATTATCACTGATAATTTGGGTATGAGACGTGTGTCTGCCAAGTTTGTGCCAAAATTGCTTTCTGCTGACCAAGAAAACAATCACGTTTTAGATGTAGATCTCCTTCAGTGTGTCGAAAACGATGAAAAATATTTGAAAGCATTGCATAAGGATCTCAACAGGTATTGCAAAGCTTTTGGCAAAATTTGATGCAGATTCTCTGGTCAACTTTTTCAATCATGGTCAACGCGATGATCACACGCTACACACCTTCCTTCCAAGCACTTTCTTGTCCTTCCCAAATTCTTCAGTCCCTCTGCCTCCTACCTCTCTCCTCTCCTTCCACGTGACCGGTGTCCCACCAAGACTCATCTTTCTGTCTTGGTTTGACTGCCATACGTGTAGCATATCTTATATTCCTTCCTATGACTTTCATCCCTTATGTTCCTACCGTAAGTCTTCACTCCACACACACCAGCTTAATTTAATTCGTCCTTAGTCGAAAGACACCTGTTGTTAATGTTTTGTTGTAATTGTGTACCACTTCTCCGTCTTTTTTCGTCCTTGTTTTCGTATACATACCAGCCAGATTTGAGAAGTCCCGAGTGTATCCGGCCGAAACTGCAGGGACGTTCTGGAGCTGGACAGACGGTAGAAAGCTCCGAATGACCCGTACTTGTTTTTTTCAGTCCTTCCTTGTATCGTCCAACTGTCCGGGTGTTTGTTGTTGCCTCTTAACTTGTTCCACTTTTTCTTAATATATATACCTATAGCGGTGTACGTACACTTTTGGTCTCATATATATATATATATATATATATATATATATATATATATATATATATGTATGTGCATGTAAATGTATGTATGTATGCATGTATATGAAACGCAGAGTAGATAAAACAGGGGACAACTGATGAAGGGAATGTTTTTTATGCTGCATGCCTCGTTTCTCTGTTTTTTCGTTATTCAAAAATGTTCGTTTTCTATGTTTTTTTTTTTTTGTTTTCGTTTTTTTTTGTCTACGTTTTTTATGCATAAATGTATGTATTATTTATATTATTATATGATCGAACGCCACGCATCCTTTTCCAAGTGTATATATATATATATATATAATATATATATATATATATATATATATATATATAGTTACATACGTACATACATACACTAAAATAATTACCTTCCTCCCGAACTTTTACTTAAGTATATTACTAATAATAATAATAACTATAACCATTGCATATAAAATTAAAATTATTATTGCACTCGTTACCACACATAAATAACCACCTTTACACATTCTTAGTAACCAGAACTATCATTTGAACATGCACACTTGGTAACATTTATAACTGTTTAACCTCTTTGCCTTACAATTGTTAACTTTTTTGCCTTACATTAATAACCACATTTACATATCCTTAACAACATCTTAATACCCTTTGAACACAGACACAGACACATACACACGCACACATACACACACACACACACACATATATATGTATATGTAAATATATACGTGTATATGTATATTTGTATGTGTATTTGCGCGTACATACAAATCATAACAAAGGGAAATGGAAATTAATTAGAATTTTCATTTCCAGTGGACTAAAGTGTAAACATTTAATCCAAAGACTGTGTATTGGTCATAAAATACAGTGTACATTTAAACACATGAGGAATCCACTCATGGGATTCAACACGCTAGAAAGAACAGCTAGGTTCTATAACCGCAAACTTACGGATAATATTTATGTATATATATGAACGTTATGTGTGTGTGTGTATATATGTACGTGTATGTCAACATATATAACTATTTAAATCAATATGTGCCTATTTATATATTCATTTGTTTATTTATTCTTGTGTATATATTTGTATATGCAATTTCAGTTAATTTGTGCCTATTTACTCATTTGTTTATGTACTTTTTGTATATAGAAACGCCTTCTGTATACTTCGAAAGTGTTCTTTAACTTATATTATTCTCTCCCCGCCTATATTTTTTTTTTCAATTCAACTAAACAAAACTGAACAAGCATAATCATGTATATGAGTGTACAAGTATATGCATATGTATGTGTATGTATGTATGTGTAAGTATATATATATATATGTATATATATGTGTGTGTGTGTACATATATATATATATGAGTGGCTGTGTGGTAAATAGCTTGCTTACCAACCACTACGCGGCAACTTGGGCAACTGTCTTCTACTATAGCCTTGGGCCGACCAAAGCCTTGTGAGTGGATTTGATAGATGGGAACTGAAAGAACCCCTCGTATATATATATATATATATATATATATATATAATATATATATATATATATATATGTATGTGCGTTTATGTTTGTGTGTTTATGTTTTTCCCCCAGCATCGCTTGACAACCGATGCTGGTGTGTTTACGTCCCCGTAACTTAGCGGTTCGGCAAAAGACAAAGATAGAATAAGTACTAGGCTTACAAAGAATAAGCTCTGGGGACGATTTGCTTGGCTAAAGACGGTGCTCCAGCATGGTCGCAGTCAAATGACTGAAACAAGTAAAAGAATAAAAAATTTTTTATATATATACAGTTGCGGCCCAAATGTTCAGAACGGAATTGTTTTCGTCAGAAAAGTAAGTATAAGTTTTTATCAAACTACTTTTATATTCTGTAATTTTCGCAGACAATAAATACAATATTAATTGTTATTGTCTAAGATTTTGGTGTAATTTGAGAGAATAATAAAAAGTTATGAATGATTTAGTGATTTACTGCAAAACCCATGGCGGCCAAAATGATCAGAACGGTTGAAAAAATAACAAAATAATCAAAAATGACAGAGAATTCTGGAATTATTTAATATTTAGTGTGAAGCCCTTTAGCTTCAATCATACTCTGACATCTTTGACTGCATGAGGAAATTAAATTTTCAATTTCTTGCTGGGTGATCTTATTCCATTCTTCCTGAAGGGCATTACGTAATTGTTCAATTGTTTTAGGATTTCTGGCTTTCGAACATTCTCCTAGAATATTCCATATATTTTCAATAGGATTGAGATCTGGGCTTTGAGCAGGCCAATCCATAACAATAACCTTTTCAGCCTTAAGGAAGTTCATGACCACCTTAGCCTTGTTACATGGGGCATTGTCCTGCATGACTATGGGTGGTCGCTTAGTTGAATTTCTTAGCACAGGCAAGACATGATCTTTTACAAGTTGTTTATAAACTCCTGCATTTACCTTTCCATGTAATCGCACCAAAGGGCCCACACCATTTCCAGATATCATCCCCCAAACCATGACACTTCCTCCACCGAATTTAATACTAGGCGACAATTTTTCAACTACTTTTCTACGAACGTACCTTTTCCCATCTGAGCCAAATAACATAAACTTAGATTCATCACTGAAATGCACCGTTTGCCATTTTTCTTGAGACCACAACACATGTTTGGTTGCAAAGTTAAGACGACACTTTTTATTCTTGGAGCTTATCAGTGGCTTCACTGCAGGTGCTCTTGCTTGTAGGTCATGTTCAACTAATCGACGAGACACAGTTTTTCGAGATAAAGTTTTCTTCAATACAATGCTCATTTTCCGAGAAACAGCAGCAGCAGTTTTAAATCTGTCCTTTTTAACCAACTTTACCATAGCACGATCTTCTCTCTTGGTCGTTTTTCTTGGCCTACCTGTAAACTTTCTTACTTCACACGAACCACAATCATCGTAGACCTTAAGAATACCGTGTACAACACTTTTTAACTTGTTAGCAATCTTTGCAATAGATCCAATACTTAAATTATCCTTCCTTCGAAGCTTAATAATCTGCTGACGAATTGATAACGGAGTAAGTGGCATTATATTAACAAAGTACACTGCAAATATTCTTACTAATGTTTAGTAAACGAACCGTCATGTAAACAAATTCAAAACATTAGAGTTCGCCGGTTAAATATACTAAACCATGGAGTAAAAGCAACCGTTCGGATCATTTTGGCCGCCATGGGTTTTGCAGTAAATCACTAAATCATCCATAACTTTTGTATTATCCTCTCAAATTACACCAAAATCTCAGACAATAGCAAATAATACCGAATATAAAACAACTTTGATAAAAAATTATATCTACTTTTCTGACGAAAATAATGCCGTTCTGAACATTTTGGCCGCCATTGTATATATATATGTATATATATATATAGTAAATGAAAGACGGATGATGTAATATACCAGAATTGATTACTAATGACGACAATTGTTTCGACACACCTAGCATCGTTCCCTCACGGGTGGGAGACTCAACAACTGCTCCAAGAGTATCTGGCGGTGAAGATTTTTCTCATCGGGTGTTAGACACAACTCGTTAAATTAACAGTTCCGCAATATATCTTCTCATTTCGTAGAAAGAAATGCAGCAAAACGAAGGAAATATCTTCGTTTACATAGACGATCAAAAATAAAATCACCGATGCAAAAAAGAAACGAACAGGAAATTCAACGAGAAAAGTATTAAAAATAGCCGTTAACTAATATGAATATATAAAGGCCCTCGCGCAAGCTGCATAGCACGTGCATACTCGCTCATACAAGCATCCACGAAAACGTGAACATACGCGCACGTGTGGTTTGGTGCACACACAATCACAAAGCGAGTTAAATAACTACTTGGTGTTTATAAGAATGGGGAGGTCAAAACTAAACTTAAAATAATTTACTTTAAGGTATATTTATATGCATATAGGCATGTTGAGAGTCTTTCAGAAATTCTATTAATGATCTTCTCATTAGTCCACAGAATAAACAAGGTCTCCTCGGAGCAGAGACGGCATCTCCTGGAAATGATATTGTACGGTTTCGCGGGCATTACAATGTACCAAGTTATGCTAAACTTCATTTTTTCCTGCTTCAGTTGTCATATAAAATCGGTCAATTTGTTGAATATCTCTTATTGATTCTCTTAAAATTGGCAACATGGTTACGATAACGATTCTTAAATGAGTCAGCTGTCTGCCTGGTGTAAACATACGGCCCTTCCCTTGTGTGCACGGTACATTTATATACAAGATTTGTAATCATACAGAGGTTCATCAATGCGCATTGGGCACTTTGATTTTTCTATGGATGAGCATTTATCATGTTTATTTTTATATAAGGCTGCTCCGACTCCATTTTCCGCCGTTGTTACCGTATTAGCTGTATCATAACTATTTCTACTATTATAAGTTGGCCGTAATTGGTGTTTTCATTGCGGTTTACATCTCCTATATTGGTATTTAGATGCGTATGTTCGCTAAATCCGGTAGGTGGGTTATTGTTACTATTGCTTATGCGGTGCATAAGGTGCTCTAAATTATCAGAGTTGGCGTAGGATACCTTAACGGTGTGCCGATTAAAAATAGCATTATATCGATAAGATTTGGGAAAATATTTGTCCACAGCGGCAAAAAATTTTCCAGTGATCTTCGTTGAAACATGGGAAACGAATATATATATATATATATATATAGATGCAGCACGAAGCTTCGTCAGTGAACAGGTTGCGGTCTCAAAGCGACGAAAATATTTTGACAAATTAAATTTAAATGTTGAAGTGAATCTAACGGTTTTGTGTGTTTCTTAAATGGCTTATAAACACCTTCCACGCTGCAATTATATATATATATATATGTATATACATACATAAACATATACACAGGGTTATTCAAAAGAAAGAGCAAATTTTAAATCTATTTTTTAATACAAACGGTAAGAGACAGAAACACATTCTACATATTTCTTGATCGGAGAAGGTTTAAAGTACATTTGAAGGTAGTATGCACTCCACATGAACACCATCTACTGCTCGACAAACATAAAAATGGTAGTCTATTTCTTGCCACACTCGAAACACCTGATCTGTAGATATTTTGACAAGGTGGATATTTATTGATTTGGCGGCGAAATTCACGTTGCACTTGCACAATCGATTCGCATTTCTCAAACTGCAGCACACAAAAATACTTTAGTTGTGGCGTCGCCATTTTCTGAGGGATTAAACAAATGAAAATTATAAAACTTTATATAAGATGAACAAAATGAAACATTAAAACAAAATTAAAATATTATTTTATTTAAGGCTTAATTCAATTGATCCTGTTCATTTATAAGCTTTAAATCTTCCCCTATCAAGAAATATGTAGAATGTGTTTGTTTTCTTACCATTTGCTTTAAATATATATATTTGAAATCTGCTCTTTGTTTTTGAATAACCCTGTATATGTAAGTGTATGTGTGTGTCTGTTTATATGCACACCTTTTGCATTCTTATAATTCATTTCCACTAACATAACTTTCTCTCCTCACTTATAATAATGTTTACATACAACTGAATATGTAATACTTTCTTTTTCCTTATACTGATATAGATGTATGCATACGCATGCGCAAATAATTAATTATGAGCATATGAAGTTACATATTTAAACGTGTATGTATGTAGATGTATATCAATGTACACATAGGTGTATGCATTAATAGATGCATACATGTGTGTGTGTATACAAGTATTGGACATATGTTTGTATATGTATATATGTACATGTATACATATGTGGGTATGAGCTCATACACGTGAGTGTGCAGGTATACATATATGTGTGTATATGCAGGTATGTGTGTGTATACATATGCGGGTATATGTGTGTATGTGAGTGTGCGTGTATACATACATATATGTATGTGTATCTGTATATACATGTATGACTACATATATGCATTTATGCGCGTAAACATTACGTGCGTATACGTGTGTGTATATATATCTATATAAGTATATGTGCGTGTGTCTGAGTCCTTAGGCACATACGTGTGTGTCTATGTAGGTGTAGGTATATGCCTCTACGTGTGTTTTTGTGCATGTATAGGCGTGTGTGAGCGTATATGTATGTATATATATATATATATATATATATATATATATAATATATATATATGTGAGTAAAGTTACGTACACTTGTACACATGCGTCGTACATAAATGTTAGTTATTTACATACGCACATTCAGACACCAAAAGTTTACAAAACCGTTGAAACAAATATACTTTCCTTGAAACGCCATACAGTTAACAAAATAATTTAAAATTTCATTAACCAATCAGAATTAATATACCAGCGTGGATCTGTGTTAACTTCTTAGAGGTGATGGGTAAAAAGTGTAGACACTTGTATATACATGCATATATGTGAGTGTACATGCGTATTAATGTGCGCATGTACATGTATGTATGTGTATATATGCGTCCGTACGTATATGCGCGGATTTGTGTTTGCGTGTAGATGTATGTATATGTGTGAGTATATGCGTGTGTCTGTGTATATGGATGGATGTACGGATGCATATATGCGTGTACATGAGTGCGTCAGTACTTGCATGTATACACATTTTCGTAACTTATATCTTATAACCGAACAATCCATTCTTTTATTAACTATAAACCTACATTGTTTATATTTAAATTTCCTCAATCGTCCCTATTTAATTTATTCATTTATTGTTCTAATTCTATTTACTTACTCTATCACATATGTTATATATATATATATAAACACATATGCGCTTATTACATGCGAAACTTCAAAAATGTTTTACATGGTACCTCTAATTATTTGTAGCTGAAGCTACCTATATTGCCTCATCCTTCTTATTGACAGCTTATATCTTTCTGAACTTTTACATAGTGTTCCATGTGATATATTTTATTTCAGAAAATAAATATTTTGTATGAAATACGTGGATTCATCCTAATTTAGAATAGGTTAAAGATTTCTGAAAACTTACTGACCTCTCCTATGTTTTGGTCAAACACACATCTGTATTTTCTTAAAGATAGTATCATCTTCAATATTGGAAATACTAACCAACAGTACTTATTTAAATCATGTGTCCAAACTTTACAAGTCTGCTAAAATATTAAATTGAATGCAAGTACATATGTCCATATATATAGTGTTAGATAAATCTCTATAAATACATAGATATATAGATATATTTTGTGGTACATCATTACTATGTTATCAAATATTCCTAGAAAAGCAGTTACAAGATTCTTCGAGTGCAAAGGGTATTTTACGAAACTAACTGATACAATTTTCTGTTGTATTTTTATGTAGTAAAGGTAGATTCTCAATAAGTAGTGAGACTTGATAATAAACTTTTTTAAAGTCCACAATGTAGAAATTTTAAGTTTTGAGATGTCATTTACTAAAATTGAAATCAAAGGTCAGAGATGCATTCGATGAAGTATAATTGTTAACAGCTCATGAAACATCTATCACCAATATTCATTTACTAGGAGTTTTCACAACTAAACTCCTCTACCTTTTGCAGGTTTGGAAATACTGTTCCCCAGTAGGTCCATTTTTTAATAAACGATTGATTTGAAAATAATACGGATTTACTCTTTTTTACTTGTTTCAGTCATTTGACTGCGGCCATGCTGGAGCACCGCCTGTAGTCGAGCAAATCGACCCCAGGGCTTATTCTTTGTAAGCCTAGTACATATTCTATCGGTCTCTTTTGCTGAACCGCTAATGTTACAGGGACGTAAACACGCCAGCATCGGTTGTCAAGCGATGTTGGGGGGACAAACACAGACACACACATATATACATATATACGACGGGCTTCTTTCAGTTTCCATCTACCAAATCCACTCACAAGGCTTTGGTCGGCCCGAGGCTATAGTAGAAGACACTTGCCCAAGTTGCCACGCAGTGGGACTGAACACGGAACCATGTGATTGGTAAACAAGCTACTCCTGCGTCTTTGTATACTACCTTTTCCTAGACTAAAATCAACTACGAGTAGTTATAGCAATTTTTAACAAAACTCTTTAAAACTTGAGGAGGGTTTGTAAACATAATAGTAAACCCATAAATTGTACATTTTATGTAAAGTAACATTATATTTAATCACAATACTTTTATGAAGAGGCATACTACTTTATCCTGGAAATAAAGATACTCAAATATGATATATTGTTGATGTAATCGATAACAATAATACAAAATGTACAAAATGTAACATTGATTTTTAATTTCTTGTTTCGATGAAGCCATATTAATTATACAAGTTCATTCAATAGGCAATTTCAGATTAATGGCAATAGAAATGAGGAATGATATTTTCTGTATTTCCTGACTCAATTAAAGTGTCATCTTTAGTATTTATTGTATTGTAACAAGTGACTTTGAGTACAATTGAAAACGGCTGTAAATGTTGTAAAAATGACTTTTGTAATAACTTATTACCTGTTTAAGCGTTAGTAGCATTTTGTCTGCCTTTACGTTCTGCTTTCAAGTCCCACCGGGGTACACTTTGCCTTTCATCATTTCAGAGTCGATAAATTAAGTACCAGTAAAAATAATGGAGTCAGAGGGTTTCCTTATTGTCCGATGGCAATCACGTAAGATGTTGTGTGGGCGACACTGAAAGGATTGATCATAGACACATTATTCTTTACGGCCATACTTTCTTTTATTTCAATTTTTACTTGCAAAGAAAATAAAGGCGGATAGGAAGTGCTGCTCCTCAGTAAATTCCCCAAAATGTGTGTGTTTGTGTAGAGGAAATGGTATTTGTAAACTAGCCTACACTGAGCATGTTCCTGTAGGCCGGAAAACCACAAATGAGAGGAGACATTAGCCTTTTGTCATCAGGGTAATTGAGGTTTATGGTATTTCTTTCATTTGTTGTCAGTAGGTATATCTTCTATAGGGAATATTCGTTGAAATTTTCTTTCTCATTGCTTCTTAACTTTTTCTACACGTCCTATGTAATCACCCTGACTACATCTATAGTATGTATTTTGCACTTTGTTTACTTTGAGCTTTTGTGACCAAAATCGAATTATTATTATCATTGTCATTATCATTATTATAGAAGCTGGTGAGTAGGCAGAGTGTTTAGAGAGTCTGTAGAATACATTCAAGCATCTGTTTCAGCGCTTTACGATTTGAGTTCAAAAACCTTCCGAAGTCAAATTTGCTCTTATCTTTCCGACGTGGATAAAACAACCTACCACTCAAGTACTGAGATCAACGTAATCGACATGCGATCTCACCGCGAATGTTTTTTTTCCCCTTGACTAAATCGGAAATCATTATTTGCTTCTGCTTTATGGAATTAGCAGTGTGATCCCTAACGAACTTCAACTGGCGATTAAGCGGTCAATCATCTACCTTGAGCACATTGTTATTGAGTAGTTTTTGGTACATACCATTCTGTTGTAAACATGAAATAAGGGCAGCCGTATACCTTCCTCACAATATTCAATGTAAGGCACAGCTTAAATCAATCTTGGCTTAAAAGTTGCTTGGCAAAAGTTTGTGACGGATTCTTATACCTGTCATTTAGTATTTACTAGTTACTGAAAAGTAACAGAAACTATACTCTCTTAGCTGAAAGTCGAGAGAGTCCCAGTTTATCAATGCAGCCGGTGACGTTATTACACTGCATTATATGTTCATAAATAATTGTAGAAACATTGTGTTTATTAAGAATTTCTTATCTTCCACCTCTTTCGATTTTGCTTTAAAACTTTCAGGAACTGCAATAGCAATATGACCAATTTACTGAAGCTTGCAAATCAGATCAATTAAAATTAATTAATTTCGGCTTTAAAAAATTTGCCAATATTTTATGCTTGTAGTTAATTTAGCCGCCGGAAGTGTCTGTCTGTCTCGGTTTCTATTTAAAAAAAAAAACTTGTTTTATTCTTTTTCACTATTTCCGGTATAAACCGTCCACTGTCAATGTAGAATAATTCCTACATCTTGTTGCATCTTCCTTGTATTAAAGAATACTTTCCATTATTGAGCACTGAAAGTAGTAACAACAGTCATAGCGGTAATAGTGACAATATTTTAATTACAAGAGTAAAAACTGCCTCATATAAATCAATTTTAAAAGTTAATAAAGTAATCGCTGAATATTTGTTGGGTAAACCAGGGATCTTTACGAAACACATATTTGGTTATTCGATCCTGATCAATATCTCTAGTATTCTATGCTTCTGTTTAAGCAAAAATATTTTACCATTTCGGACTGTAAGCGATTATAAACTTCCTAAAATTGTAACCTGTAATACTCTCAACTTCAGAGCTATGAAAATTACGAATTACATCGTGGCAGTGAGGTAAGAAGTTTGTTTTCTAGCTACATTGTTCAGGCTTCAGTTTCACTGTGTGGGACATTGGGTATGTATCTTCTACTACAGTCTCGGGCCTATCAAATCGTTGTTCGTGGATTTGGTGGACAGAAACATAAGGAAGACCGTCGTATATATACTAACTTCAAGCCATGACAGACAGAGAAGATACATTTGAAATCGAGAATTTGAACTAACGGAGACAATATTTACATACCGCCTGAGGAAACAACTAGATTTCGTAATGCAGAGAAACGGTTGCATAATCAATCACTTGCACGGCTGCAGAACTACGTTGCGTATAAACAATTGTAGGGGTTGAAACTAAATGTCCAACAGCACTCTTTGTTGTTGATTCCAAACTTTTTCAGTTATCTATTCACACATGACAGAAGCCCAGACGCAAACCTGAGAGTTTGTGATTGTGACCTCCTTCGGTCATGACTGACCATGGAATTGCACCTAGAAAGTTACCCACCGAGGTACAAGTCTCGGCAAGGTTCTTTATGGAAGACCAGCAAGTCGCCAACGCATAACAGCCTCCCCTCTCCACGCCACCGATGTTATCCAAGGGAAAGGCAAAGGCCAATACAGCTTTGCACCAGTGACGTCGCAGCTCATTTATTAACGTCAAGTGGCTGAGCACTCCACAGACACGTGTACTCTTAATGTAGTTCTCGAGGAGATTCAGCGTGACAGGGCTGGCCCTTTGAAATACAGGTACAACAGAAACAGGAAGAAAGAGTGAGAGAAAGTTGTGGTGAAAGAGTACAGCAGGGTTCACCACCAACCCCTGCCGGTGTGAAGACTATAATCGCCTACAGTTCGAAATGGTTCAATATTTTTGAAGCATAAAGTGTATACGTACCTGTATCTATATCTTATTCGTTTGTATTTTTGCGTGTCAACATACAGCAATCTCCTTATTAAGAACCTATCCACTTGTGCGTACTTACTCGGTAGATGCGCATATAGCAACAGCGATAGCAAATCAGAGGGGCAAATGTATGCGTACAGCCAAACACGGCAAGACTCACGTATACACACGGTTTTAGATCAAATTTGTCATCTTTCCTGCAAGTTTCACAAGAAATCAAATATCTCGGGTCGTTTATTACCTATTTAGATGTTGAGTAATGTTGCCGTGTGGTGGCACATGACTCAATGGCTAGAGCGTCGAGCTTACGATCGTGAGGTGGTGAGTTTGAATCCCGGACCGGGGTGTTCCTTGAGCAAGACACTTTATTTCACGTTGCTCCAGCCTACTCAGCTGTAGAAATGAGTTGCGACGTCACAGGTGCCAAGCTGTATCGGCCTTTGCCTTTCCTTTGTATAAATCTAATGGCGTGGAGAGGAGAGGCTGGTATGCATGGGCGACTGCTGGTCTTCGGTAAACAACCTTGCCCGGACTTTTGCCTGGGAGGGTAGCTTTCTAGGTGCAATCTAGTAAGTCATGACCGAAGGGGGTCTCAGAATGTTGCCGTACAATAAACTTGAACCTGCGAACCTGCGATTCTTGAAGATTTTGCGCGTACTTATCTGGGATGCGTACTTAAACGAATGCGTACTCAACCGTGATGTAACTGTAGATACTTAATATAGTTTTTATTTTGAAATCCTGCAATTCTATTCGTTTATACAGTTTACAACTCAAGTGTATATGTATTTGTGCCGATATTTTAATTATTTTAGTTTTTACACCTAAAATATAAATATTGCTGTAACTATATTTTTTTTATTATTTTTGTCTACATATTTTTTTTTACAGAATCTGCACACTGTGTTTCATATCTGGGTGACTTTTCTCTGCAAGTACTCCTATACATCAGTTATTTTAGATATTTATTGTTCTTAGATTACAAAAGCAAGGCATTTAAATTGATCATCCTCGTTGTATGAAGGTGTTTGGTGTCGCTCTTAATATCAAATAGCCGGCCAAAACAAAGTACATTTTGAAACGAAAAGTTTCCCAATCGAAAGCTTGGAAACCAATTGTGGCACGCACGTTTCATAACATCAATCCAAAGCACATATTTCTGCAGCATTTTACCCCTTACTTAGTGTCGATAATATTCGTTTTGATTCACCAATTACAGTGTGATCCAATCCGTCTCTTCCTAAATTCATGTGGAATTACATTGAAGTGCCAAACATCTAGCAAATGAAGCTAGCTACTTCTAAGAGCGATTGAAGTTCAGTGCCTCCCAAACTCAGCGGACATTTTGGCCAACCCTTTAAATAACGTATTAAAATTCTGAAATACTCCTTGATCTCCTCGGCATGTTTAAGCATTCCATTAAAATTCTTCAATTGGAAATGAAAATTCTTTTTTACATTTTCTTATAATTACACGATTTAAAGTAAAAAGATTCAAATTCTGAAGCGAATTTGTTAATTTGTCGGTTTTTTTCTCGAGTTTCTACTTTTGTAATTGCCCTGTACCCACTTCATTCACCCTTCACTCACACCAATACTACCATGAACAACACCGACACACTCATCACTACCTACCTACACATTCTGAAAAACCATTGCAGATAAACACACACACACACACACACACACACACACATATATATGTATGTATATATGTACGTGTATATATATATATATAAATGCATGTATATATATATATATGTAGTACTTATGTATATATATATATATATATACAATTATATGTATGTATATATATATGTACGTATATATATATATATGTATATATACATATGCATACATGTATATGTATATATATTTGTATGTACATATATACTTATACATATATACATACTGATACATATATAAATACACGCATAGATATATACATACATATATACATTTACATATATATCTGTACATGCATATAGTATACGCACAAATATAGACACACACATACTCGCACGCACGCACACTCAAACACTCACACCCACGCGCGCGCGCATACGAGAATGTCGGATTCCAGAATGCGATTGGCCGGTTATTCTTCGCTATCTTCGCTATGCGTGTGACTTCATTTTGCTTTTCTGTATCAGAATCGTTTTTGCTTATACCAACCAATTTTTTTTAGATTTATATGATCAGTAAATGTTGCTCGGCGAGGTTAGTTAATAAGCCACCACCGAAATGGCGTGTGGTTTTGGATACCACCAACCGACAATCAAATATCTTTCTGGAACTTTCTTATACTCACACACTGTCAATTTTATTATCATACTGTATGCTTTTGTTTGATGTAATGTCAATAGTATTTTTTTCCTTTCAGCCACTGTGCATCCTGATTAAATCCCTTTATCTAGCTCGATATTCTTTTCAAGATTGACACCATATCCTCTTGAGACAAAACTTTTGCGATTGCTATTGACCGTTTCATATGTAGAGTATACATGTATAGGTGTTCACTTCTAGTCGTATAAATGTATACATACATATATACATACATACATATACATATATATTATATATATATATATGAATATATATATATAAATATATATATATATAAATATATATATATATAAATAGATAGATATATAGATAGATAGATAGATACATACATACATACATACACACATATACATATATATATGTGTGTTTGTGTGCGTGTATGTATTTATGTTGTGTATGTGCTATACTTACTTAGTGATGAACAGATAGAGTATAATTACTTTTATGTTTCTCTATACGTTTATTGAATATAACTGCATCTGCAGACTTGAGAGATATATGACCTACATATTGATGGCTTTTTTCATGCTACTGGTAAGACATTATATTCAAAAATTAACAAAGAATCAGTCCGCTTGCTGGGAGCATCTTTCAATATTTAGATATACTTTACTGATGGAACTTCACGAAGCATTGTTATAACAGAGTTACAGTAAAGTGAATAAATGTTTCTGTTGCTTGCAAGTCTGGGCTCTTGTCACACACTGGGAAGTTGTTGTAAATAACTGTTATCCTGTTAAAACTTTATCATATCAAACAAAATAGCTTATTAGCTGAATCACGAAAATGGACGACCATAATGCCTCCTAGACATGTACCATGATTGGAAATCTGAGCCCTTGAAAGAGATAAGTCAAGGCTCCGTTGAAGAATACTTTGTTTGTGGAAATAATGCAGGTTCGGTGTCAGGTAAGGTGAGGAGGGGGGTCTTTCGCCGTTGCAGTGCGTCGCTGCATACGCTATTTTTCGGTATTCGCTCGTGTCGTCCCGGGCAACCCTCCGGTCAGTATCCCAGTTAGTTCCCCTCTCCGCTTCTTGATCCGCTGTGATCATAAAGCATATGGCCGATCAATACGAGCCGTTACTTCATCCGGGTCCTCAGAGAACAGTACACGTATTCAAGTTTCAACTCGGAAAATCGAGCAGCATGACGAAACAGTTGACGCTCCCGATTTATACTTGTTACTTAACAAATAATGCAAGATATAATTTAAGAGAGGAAGACGCTTGTGACAGATTTCCTAATTTTTGCTACGTAAAAAAGGTAAAAGATTCAGGATAGAATTAGAAAGGTTAAAAGAAAAAAAAATAGAGTGAGTGGAAAAGTAGAATTCTCGGAATAATAATTGTTTGAAATGGTAAGATAAATGAGGTCAAGATGAAAGAGATCTTCAGAAAAGAGTACACGGGGATGACCTGACTTATGTTACAGTCTACGTCAAATGTGCGCAAGAAAATCAAAGTGATTAACATTTCAGTTGTCCTTTGATGAAGTGTAGGGCAGGTGTAATATTTCAAGAGAAGAAAGAATTGATCAATGAAACAACTATCATGTTATCGGAAATTTTCAGTGAAAGAAGTTCCCTGTACAATATTCGCTGGCAATGTTAAAATTTGGTCAAAAAAAGATTATGAAGATTTCGTCACCTATTAACATCTGTTAATAAAGAATATGTGAAAAAATCAAATTAAATGAATTAATCCCGCACGCCTAATTTTTATTCAAAGGCTAAATGCAAACAAAGATGCAGATATACGTTCCCTGATATTAAGAAAATTAAATTAGAACAGGACCAAAAATTAACTCCACAGGCAATAGCAGAAGAATGCCAGAGGATTATAAATCTAAGACATATTAACCAAATTTAAAAAAAAACGATTCACGGAAGTGCAATCATGAGAAATGAAATCTCCCTGGATGTATTGCACTTGTTTGGATTATGAACTCCCAAAGAATTTTAAACTACAGATTCATGTACCAGAAAACGGAAAATAACGGAAACATTGGAATTGAACCCGAAGCGTAAGAAATGCTAAAACTTTGAGCGGAGTTTAATTCTCAAAAGGGGAGAAGTTAGAAGTGAGTATATATATGCATATATGCATGTATGTATATTCATATATGAATGTATGTATGTATGTATGTATGTATATTTATATATGTATATATATATATATATATATATATATATATATATATGTATGTATGTATGTATGTATATATATGTATGCATATATGTATGTATATATATGCATGTATGAAAATAAACGTATCTATGTATATATATAAATATATGTATGCATGTACATATTTAATTGTACGCCTGTATATATATATATGTGTGTGTGTGTGTGTGTGTGTGCGTGCGCGCGCGTATGTATGTGTGTGTGTAGAGTGTTAGGTGTTGTGTAGAGAAACTGAAAAAAGTTCGGAGAATTTTGGAAAAAGTCTTTTTATTTCTTCATTATTATTAACGCTTTCGTTTGTTTCTCGAACTTGTGAAATAGAATTTTATGAATGTACATGTAACTTTTAACTTATTGTTCAGTGTACCGTATGCTATTGTCCACAATTACTCTCAAGTCTCTGATATTGTTGGATGCAATAAAAGTTTCAACAAAATGGAGGGAGTATGAGAGTTTCAAGGTATCCTCTTTTCAGAAGTGGATTAACTCAAATTTGTCCTCCTGCAGCAGCATATCCTTTCATGCCTATTGAATGACAGCCAGTAGATCTGACTGACCGCATGTCCGATCACCCACTTCATTGATGACCTTCTTGATCTTGGAATCATCTGCTAAAATTCTTATGTAACTGTGCTTGATGATGTCACTAATGTCATTGATGTAGATGATGAAAAGAAGTGGATCCAACATAATTGGTCCAACTGAATTTGGCTGGGCTTGATTTTACTCCTTCTACTACAACGTGTTGCGTTCTGCTTGTCAGAAAACACTTGATCCATTGTAGTAACTTTCCAGAGACACCACTATTGGATAGATTTTTTTCAGGAGGATCTTATGACCTACTCTGTAAAAGGCTTTGCTGAAGTCAAGGTAGATGACATCAGTACATACTTACATTTATACGTATATATATATATATGTGGGCCCAGGACGTCACTAAACATGTATAACAAGAAAATATGAAGTACAAGTACTTGAGATATGAACTATGTTTATATTATTTATATCATTCTATGATTGAGCGCTACGCATCCTCTTCCAAGTAAGTTTTATCTCAGTAATTCTGATGCGCACTCTATACGATATTTTTACTCTTTCGTTTTTCTCTCTTTCTCTCTATTATTCTTTTACTTCCGCTTCTCCCAATATTCTATCCTAATACTCTATCACTCTCTCTCCCTCACTCCTACTCCCTTGTTCACGCTGCTCCCACGTGACCACCGACCATCTTCCTTTCTTCTCCTAACTTGTGTTTCTTTCCGTCCGTTGTAGCTGACACAAGGAAAACGTGTTCTTGTCTGTCTCCTGTCCAAGCTTGATTTACGCGTTCACCACTACCTCGTTTAGGCTTAGGAGCCCTTCCTGTTTGTTTTCGCTGTCCTGTTTGTGTTCCCAATTTTGACCCTCTGTAAAATCCCAAATTTTATTTAATTTCCTTTACGGGAGTAGCTGTTTTATCGAAGCAGTATATTGTTGTTAAATTCTCGAAATACGAGTGTAGAAAAACAGCCAACAACTTGTGAAGGGTCGTTCTTTATGTTGTTTGTCTTGTTTTCCATATGTGTCTTTCGGTGTTCGAAAAAATAGTTCATATTCCATGTACTCGTATTTCGTATGTTTTTGTGGTACACGTTTCCTGACGTCCTGTACCCACATATGCATTTATATATTCGTATAGATGTATGTACATATATGTATGTATAAATGCATATATGCATATATATATATATATTATATATATATATATATATAATATATATATATATATTATTTATATTATATTATATTATATATATATACACATATATATATACATATATACACACACACACACACACACATATATATATATATATATATATATTATATATATATATTAATCTCTCTGGCTTCATATATTTGCAAAGTCATTACACATTCAAAGAAAGAAGCTGATCATATTCCATATATGCATATAGATATTTATGCGTATGTATGTGTGTGTGTATACCTTCATATCTACATATTTGTATTTATATACATACAAATATATACGTATGTGTGTGTGTATGAATGTATGCACATATAGTTATGTATGTATGTATATATGTACATAACTCGGTGCTTGTGCCTAATTCCATTTAAGATAGATTTCGTTCTGTTGTATAATCAGATATTCGAAAAATCATACACACCTTTATGCTGCGATACGAGACCAAACTCTTGCCTGAAGGTCCTTGCTAATAACATTGCTACTTGCAAAGAAGATGAAGTAGTAAGTTCTTGTATAGTGTTTGAATTTACTTGTTCTTTGCAAACGTGTGACAGAAAGAATATTATATTAAGGAATGACATATTATTGCCGAAGATTTCGTTTGTCACTGAGATTCTGCGTAGGTTTTACGAAATAGGCATACTATGTGTATTTTCGTTACATAAACTGCTTGTTTTTTTTTCTTATAACGAAAATAGAAATATAAAAAAATATAGCGAAGCTCAACAAGCACACACTCACAGATTTACACCTGTATACATATATTATTGTATATTGATTTGAATTATCTTAGTAACAAATATAATACGTGATGTCATGATTCGAAATTAGTAATGTATTTTGATTGATTAGAACATATATAATGTAAGATATTTTTGTAGTCGATGAAATCGTATTTCAATTTGATAGATACTGACAACATTAACTTCAATAAAATTTGTTAGTCACGTAGTTTTCAAAGTATTTCGTGAATTGAGGAGGACGGGTCAAATGATGTACTGTTTTGGCATTACCTTCCAAGTAAGAATCATTGTCAATTACAAATTCTTTATTAAGTTTTTTGGCAAAAATCTCATTTCTCGAACAGGGAAATTCTGAGATATGCCACAATTTTACAAATATATATTTCTAGAAGTAAAAAGGCAAATAGTTACTGTGGCCGGTTGTTTCGGATACCCGATAACCTGCATACTCTAATGTTGATGTCAGACTACTGTTTCTATCGCCGTTTAATAACAGCTGACATAAAAGTTGCCTGGTTGTTTGGTTGATTTTGTAGTCCCGCATTACAACATATAGAACGGGGAGAGCAAACGATAGATAAAAAGAGAAAGTTAACATAACAGGTGCCGGGTGAATGTCTTATAACTTACTGAAAAATACATATATATTTTTCTATAGAATAAATTGAGATTAGGTTGATAAGATATAGAAAAATAATAACATATTTATTGCAAATAAACAATTGAGAATTTCTTTTTTTATTTTGAGGTAATAAATACTTTTTCATTTGAAAATTAGTATAAAGAACATTGCTGTAATCATCATGACATTTAAAACTGGTTAGATTGAAAATAGTGAAAGTTGCTCATGTTTGACTTTTTTTCATTTACTAAAGATACTTAAATCATGACTTTTGTTTTCAGTTTTCTAGTTGCGTTTACCTTAAAGATTTCGAAGAACTCCGTTTACAAAGTTATGTCAAGCTCCATACATAGGTCTGCTTTTGCTGAAGCCTAGCCTCTCTTTAGAAACGGTGACGATACTTAAAATATTGAAAAACGGACATTTGAATTTGTAGATCTCGACGTGATTCATCAAAATGAATTTTGAAGTCAGCACTCTAGCACCAGACAACAAAACCATGATCCCCAGTGTAATTCATATGCAGCTTTGCTCTTAACACTGAACACATTTTTTGAATTATTCTTAACTCTGTACAAAACTGCTTCCAATGAGCCGTTTCGATCAAGTTCGAAATGTTACTGTTATTCTAGTGCATACAAGCAGTATTTTGTTGTTTTATTCAGTATTGCAACAGAAAAGATGAATCAAGGAAAACTGGTTGGCCCTTACTTATAAGGAAGGTAGTTGTGTTGCATAGTTGTGTGCTGATAACTTCTTTGGTAATGCTGGTCATCTCAAATTTGTTTGGAAGGCATTACAGAAGATGTAGTCTGGTCCGTCATTGAATTCGAAAACACTAGTACAGACAAGGAATCTCATAACTGCACTTAAATTATAAATGCGTTACTGCAAGTATCATGTTAAATTCTAATCCAGTTACGTCTGATCCTTTACGCTGACATTTATGATGCAGTGATACCATATTGCATCAGCTCATTTCTGAGGTCTGCCAGAAGCGCTAAGGGTAACATAGATCCTAGTACGATTTGTTGCATAACTGGCTCGTCGGCGAATTAACCGGCACCACCACTAAGGTTTCCTGTTGAGGAGGATTGCTAGAAACACAACAGGGCTAAAAGCAAAAAGCACTAACTAACAATAGCACTGGCCCTCAGAAATTCTGGGTTGACGTCTGGTTTGCAGGATGACTACTGAGAGTTAGGCACCCATTACCTTTTGTTAAAATATGTCTCTAGAATCTGCTTCAAATGCTGTCAGGCTGCGTCTGCTCCAATAATCGGCGGTGACTTTGTCAGCGAATCCTCTGCGATGGTCAACAATCGATGACAAGATGAGCTGCTACTGATCATTCTATCCAAAAGTGTGTATGCATATGCCTGCGGACCACATGTGACCTTGTCTTTACGGTGAAACTCCGAACATATGCTCTACACTTCAACGGTGAATGACGGCTGCGGATACGGTGTCCACTCTGTCCGATGCCCTCGCTCTCCCAGTGGGGCACTTGTCAAATATGTGGAAGCTAAAGTTTTGGACCGTAGGCAAAAACATTACTTTGACTGCGACTGATCGTCAGATATGGTAAGCATTCGTGGAGAACTTCGTGAACTCGTTGGTCGGAACCGGTTCAACACATCCCGGGTGAATGCCGCCGGAAGTAAAGGTTCAAATAAGTAAGTGATGATACCATAATTAAGGCTGCGTTTAGCAAGAATTACTTAGGGATCTTTAAAGTCCTAGAAGGATTCTACATTCCACAGTGGTTTCCAAAACTTAGCTGCTACACATCTTCAGCTTCTGGATTGTAAAAAAAGACTTCATTATTAACCTATATTCAGAATAGTTTGTTAGCCACATTTGCATGAAAAAAAAAGTTCAAAGTCGTAGGAAACATCAAAGTAGTTTCATAGATGAAAAATAAAAATGTAGTTTTTATGAGTGTATTGTGATAAACGTTATTTTATATCATCTTCTTGCTATATATTAAAATAAATGGAAAGTTAACTGAAAATTTCGGCACCGATTGTAGTATGTTTATTTAGAATGTATGATTTTATAATTATGATCTCAACAACAAATTTTGTGAGTAAATGTATTTATTCATAATATATGTCAGATTTACTTAGAAGTTTTTTTAAAGCCGGAACAATGTATATTAATAAAAAAAAAGAGCACTTTGCTATGGCTTTCTAAATAACTTTCGTATTTATTATTATTATAGTTTTTTCTTGAAACTATAACCCATATGAGTATATCGTGATAATAACATTTATGACAATGCAGGTACCCATAAGAAGAACTTCAGTGCGAGTATGCTGTTAAAAATCCAATTCCCAGGTACAGAGTATAAATAGGTAAAGAGTATAAAATGCAACGTAGCCATACACCTCATTACTTTTGAGCATCATAACCAGCTACGTGGTATTGTTACTTAAGTTAATGAAATAAAATACTGCTGAAACTGCCAACAAATGAATAAGAGATTTAAGAGATAGTACGCGGTTTTCATAGCATATATTCTTAGGCTTTTCAACCAAGTTGGAATACGTGTCACACAGCAGGAGGAAGCAGGAGCTATTTCTATAATTCAATAATTTATCTATCGGAAACTTCAAGAAAATACCAATAGATTAATTTATAAACAATAATAATTAATGTGTCCGCTAATTTATCTAAAAACACTGCTTACAGAAGCAGTTTTCCTACATACATCTGTATTAGCTTTGGGCAAAATAAAATACAGGAGAATCAGTTAATCATGATATTATTCAGCATATGCCTCTCTCAGATTCTCACACTTATTGCAGCTGTCCTTCAGTTTTTCTAAGCTTTGTAAAAGAACTCGGAAGTTTGGGCCTCAAACCAGATCTTTTACAATACACTTAAAGCCAGGAACTTTTCAGCATGCCCTCGATCCGGGCAAAATATTTTATAAGCTCTCTATGAGGACGCCAGGCAAACATTATATATATGTGGCTGCATGTGTACCGTTGGCGATTTTTTTCCTCCGTCTTCCCTTCCTTGGATCTTTCCTTTTCCTATGTTTCTAACG
This sequence comes from Octopus sinensis, assembly GCF_006345805.1. Lineage (NCBI taxonomy): Eukaryota > Metazoa > Mollusca > Cephalopoda > Octopoda > Octopodidae > Octopus > Octopus sinensis. The sequence goes on from NC_043000.1 coordinate 88,476,295, forward strand.
AAGAGCTCCGCTCGAGACGTTAAATCCTTCTTCTTTCTTTCGTTTCCTGAGCGTCCAATAACACTATACTTGTTCCACGTCCTCGCGTCGTTGTGCTTTCTCTTTGTGTTTTCATGTTTGGATTAACTATATATATATATATATATAGACATTAATATACATATGTATGAATAAGTATATGCATATATATATATATATATATAATCATTATTAGAATTTATCAAACTAAGTTCAATAAATCTCTTCCAATAAATAAAATGAAGCAGATTAGATGTTAAAATGGATTATCCTTTTATTTCATAATCTCATGCAATTGTTTCTGACAAAAGGACCAAGATTTCCATAAAGAGAACATCAAAAAGGTCGAATTTGTATTCTTGACTAGGTGAGATTTAAAAGAAAATAATCAAAAAGACGTTTAAAATATACATTGATTCTTTTTCTTACTTATCATTATTATTTAGGTATTTGTATATACATTCTTTCACTCACGATTATTTGAATCGAGACTAAGACATTAAAAGACTTGCCGGTTTAAATATCAAATAATTAATTCTTGACTTCTTCATACCTTTGTGATGTTTTCTGTATGGAAATCTAGGTCCTATTGTCAGAATGAATTGTCTGGTATTATGAAATAAAAAGATAATCAATCTTAACATCTAATGCGCTTCATTTTATATATTTGATGAAATTTATTGAACTTTGTTTAATAAATGAAGTCTTAAATTGATTATTCGTTTACATACTTTCATACCTATACGATAATATTTCGTAAATAATACATGATAAAAAGGCATTAGAAATCTATGGCAAAATTCCTATTAAAGGAAGAAGATATATTCGTCCAGATGCTCCAGCAAGGCCGCCGTCAAATGACTGAAAAAAGTAAAAAAGTAAAAGAGTATTCATATATATATATATATATATATATGCTAAGTTACGGGACGTAAACAGACCAACATGGGTTGTCAAACGATGGTGGCGGACAAACACAGACACACAAATATATGCATATATATATATATATATATGCATCTTATGTATTGCTTCGTGTTCATTTTTGTGTGAGTAGTAAATTAGCAAATTCTAAAAAGTATGTGACCACCTCTCCCCCTTACACAGCCCTTCCCCACTAATTCCACGTTTCCAATACTGAACATTTCAGGAACTGTAAATTTGTTTTAGTGCTATTAACTTTGTATTGGTTAAATATTATCTATGTATCTTTTGATAAATTACATGGAATCCCTTAACCCCTGAAAGAAACTGTTGTTGGAATCCCTGCAACTTACCCGATATCTATTTGCTGTGATGGCTAGATTTTCATAAGTAAGTCTGTGTTCATTGTGAAGAACAAAGTCGATGACATCGTCATCCTTGTCACATGAGTCACAACTATCTTCATTAATATCACAGGGCACTGATAACTAATTGAAGCAACGTCTATGTCTAATCTCATATTTGTCTTCCTGTTTTCAAATGTTTGCGCTCTTTCTGCTGTTCTGAAGTTATTACTCTATCTAGAGGTCTTAACTGAGGAAGTGTTTTTTTTCTGTGCAAGAAATTATTTCCATTCCATTATTGGTACTCTTGTGTCACACCTACACTCAAATCTTTTTATTTGTTTGCAGGTGTATATATATCAAACATTTCATTGAACTTCTCTGATTTCTTATCAAACTTATCTCCTCTTTGCTTGATAGGTATCATGTTCAATTTATAAGTAAATTCAATCAATTCCTCAATTTTTAGAGCTATTCCCTCAAACCCAATATAAGGGAAAGAAAATGTGTACCACATTGTTTGCACATCTGCAGCAAAAATGCAGTTGCCTGGTTTCGCTGTGAGTGAAATTTTTGAAATCTGTTCTTCACCATTTCATGTGTCTAGATAATATCGGAATACATCAGCCTTTGATGTGGTCATTACTGTAAGAAATTCTGCAGGAAATACAAATGCTGAATTACGGCTTTTATTTCTAGTTGCCATTATATAGATTTATATACTTAAATTATTACAGTTTAAATTTATGTAGCTATTTTTGTAAAATTATAATACAGTTTAGCTCTGAAATAATCTGAAAAACAAAAGAAAATCATCTAACAAAATGTATACATTTTCTAAAAACGAAAATCATTTAACACATTGAAAAGTTGTAATTTTACCGTGTTGGATGGTTACCTAGCTACCATTTATCTTATATCTCGGTGTTTTAAACAAGGTTTCTACAGTGAAATATGATCAATTGATTCATATCTGTAAGCAATTTAGTGTATATGTGCTATAGATTACTTTACAAAATTAGGTTATTTAATTGTGGAGGGTGTGTATGCAAGGGGTACGGGGGAGGAGGTCACATAACCATAAATTTCATATATTTTAATTTTTGCAACTGTGCATACCATGGTATATATATATATATATACGACGTACCTCTTTCAGTTTCTGTCTACCAAATCCACTTACACGGCTTTAGTAGAAGACACTTGCCGAAAGTGCCACGCAGTGGAAATGAACTCGGAGACATGTGGTTGGGAAGCAAGCTTTCCTATCACACAGACACTCCTGCGCCTATATATATATATATATATATATATATAACGTAAGGGGGATCAGCTATCTGAATGTGGCTAGGGACAGGGCGGGGTGGTATGGGTGTTACTGATGCTTTTAGCCCCAGGCGATCATCAACGTCACCAGAAGGACTGTCACCATATCGGTGTCCTCGTTTGCCTGTAAAGGGAGGTTATCCTCCCCGAAGATACAGATGCTACATGTCCCTAGCCACATTCAGATGACTGATCCCCTTACGTTGTCGAGCAGTTACTGTTTATATCTCGTTAAGAGATTTATTATTATATATATATATATATATATCTAAAATAATACATACCTAATACATACATGCATACATACATACATACATACATGCATATATACATGCATATATATATATATATATATATATATATATATATAATATATATATATATATATATATATATATGTTCTTCGGAAACTGGAATTATCGGAGAGTTCAGAGGTAAAGGAAGAAGGAAGAAAAAAAAATCGTCAACAGTCCATGTATAGTTACATTTTTGAAATGACCGGATATCTATATATCTATCTATCTATCTATCTATCTATCTATCTATCTATCTATCTATCTATCTATATCTATCTATCTATCTATCTCTCTCTCTCTATATATATATGTATACTCATATATAGGTATGTATATATATTTGTCTGCGTGTATATAGGTATATATATGTATGTATGTGTATCTCTATACATGTATGTATGTATTTATGCATATATATGTATGTATATGCACATACATACATGCATACATACATATATATATATATATACATACACATACATTTTCGTGCATATTTGAGGTGCGATCAAAGAGTGTCCAACTTTATTTTTTCCCGCTGAAACTAATGCTGCTTGAGTGCCCCGTTAACGTAGAATGTAGTTATTGTGTGCCTATTCCCAGTTCGTGAGCAATTTGCTCTCAATCAGCTCTCGTTTCGGTTTGTAGATGTCTGGCGTTCCTCACCCTGCACAAAAATGTGGCCATGTTCGAAGCCGTTATACAACTCCTTGATCTGAGTGCTGCCTATGATATCATCCCTGAGATCTGCCTGATCCTTTAAATGGTATGAGCTTGAGTATCACTAAGATATTGGTAAAACATGATGCAATAATTATACTCGGTGAGTACGGTGAAAGCGAAAATCCGACGGGCACGAATTGCATGTCTGACTCTGGGTGTGAACATTTTCTTGCATGCGCCAGAAGATTGGTGTCACCTCCTACTCAAAGAATTTTGCTCAGACACTATTAGTTTTGGCAGGGAAAAAATAAAGTTGATACTTTTCAGCCCTCCTCGAAACAATGCAGCAATTTTGGGGACAGGAGCCAGTCGATTACATCAACCCCAATGCTTAATTGTTGCATATCTTACCGATCCCAAAAAGATGAAAGATAAAGTCGGCCATGGTGAAATTTGAACTCAGAGAGTAAAGACGGACGAAATGCCACTAAGCCTTTTGCTCGGGGCGGTAATGAGCCTGCTTACTCACCACCTAATATATATATATATATATATATATATATATATATATACATATATATATGTATGCAAGTATATATATATATGTATATGTGTTTGTGTGTGTGTGTACTATATTATATTTTATATATTCATATGTATGTTCTGTGCGTAAAGAGCCTATGTCTCTCACTAACCTTTCTTAATTGCTCAAAATGTTCTTTCCTGTTCTCTTATATTTTCCAGACTTAAAATAACGCTTGTTGCTCCCGACAGATATTTCTTTCCTAAAGCTTGTCTTACATCTGTGGCAAAGTTCGAAACGAAAGCGCTTGAGGATATTTGCAACGAATGAATTTAGAAAGATTTACTACTGCTAGTGTCACTCGGTTATGTATGATGGGAATCTGAAACGTACAAATTTAATGCGTATTAATTCTAATCCTAAATCAAGTTATATTTATATTTTTATACAATTTCAAGTAACCTCTCTGACTCTTGTGTTAAATATGTAAACAAAACTTACAATGAAATCGAAATATATTCTTCAAAAAAGATCTGTATAGAATTCGAAAATTGTAAATTATATGACTTAATCTTGACTTTTTAAACGATGTTAACACTTCAACATTTACACGTATTTCGCATAAAAGTTGGACATTACCCTAATAAGATTCTGATTAGCACTGAAACTAAGTGAATGAACATATTTATCACAAAAACTAAAGTTTATCATGAAGAATTCATGTGTGTCTAGATACTAAATAGCGTGCACCCTTAGTCTATTCTGTTGGCGGAACAAACTGGATTTAGTTATAATAGTTTGGAAAGCTGGATATATTTCGCTGTTTATAAAAAGCGCCCGTTTGATTTTATATCAAACATGTTAACTTCAAACACATTATATGAAATCCTAGTGCATTACTATTATGCATAGCAAAGTTTGACAGCAACCTGACTTTTCTGAACCGGTTGAAGAATCGAGTAATCACAAAAAAACACATAATTTCGATATAAGATGCATTCGAGATTTTTTTTATACATTTATTAGATTCATAGACATATTTGGTGATAACTCCAACTGAATTCTGATACGTTGTTGCTCAATATTAGAGCATACGATCCTCAACAATGCCACTAGATGTACCATATCAGCTTTGAAGTTTTGTCTTTTTCTATCGATACTCCAACTATATTCATCTGAAATAATCCGTACTAATTTTTCTTACTCGCCAACAACAGGAATACTAAAGGCATAGAATATTAATAAAAATCTGGAGCTAAAATTTTTTTTGAACTTTAGTATTATGATACTGAAGGTAAGAGAATCTAATGATGAAAGTGTATATCTCTATTCTAGTTATAAGGTCTGCAAATCTAACGGAGGCCTGAAAAGACATATTAAGATCCACAAAGATCAGAACTTAACTGCAGCTCTTGGTCTAGATAAAATATGCAATCTATGTGGGAGTCTTTTCAAAACATTGACTGGTTTAAAAATCCACAGCAGGCGTTATAATGGATCTAAGGTGTAGGCGCAATATTAAAGGACACAAAACTGTAAGCCGAAAGACTTAATGAACCTTTTTCCTTTTTCTTTTCCTTTTTTCTTTTTCTCCTGTCTTATAAACTCTAAATCATTCTGACGATGCTTGTTACATAGAACGAGATAAATGCAAATTTACTTCAAAAATAACAAACTGAAACAGCTGTGACCTTTTAATACCAATATTGACTTTCTTATCATTTGGGACAGTAAAGCAAATTATATGGCACTTTCTATTCTCTTTGTCGACTACTACTAAATTAGGCCGTCTAAATTCTATTACTTTCTCCGTCGAGTTCAAAACTTTGATATTTTTTTCTTTTCAGGGTAAACATGTTATTCAAAATACTCTCCAAATTTACATAATTATTCTAGATAAATTAGTTTTCCAATCAGTAAATGATATCCTTTATTATTAATGAATTTAAGTATTTTTTTTAATCAAAAATATAAATTTTCTTATTTAAAGTATTTTAGAAAAAAGTCAAATCAATATGAATGTGTTTGTGTGGGTGTCTAATTGCTTGTTTGTGTGTGTGTGCATGCGTGTTCGAGCGCGTTGGCTTATATATATATAACATATATTTATATATATATATATATATATTATATATATATATATATATATATATATATATATGGATATCAATTGCTCTGTGGTGTATTTTCAGGAGCATTATGGTCATGTGTATACTATCTGTCTATCTATCTATCTATCTATCTATATATCTATCTATCTATCTATCTATCTATCTATCTATCTATCTATCTATCTATCTATCTATCTATCTATCTATCTATCAATCTATCTATCTATATATGTATAGGGTGCCTCGATTACCATATTCAGAATTTCACATGAGTTTCCGTTCGTCTGTGCCACAGAGGATAATTATAAAAGAAAACAAAGCATGACTGTTTTTTAAATAAGAATTCCAATCACACCATCTAATTAAATATCGTATAAACAGTCTGTCGTTTTTCTTTTCTTTTATTTCTTTCTCTCCCCCGCTCTCTCTAAATATATGTATGGGTGTATATGTATGTATGCACATATATATATACATACATGCACACAATTTTCTTTTACTTGTCTCAGTCATTAGCCAGCGGCCATGTCAGGGCAACGCTTTGAAATTTTAACCGAATGAATCGAACCCAGTACTTATTTTTTAAGCCCGGTACTCATTCTATCTTTTTATTTTGCCGAACCGCTAAGTTTCCTGAGCGCAAATACACCAATACCGGTTGTCAATTGGTTGTAGTAGTGGGAACACACACAGCCACAAGGACAGAGACAAATAGATATATGTATACACACACACACACACACACTAAATATTAAGCTGGATGAAACTGATACATAAAAGAGCTTGAAGTAGCAAAGTGACGTGGAGGTACAATTTTGTTAGTTATGACTAGTTGATGTACCCACCCTGTTGTCATTATGTTGTCTGTCTGAAGTGCTCATATGATCAAAGAGAATTGGTACGGCTGGTAAGTCAATGTGGTCTCGTAGTAAGTGAGGAAGTAAACGTCTAGAGCCCAAATTAGTCAAGAGAACCTGACAGCATTTCGAGTCTATGTATAATCACTTACATCATATCACTGTGTGTGAGCATGTGTGGATACCAGAATCTCCATCTTGTCAAATATTTTCGAAAATAAATATTATAGCTTCAAATTTTAATAATATCGACTTCAGAAATGGAACTGGTTAAGACATGGCCCCAGCATGACAGCAGTGCAATGGCTAAAACAACTAAAAGGTAAAGATAAAAGATATATATACATACATACTTATTTACATTATTTACATTTGACACAGCTGTCGGATGAAGTTAAAATAATAGACAGAAAACACCACCGGAAAATACGAAAACTGAAAGAAGCAGCACATACGCTAGGACAGAGCAACCTCCTAATCAGACCGAGTGCAGATATGAATAGCATATGGGAACTGGTATTAAGGAAGGATAGGAAAATGTTAGATTTATAAGCCCTAAAATTCACTCCAAAATTGCTCATGAGCATTTGGCGCAGTAGTTAAGAGCGCGGGCTATTAACCCCAAGATTCATAGTTCTATTCCAGGCTGTGACCTGAATAATAATAATAATAATAATAACAACCCAGGTTCGAAATTTCCCCAAGATGAAGGCTGGAGGGTATATCAGCCGAAAGATTGTGTTAACACTAAACAAGATGAGGACAAATATCCGTCAAATGTAGATAATGAACATAATTCCTCATCTCTTAGATATAGAACTGAACATATAAATATATATATATATACATGCATCCATTTCCAAGTAAGTTTATCTTCACCTTTTTGATGCGACTCTCTACTATATACTGTTTTCTTCCTCTAACCGTTCTCTAATTACCTTTTTTCCTACTCCCTCCTGCACCGTTTCCTCTCTGCTTCTCTCTCTTTCTCCCCTCTTTCACTTTCTCTCTCTCTCTCTCTCTCTCTCGTTCCTCACACGTGACCATCGTCCACCTTTCTTTTACTTACGCGTCTAGCTTTCTTTTCCTGCACGGCCCTCCATGTTTGTTTTCGTTCGGTTTTCTTGTATGTCTCCACTGTCATTTTTTGTTCCCAACTTTGTAATACGTGTCTAAGAGATGATAGCATCCGTTCTTACTATCGGTATCAATTACCAATACTATCCCTGGGCATGGTTATGCAGGCACACTATGCTCATAGGGTGCAGGCAACAATAGAATAAATAAAACTTTATCAGGAATCGAATTTAAATAATCAGAAAATAGCGAAAACTTTGTTTTAACAAACAAACGAATTGACCAACATCGGTTGATTATTTTTTAATACAAAAGATGATATAACATTTTTTACGACCGTTTCCGTTTCCAATGTTAGTCGGTGCTTACAAATGAAATTCTGAAAATGATTGTCATCTTCATAGCACATTCGATCTAGTACATGCAGCTTCATCAGAGTGAATGCGGATACATAAAATAAAATAAACTGCATATATATATGCAGTATATATATATGTACATATACATATATATATATATATATATATATATACTGTATATATATATATATATATATACTGTATATATATATATATATCATATACATATATAAATATACACACACATATATTCATACATACACGTATCTATCTATCTATCTATATATATATATATATATTATATATATATATATATATGTATGTATGTATTACATATTTGTATACTAATGGAATAAACGAATATGCACGTAAATCTTAAGCTTAATGAATGTGTATCATAAGCACAAGAATAAAAAAAAACTTTGGTTAACAATGATGTACTATTTCAGTATGTGCTACACGCTCAAAATGATTGAAAACATATTATTTATAGCCGATTGTAACCAAATCAGAATATTTTCTACCTGAACACTAAGAGCGATGTCAAGTTATTGGACATAAAACTATTAATAAATTAAATTTAATAAAAATGTCACAAACAAAATCAAACAATGATTTGTCAGTCACGAGTGGAGTTGTTATCACATTCTACATCAATTTTCTTTTATTTTATGAGAACTTGAGAAAAGTAGTTAGTAAAATGCAAGTAAATATATTACGCTGTGCTGCATTGAATCGCAGATATTTGTTTGAGCTGAACAATGCATTCATAGCTTTAAGCGATGAAAAAAATCGCGATTAAATGGTAAATCGATGCAAACACATGCATACAAACGTGCCTGCACAATCGCATGCACAAGGGTGCAAACTTGTCGGATTGTCACGTTAAACACAGTCTCTCTCTTTCAGTCGTTCTTTAATCTCTTTATCCCGCTCTCTAACTATGTCCTCCTCTCTCTCGCTCACTCACTCTCACATTTACACTTTTTCTTAATGCCGCCAGTTTTCTATGTGTATTTGTGCATGTGTACAAATGTATGCATATATAAACTGGTAAACATAAGCATACAAAAATACGCACAATCATACAGAATATGTATATGCTTGTATATATATATATATATATATATATGTGTGTGTGTGTGTGTGTGTGTGTGTGTGTGTGTATGCATACATACATGCATCCACCCATCCATACTTATATATGAGCATGTCTAGATATGCAACTATGTGCATGAGAATGCATACATAAAGCAAAACATACAAATCTGCACATATACAAACATACATACATACAAAAATACCCTGTTGATGATGAAATTTCAATGAAGGAGACTTGAATCTAAGTTAGAAACCGTTTCTTTCCGTATTGGCAAGAAATCTTGAAATAAAGCTGAACAATGACATACATAAATATACATGTGTGTGTGTATGTGTATGTGTGTGTATGGATGGATGTATATAAATACAAAAATCGAAATCAATGCGCGCGATTGCTACATAGAAGCCTAACGGTTAAAACATTTGGTAGCAATATCCGCATAAATTTAAACTGTATATAAGAAACAGCGCAAACAACTTAGACGCCAAATCCATTCAATTCTTGAAAATGAGACCGTGAAAATCTAAAAAAACTAAGAAATACAAAAACAAAGATACAATATGGTCATGCATTTAATGAAAAAATGAATGTACATATGTGTGTATATGTGTGTGCGTGTGTGTGCATATGTATATATGTATGTATAATATATACATTGTCTCTTGGATGAGTCATTACACCAATAATTACACACGCACAGGTTCAATTCCAACTCTTTATCATTAATCTAATGGTTAAATATCTATCCAACTTACTAATCGAGCATTTGTTTAGCTTGCTGGTTTAACAGTTCAATGCTTTTTTTTTCCATCATTCGTTGCCATTCGCAACCTTTTTTGTGACCGTTACTTCCGAACTCGTTTCCGTTTCGCAGGCTGACGTCCGTTTCTGAGACGGGTGTGAAATTTTAAGAGGCTTCATTTATGAATAACAGTACATTGGATATTTGAATGCTACCGTTAATTAAATTCCACTTTGAAGATTATCTGTCTGAAAATTTTGAGTTTATTTGAAATATCCATGAAATTTGCATTTTGATTCACAGATCACACAACATGAATATTTTCGAATTATAAAAATGCCTGGCGGCATTTCGCCTGTCTTTATGTTCTGAGTTCAAATTCCACCGAGTTCGACTTTACCTTTTATATTTACGGTGTTGATAAAATAAATAATAATGTAGTTCTCGGGATCGATATAGTCGACTAGTTCCCCTTCACCTAAAGAAATTTCAGGCTCTGTGCCTATAGTAGAAATAATTATTTCTACAGATGAGGAATTTTTATAACGGCGTCGTTCTAATATATGTTGTTTGGCTATTTTCTTTGAGATATAATTGTTTCTGGGTATATTTGCAGATTTTGGTTGCGCACTTAACGTAAATATGATCCGATACCAATATGTAGTAATTTAAATAAGAAAGAAAACGAAAAGATTATTGACTATTTCTCCTGGCATCTGAAACTTCATACTAGCATTTTGCAGGTATGACTTGTTAAGTGATGCAATTTAATAACATTATTGTTTCAATATATATTTGTATATTATTTTGTGTGAAATGTAACTGTTTCAGGGTATTCTTACAGATGCTGATCAAGTACTTCATGTAAACATAATTTGATATCACTATGCAGAGATTTAAGTGGGAAACAATGAAAGAATAAAGTATTTTCTATCTTCCTTGATATTTGAAACGACGTACTAACTTTTGAAGGAAATTAAATATCCTCATTCAGTCTCATAAAACCCTCGTATTGTATTGGTTTCAAATTTTGGTGCAATTTCGGGGGAGTGGAAAAGTCGATTAAATCGATCTCAGTGATCAACCTGTACTTATTTTATCGACGTCAAGGGGACGAAAGGTAAATTCGGCCTTGGTGGAATTGGACTCACAACGTAAAAACAGACGAAATGCCACTAAGCATTTTGTCCAGTGTGCTAACGATTCTGCCAGTTCGCCGCCTTAATCTCGTGCATGATATTCATGATCTAAATTCTTCCCAAAACCTCAAAACTTTTGCCTGGTATGTCTGTGCAACGAACAGCCTATTTTGCAAGAGCTACACTTCTTGGAAGATTATCTGACTGGAACAGTTCCTAAGAATAGTCTGTTGTCTTGCATTCTTCAGACAAGATAAACCATTTTGCTATCATTTCCTGTATCTGCTTTCCATCCAATTCTCAGCAATTGTGGCTCACCACCGTAGCATTTCGGAAGACATAAAGTATCAAACTCAACACTATTAGTAAAAAACAGCATCCATCATTGAAAATCCTATATTGGGTTTTCAAATGTTGGAGAGGATATCGAAGCGCGTGGACTGCCACAGCAATACAAACTGTACCTGAATAAATAAGTTGACAGATTCGTTAGGCAACTAAATATGACGTTCAGCAACTCGAACATTATGTTTACCGAGATGAAGTTTTCATGGCTTCGATCAGATAAATCTAATATAGCAATCGAATAATGGGCATCTTCTGACCCTAGAGTATTAGTTTTCAGTGATGTTTCTGGTGAACATGCAAAACTGTTCTGATCACCAAATTTTACTAAAACAATTTTTCGCTAACTCTGATAGACTACTATTACAGTGGTCGAATCAAAAATTACAACAACTTTTTTCACAAGCGGCATCCTCTCAGATATGCAAATTCATTCCAAGTCACTTCAGTTTCTTATAACACTATCCTTTTCTATGACCACTAACAAGTCTCAGTGACTGTCTCAGAATCGCCGGAGCTTATCATGCTCAATCCTATGCTGCATGCTCACGTGTTGGACCAAGTAAATATTTTTCATTGGAGTTCTAAGCCACAGAGGAAGTGCTGTTGTCTCTCCCAGAAATCTTTTTGAATAAAACACGTTCCCCTTTAATTGCATTTTCGTTAGTATTTTATATATATTTAGGATTATAAAACGACACATACAGTAAAATATAAATACAGTATACTGTTCTATATTTTAGAGATGAGAAATTCTGTACATTAATCACATTATTTACTCTACAAAATTAAAATTATCACTAAAAGCTACCTCAGAAACTCCATACACCATAGAAACCTGAAAAATTACAACTTTAGTCGTGTCTCCATTACAGTAAGAATAAATGCCAATATAATTGCAGACCAAAGCACTACATGAAAAGTTACCTTAAGTTAATGCGTTTGACAAAAATGGTTCTACATATTTGCCTCCTCGGCGGCATCTGGCTCTCTTGTATTGAAGGAAAAAATGGTTAGAGCTATATCAAGTCAGAAAAAATGTTGAATCTTGAGATTATCTTCTCTTCATATGTAACTGAACACAGTTACAATAAACAGTATGCATTATTTTGCATTCTTTCGAAGTGAAGATAATTTTAATACACCAAGGATTTAACTTGGATAAAGTATACGCTCATTAGTCTTTGTTACCCAAATTTATACCACTGCACTTTCAGAGTTCATTTTTGTTTTAATCTTACGAATACACTATGCCATCAATAGTATCCACACATTTTGTATATATATCTAAGCCTCATATATTCTGAAGTATTGGACTATACGTGCTGTACTTATGACATATAATGAAGCTGAAGCAATTCTTATCAGTTGTCTTGTCAGTATAAAAAAATACATTTCATTGAGGTTTGCTGCTCAGGTTCATACCAGCGGTTGTTCGGTGTTATGTATGTCAGCTAGTTTTTCCTTCAACACACGTGCGCGCGCACAAACACGCACGCACACACACAAATACACACACACACACATTGGGTTGTCCCATAAACAGTTTTTTTATACTTCTTATATTTTTCAAAATTAAGAGAAATTTCATTTCTATTTTAAAGTATACTCTACTTCATTCTCTACAAAGGTTTCCTTTTCCAAAGTTCACTTGTCCGTGATGAAAAATGCTCCTCCAGTACTGTTCTGACCTCGTCTACAGAATTCGTATTTTCTTCGTCCAAATGATCACATGGAGTAATGTCCTGCGAATATGGAGAGTGGGGTATCGTTTCCCATTCAAACTGCTCCAGCTGTATGTCGTCGAGCATTATTCTGATGGAAGAACACCATTCCTGTTGAAACTAAAAAGATGGTTCCTTTCCTTCTAACGCTGACACAAGCCGCTCAAGCTGCTTGTAGTAGATCTACTTTGTTAAATTTTGGCTTTGATTTAAAATTTCAAAGTAGATTTAACCTTTCATATCCCACCAAACAGATAACAACAACTTATGTAGGTGAAGACCTTCTTTAGCCTGGAGTGCCAGTTTTTCTCCTTTCCCTATCCACTGTCTTCAGCGCTTGAAAGTTTTATAGATAACCCATTTCTCATCATCAGTCACTACTCAGTCCATTAATTGTTCATTCGTGAGGCGTGACAGCAAAGAAGTGCACACATTCACTCACTGCGTGCAATTAGACACGGAATGTTTGCGAGAAACACATTGACCCAATTTGCTGACTTTCCGATGCCACGCAAGTGTCGATGAGTGGCTTCTCTGCTAGTTCCTCAACAGTTACGATGGGATTTTCATTCACCATGGTTTGCAGGACGTCCTGCTCGAGCGCTACCGATCTTCCAGGACGAGGCTCGTCTTATTTGCGTAAGGTATTTGAGAATATAACTTCTTTGGGTCATTGCTGCATATTTTGCTAACATTGTATAATCATTGTTTCAGAAATTAATAATGACAGATCTTCAGCTTACTTAGGAAATGAAGAGGCATGGTGCTATTGTGGTTATAAAGGTTGAGCATAGCAATTTATAAATATCTCGGTTTTTAAAATTCGCCAGATGTTTCGTCTACAAAGCCTGTAAGAAACTAGAGACTGAAGATGGAAATGTGTCAAAGCATAAAAAGCATTCTAAACCCTCTGAAATCATCAGAACATCTCAATTTATACAGCAAGTTCAACAAATCATTGACTAGATTCCCAGTAAGTTCATAAGGTCAATTAAAAAAGATCTCCATGTGTCAGAAGGAACACTGAGAAATGTAGTCCACAAAGGCATCAGACATAAGACTTTACGTGATGAGGAATGATCAATTTGTCAGAAAAAGCAAAACAAAATCTCTGCATCAGATCTAAAAGGCTCTTAAACCAACTGAAAAATGCAGCAAAAGATTTGATTTGAATTTTCTCAAGCGAGAAAAACTTCGACCAAGATAAAAAAAAATTAGCAGAAGAAATGACAGGTGATTATGTGCAGACCCTTCTGAAGTATTGTACATACAAAATTTTCTGCAACTGTCATGGAATTAGGGAGGGATTGTCAGCAATGAACGATTTGTGATGCCACCTTACTTCTTTCCACAAGGTCTTAGAATTAACTCTGCCACCTACATCGAGGTCCTGGAAATAATTGTTAAGCACTGGATAGACAGTGTATGCAATGGAAGGCCATATGTGTTTCAGTAATACTCAGCCTTATGCCACATGGCTCTAGTAACACAGGAATACATGAAGAGCGTTGTTGAGAGAGAGAGAGGTCAATGATCATGCCCATAATAAATATTCTTTGAAAGCTGCCATAGACAGAGTAATGGCCAAAATGAACCAGAACCACTTTATTCGATCATGAAGATGATTTAGATGTCATATAGAAGCAGCTGTTGAATCTGAAGGCTTTATAGAAAACCATTATAGCATTTTTTGAGAAATTATTATATATCTGCTTTTTATATAAACATAAATCTGTCTTCAAATATCTTACGCACCCTGTATACATATATATATATATATATATGTATGCATGTATATATATATATATATATATATGTGTGTGTGTGTGTGTGTGTGTAGTGTGTGTGTATAAATATATATATTAATATATATTTATATATAAATATATATATGTATATATTATATATGTAAATATATATGTATGTATATATATATATATATAATATATATATATATATATATAATATATATATATATAAACATATATATAAATATATATATTAATATATATTATATATAAATATATATATTAATATATATTATATATATATATAAATATATATTTTATAAATATATATAAATATATGTGACCTTTCCTACTTGGTCCGGCCGCCGTCCGTGCAACATCTATATTCCTCCCTGTGCCTGTGAAACCTTGTATCCCTGCCATAAGGCTTTACTTCCACACGCACCAGCTTAATTTAATTCGTCCTTAATCGAAGGACACCTGTTTTTATGCTGTTGTTTGTATTTGTGTAACACTCTCCGTTTTTTTCCGTCCATGTTTTCGTATACATTCGTTGCTTTCTTCCCGGGAGTCTAATGCTCTTAGCTTAGATTTCCCTTTGGGCTGGCCAGATTAAAGAAATCTCGAGTATAACCAGCTGAAATTGCAAAGATAGTCTGGAACTCAACTGAAGAAAGAAAACTCCGAATGACGCGTCCTTGTTTTCTTTCTATCGACTGGATGTTTTGTTGTCCCTTTTTTCTATCACCTAACTGTCTGGATATTTTCCGTTCTTGTCCCATTTTGTATTTTTATATATAAAACATATAGCGGCGTACGTACACTTTGGTCTCTTATATGTAAGTATATATTTATCTAAATCTTGTACGAGTCCATTCTTTCTATTATTCATTCCTTCTTTCTATCTGTCCTTTCACGCTTTTTCGTTCTTTTCACTTAACTGTGCCCCTGTCATTTTTCTCGCCCCTCCTTATTTCTTCTTTCCCACTACCTCTACCTCTCTCTCTTCACTCCCCACGTAACCTGTGTTCGGCCAAGCCTGACCTTTCTTTCTTGATTTGGCCGGTGTCTGTGCAACATCTATATTCCTTCCTGTGCCAGTGAAATCCCGTATCCCTGCCTATCTGGATGTTTTATTGTCCCTTTTTTGTATCACCTAACCGTCTGGATGTTTTGCGTTCTTGTCCCATTTTATATTATATATATATATATATATATATATATATATATAATATATATATATATATATATATACACATATATATATATATATGTATGTATGTATGTATGTATGTATGTATATATTACGTCGTAATTTTTTCTGATCCTAAAAGGATTTTTTAAACATTAGCTTTTTTCTTTCCAGTTTTCCCTGTTATAATATGAAACAGCACGGTCAGGGGACGTGAGGCTTTGTATAAAACAAATGGAGAACAGGACTTGTTATTTTTTTAAGAGAAGGAAAGAAAAATTACTAATAAATAATATATTAAAAACGAAAAAATAATAAAGAGAAAAGAGAGAACAGGATGATAAATAAAAGTAAATAGAAGAAAATAAAATAGACTACACACTCAATCGTCAATCACTCATAAAATCTTAATGCAGTTCTAATAAAAGTAATACTAGAGGACTACCATGTGTTTACAAACTCAAAGTAGAGCATCCATTTTTTATAAGATTCATCTTGCTTGTTTTCACTGTATGATCTGTTTTTTTTTTCAATTAGATATCTATCAAAGTTTCTAAAATGCTTGAAATTGAGAGTGTTTTTTGCCACTTTGCTTTTGTATATAAAAATATTTGCTAATAATATTAACAAGTCAAAAATGCCATCAGTATATATTTTTTCTCAATCCGAATAGAATGAGTTGTTCAAGTTTCATGTTGCGAACATGTATGGACTTTTCATACAGCAAATCTAAGAAGCATTGCCAGAAGACTTGTACACATTCACAATACCAGAAAAGGTGTAACACCGTCTTCACCTCACGTTGACAAAAAGTGCACAGGTTTGATGTTAATAATAGAATGGTCTGATCTGTACATAATCTTTAAAGAGGACTGACAAATGAATGAACACAAATTCTGTGACGCTAGGAAGAAATCTATCCTTGCTTGTCTAATAGGCTTTGGACGTCTCCATGTAAATCCTTGTGTTTCTGGATTATGATCTTTCCATATCTCTCCATGATCGAGGTCCCCTATCATATCAATCACTTGCTTTCTATCTTTAAGATTATTTATATGTTGATAATTGGAAGTATCTATGGACTGTTTCAAACAGATTAAAGTCTCCAGCTATAACACAATGAGAGTTTCCAAAGGCCTTAATTCTATCCATCACCATACCGTATAAGTTTACTAAAGTTATTTTTATCTCACAAATATATTTCTTTACTACCCACAAGGGGCTAAACACAGAGGGGACAAACAAGGACAGACAAACGGATTAAGTCGATTACATCGACCCCAGTGCGTAGCTGGTACTTAATTTATCGACCCGGAAAGGATGAAAGGCAAAGATCTCACAAATAGCTATACTCAACATCAAGAGATCGCTTTTGTCATCCCTGAGACTGTCGTATACCTTATAATCAATAGTATTGGAAAATAAGATGGCTACTCCCTTTGTCTGTTCTTTAATACTATTAAATATTGCCTCAGCGTCCCATTCACGTCTAATGAGAGGTTCTTTTTCTTCCAAAGAAGTATATTTTATATTTTTTCGCTCTCACAAAATGCAAAACATCCTGTTTACTGCTTCAGTAGAAATCTACGGATGCACAAACGCGCAAAACGGAGAAAATGAAACAAATATGGATGATTTGTTCAGAAACACCCGCGAGTAGGGAACAGTTCTCAAAAATAGCCTCCAATTGTTTCCCACAAAAATACTTATGTCCTCGGAATATACACAGTCCGAGGTATATTTGTAGAGAATTCTCTTTTAAAATATCCATTTTCTTGAGAGTTAAGACGAAGTGGACTCCAATGAATTTTCCGAAATTCCCCACCCCAACACTTTCTCCCCAAAATTTTGTATATTCGGAAGATACATGATATAACACATATTCGGAGTCAATTTCATTAAAAATATCCATTTTTTCTGAAAGTTATGATCCAAAGTTTGGGGCGCAGAAATCTGTAGTTAAACCAATTAAAAAATACATAAAATGAGTAGTGCAAGTAAAAAAGTTCGTCAATATTCAGACATCAATATTCTTCCACACTTTTTAATTCTTCAGTAAATCCAAGTGTTAACTTACCCGCCACACATAACACTTACATACATACGCTTGTATATCTTCTCTCCTTAGAAGATAACTGTTAATTCTTTAATTTATTTTTTTAACCTTAATCTCATAGATCCCCTAATCTTTATTTGTAACCTTTATTCCTAAATAGTTTAACATTTAACTGCTTTCTCCATTCACGCCTACTTACACATTCACCATTTATGGGACTCATAACCCCAGAGATAGAAATATTTCTATACCCACTGACCTTAGCCATAAAACGGACACAATCACTTCCTGCCCCAATCTTAAAAACTGGAAGAGCATCACTGGTGTCTACTGTGCTCCTAATATATTTATCCCCTTGTGTCCCTTTCATTTTATTTTACTTTATTTTGTATTTTTCACTCTCTCCTTATTTATCCTTGTTTATTGTTCTTCTTTATTTTTGTACATTATATTTTTATACTCCTTATTTTATTCTTCTTACTAAAGCCCTATCAATTGTATTCCCCTTCTCTCTGTACCTCCAGCTTCCCGACCAACACCTCTCTTTCTCTTTCTATTTATTTTTCTTTCTCTTTATCCCTCAATAGCCACTTCTGCAATCATTCTCTTGCGAACCCTCGATATGGTCGCGTTTCTCTCTTGATATTTACACTATGGAGGTTATAATCATACCTGGATTTACATAGGATTGCACCTAAAGACTTATGAACTAGCATCTACACTATCGGAAAGTTGAACTGTGAACTTTTATATTTTCTTTTTTCTTCAATTCTTTATTTCTCCAGTCCTTTATTTCATCGTTTCCTTAATCTATACCCTTGACATTTTCCCTATTTGTCTCCGATGACGGGATATCCCATATTTTTTGAAAGGACCAATGAAACAAATCCATTTTTAAAGGTGTATACCTTAACTAGTATTGATCAAATTGTTATTTCTGTCTATTTTAACAAAACTGTCCGACGAACGGGAAAGTGAAACTCTGAGTAACAGCTTTTGTTATATTTCTGCTGCTTTTAAATAAAGTATATATATATATATATATATATATACCTTTAAAGGTTATTTAAGCATATTTTTAATATGTTGGCCATTGATAAAATTTTTTTCGAAAAGTTTTATCCTATATTAAATGTATATATATATATATATAGATGTATATCTAGATAGATATAAACACGTGCAAGCAGATATACAGAGACAATACTTATAAATATATTCACAGAGAGAGAGAGAGAGAGAGAGAGAGAGAGAGAGAGAGAGAGAATAGAGACATAGTGAGAGACATTGATATGTAGATATGTAGGTAGGTAGGTAGGTAGGTAGGTAGGTAGGTAGGTAGGTAGATAGTTAGATAGATACATATATATACATTCATACATACACACATACATATATACATAAATATATATATTTATATGCAAGCGTAAACAGACAGACAGGCAGACGGATGGATGGAGGGATGGAAATCAACGTGCGTTGATATATGTTTGGCAAAAATGATATCACTGTCCTATTGATGTTGCTGCTGTAGCAACTATTTTGATGCTCCCTACACAAATTCCATTCATGTAAGCACGTGCTATTATCAAAATATTTAGTTTTGATTGCATAAGTCATTGTACACGGCCGTTTTTGTCTGGTGGATTTAAACAGCGTCATTTTTCCTTGTAAATATTCCGATAGATTTTGGGATTCTTTTGCTAAAATCATCAATCATAACCGATAAACACATTACTCGCATCTCTCTCTCTCTCCCTCTCTCTCTCTTTCTCTGTTTATATATATACAGCCACCAGCGTACAGTAATGAGAAAACCATCAGTAACAATGGCAACACTAAAGATAAGAAAACATAATCAGAGTGATACGAAAGTTATGTAATCTCACTTGGGGCAACATACACTGACAGAACAACCATATCAGTCTTATTGAAGAAGATAATCAAAATCAATGATGAATACAATGCCAACCGTAACAATTTTCCCTTCATTTTAGTTCATATTTCCTCCCATAATTTCAATTCATATATTTCATCCCTTCAGATTTCTCTAGAAAAATAGTCATGTTTACCCATTGTGAAATGTATAGAAAAGGGTATACTGATACTTGGCGTGTTATTAATGCATAAATCTTTGTCGTATTTGCTAATCATATGTCTGTGATATCGACCAAGCAGAAAGAAAATGTAAGCGATCTAGGCAATGAATATAGTTATAAAACTGATTGTAATGTTAATATTCATGGTTGATCTTAGTATTGATATACATACATGCATAATTACATATACATATGTACATATATATGTATGTATTTAATGTATATTTTTTATAACTACTCATATATATTGAATACACACATACACCAACACGCATATATATATATATATATATATATATTATATATATATATATATTTATATGTATATATATATGTATATATATATATATAAATATATATATTATGTATATATATATGTATATATATATATATATATGTATATATATATGCACATATATATATACATATACATATATATCGTTTTTGGCTATCGTTTAGCGCTTTAACAACTGGTGTTGTTTTGTTTACAACCACGTACCATGCTGGCTTGACACCACAAAGAAAATAAACGTAGAAGCTACATCGGGTGTCTGTTTGTGTGTACGGATGTGTGCATCAGTGTGCATCTGTGTATATTAGTGCTACTCGTCAGCCTAAATTACCTGTTTGGTTTACGATTCCAATAGAATATGTAGAATATGTATCAGGCTTTAATGAAAAATATGAATCTTTTCAACCTCTGTCCCAAAATTAAAATACTGGGGTGTATTTGTCTGAATACCTTCAAGAATGGTAGTGGAATGGCCGCTGTTCAATGACTGTGTTACAAGATAAAATTCAAAACGTGTATTTTATCTTATGAGTGTGTGTGTGCGCGTGTATATATATATATATATATATACGTCTTGTTCCTTTTTCCTCTCAGTTCTCCCCCTCCTTGATTTCTCTGTCCCTCTTTTCCTCTCCTTTCTCTTCACACGTGACTGACTGACCGACTGCTGGCCTTTTGAGTCTAGCAGCCGTCGTGGTTACACCAACATTTATTTTCTCTGCCCCAAGGCACATTCCTAACACGCCAGCTAAGCTTAATTCATCCTAGTCGAAAGACGCCTGTTCGTGATGTCCTGTTATTGTTATTAATATTATTAGCATTGTTTTTTCGTATTATTATTATTGTTTTTACGTATTATTTTTGTATTCATATTCGTGTAACATCGTCCGTTTTTCTGTCCTTGCTTTGTATATATTCGAAGCTTTCTTCCAAGGAATACAATGCGCTTAGCTTAGTTTTTCCTTGGGGCTGACCAGATTGGAGCAATCTCAAGATTAATCAGCCGAATTGCGAGGATGATCCGGTTCTTGACTGAAGATTGAAGGGTTCGAATATCCCGTCCGTGATTTTTGTGTCATCATCAAAATGTTTTGCGTTCTTGTCCCAGTTTGTATTTTTTATACATATATATATATATATATATATATATATATATATTGAAAAATAAGTAGAGATGAGTTTTTGCGTAGGCGGAGGCTACTTGAAGCTCGAAACTCACACCAGAATAAACATTATTATTAAGATTCAAATTAACATTATCCCACCCACCAAATAAACCAGCTCTACTAATTTTTTCAAAGATATATAACACTATACCAAGAACTTTGTTTTTGCTATTCTACCACACACAGACACACACACACAGACATACATACAGACACACATACACATAGACACACACACACACACACACACACACACACACACACACACATATATATATATATATAATTTTTTTCCCGTAATAAGATAAAAAAACGAAGGGTGTGTAGATTTTAGAACGTTTATAAATAGAAGGTCTTACAGCTGTTTCTAGGATATTTATTATATCCCTTCATCGGAGACGGTGTGAGAAGATGGTTAAGCAATAGTTAATTTAGATAAGATACGAAATAGAGGAATGAAAATAGATGTGAGATATTGTATATGTAGATCCATTATTTAGGCAGAATGGTATACATATATAAGATTCCAATACCTTATGAATAAAATCCAATAGTATTTAAAATTGGTCATTCCAAGTATAGAGTTTATACACAGTGTTATTGAATCAAGGGTTTTATTTAAAGTGCACTTTAAATAAAACCCTTGATTCAATAACATTTTTTTTTACCGGAACTGTCTGTTCAGCTTCCTTGAAATAAATAAGGATATGCGATTTACAAAAGGACAACCTGTACTATGATTATTGGTACGCAGAGTAGTTTGTTTAATGATACATTAGATTTTACTGTAAACGTATTGTTCGTTGTAGGTAAAGAACATTATATTATATCTCAATAAAATCTTTCACCGATGCCATCAGGATATTGTCGAGATATTAATATTTGTTTAGCGGGCAGCAACTTAATCACTTATTATTTTCTTAACCATATTGCTAGCAGGTCTGTTTTGTATAACAATGTGAATTTGGGGAAATTACCCATTTATATTCAAAAGGTAATGTCTATGTTGAAAGGCAATTTAATTTTTCCTTTTGTTGAGACAAATTATAAGAGGTGTTCATGCAGTGAATTTCTATGTTTATAATCAACAGGAACAAGAAAGACATTCAAAATTATATAACAAAACAAGAAATGTATAGTAGCTACGAAAGGTAAATTCTGAGTGCTTCCAAAGTTGTATTTGTTTGGTAAGTAACTTGATCTGGGACAGAGTGTGGCAGGTGAAACAATCACATGAAATACTAATTTCTTGACATTTAAGAACATGTGGAGATGTATTTGCATAGCAAGTGATTTGATCTGAGATCGTGTGCTGGAACGAAAACAATTGCAGCGTGGAAGGTGTTTGTAAGCCATTTAAGAAACACACAAAAGCCGTTCGATTCACTTCAACATTTAAGTTTAATTTGTCAAAATATTTTCGTCGCTATAAGACCGCAGCCTGTTCACTGACAAAAATAGCACGGATTTTTGTCAGTGAACAGGTCGCGGTCTTATAGTGACGAAAATATTTTGACAAATTAAACTTAAATGTTGAAGTGAATCGAACGGCTTTTGTGTGTTTCTTAAATGACTTACAAACATTTAAGAACATGTGAAATTTACTATATTCATCCATTTTGTATAAAATGTTCTGGTGTCCGCTGAATTTTCTCTAGAGCACATTCTTTCTTTGTAGTTTGATTGTAGGTGATCTATTTCTAGCATATGGCTGTCCACATAGTGGTTTTAGCCCTTAATATACACATGTATTAGAATTTTCTCTGATTTTTTCTGATTTTTGTATGCTAGGCTACTGGTTTTAAATTGATATTAACTAAATTAATATTTAATTTATCTCCCTATTATTTAAATGTTAAAATAATTATGTTCTCTAATAGGCAGCATTAACTGCAGTAAATTATTTGCTGCAGATTTTGTTTCCGGAATTTAGCACGCCAGAACTCAGACATTTGAAATTAACCCCAATGTAATCGGTAGAACTAAGCACGTGTCTGTAAAACTGGTGGTTGGTTTTACAAATTATATTGCTTTTAGAACGATCGTACTGATGAGCCCTTCGGACGAAGGATTACGTAAGTGATTTATTCGTTAATAGACGAAACCGGTATACGATTAATTCTTGATTTTTATATAATTTTCATCTGTCTTGCCCGCCTATTTTTCTGGTGTCCGCTGAAGCTTCTCTAGAGAACATTCTTTCTTTGTAGTTTGATCGTAGGTGATCTATTTCTAGCATATGGCTGTCCACATAGTGGTTTTTAGCCCTTAATTTACACATGTATTAGAATTTTCTCTGATTTTTCAGATTTTTGTATGCTAGGCTACAATTGATATTAATTAAATTAATATTCCATTTATCTCCCTCATTATTTAATATATATATATATATATATATAAAAAATTGGATTTGTAGGACTTTTGTTACAGTCAGATATAAACTACCACTGTTTCCTCTTGTTATTTGTATTCCATATTTGATTATTTAATCTACAATGACTATACCTTTAAATTGTGTTTTTTAACAGAATTTTGTCTTACATCATGGTGGGCATGCTTTGAGCGCTTAGAGACGCCGTTTGCTATGTTTTAAATTGTTTCAAAATTTGTTTGAAATAATAAAAAGGTAGGTAAGTCGAGGTAAAGTAATAATAACATGGATAAGGTTAATAGAAATAATTATCCGTGAAAAGACACCCTCCCCCACAAAAAAAACGTTGATTTATTAAACACTTTTCAAAGTTAGATCCGTATACGACATTTTTAACTAGTATTGCCTCCGATGAAGAAGCAGCCTATTTCAAGTTTAAATACAATATAACTGAAATGAAACGTATTTTTTCAACGAAGATGCTGACACCAAGAAAGACAAAGAAGCATTCTCAAGTCTGGCTTCTGTTTATCTCAAGAATGAGTTTACTTTCTGTATATTTGTTACTACTTTCTATGGCAATTTCAGAAGTTCTCATAGAATCATGTATACATCAGTTTCTAATGAAAAGAAATAGTAGTCTGAATTATCAATGCATCTTATGTGAAACTATCAAACAACAGGTATAATATATTATTCACAAGAACAAGAAATAAAATAATTTAGAAATCCTTCTTTCTTTCTTGTTAGTATTATTTCCGTAAACGGGATAGTGCAATTAAGAATCAAAGCTGAATCTCATGCAGCTGTGAATAAATATATAGCATTGCTTTATATTGTCTTTGTAGCTCCATCTACTTTGTGAAATTTTACAAGTAGTATTTTCATGAAATATTAATCTGCTGTCCAATTTTTCTCACTAAAGAAAGCGATATCGGGAATATTTGACACTGTATATATTGACAGTGCACTTTATGGATATTAATACTAAAATTTGAAAGACAAGAGATGATATTGATTTTTCTGATTTATATTTCTTTAACAAACCCATTTTCTAAAAAAGATTGTAGGTTAATGGGAATTATAATTCTGAAGTAAAATGTAAAACAGTGAATGCAAAGATTTGTGATGAAGTGAAACGCAATGAAGTATATCATCAGCAAATACTGATTTTCTGAAATTAATTCGTCATTAAACTAGACATTTTTGTAGTAGTTAAATTTATTTTATGAAATGTATTTGTCATAATTGAATATTTAAGAATGGTATCGAGGCTAATCTTTCATCACCTAGCGTAAGCTTAGTAAACACCTGTAAATATTCCCGTTTGATAATCTGCACTAGGTTTCCTTTTTTTGTCGAAAGTTCCATAAAGACATTAAATATAATATTTAGTTAAATATTAGGAGGAGCCAAGATAAAGATTTGAAATTTGGATCTAAAATCTGAAACGATGGTACCAGTTCCTGAATTGATACTTTAAATCTTCGTTTGCTTTCCATTCAATCAATTCTTATTGCATTTTTGTTTCTATTGCAGAAAATCTGGATATTTCCCAGCAAAATATTCAAATATTTTGAAGGGACTTACGTGATGTTTCTCAATAATCGATGTAAAACCTAAGCGCCTTCATGGTACAATTCTTAATTTCAGTGCAAAAAGACTGGGAGGGAGATAGGTTCTCCCACGCTTCAAGCTGCACTTGAACAGAATAAGGTTGGGAAATATACATTAACAGTCTGCGATTTAACCGTTTTCAATTCATCTGCTTCCATCTACAAATTAATTTCGTTAAAGTAGAAATATGTCTGGCATTAAAAATATTCACTTTTAAACTTCAAATTGCCTTATATGAAAGCATATTTGTGTACAAATAGTCCTAAATCTGCTTTTTAGAAAACCTATAAAAGCGGTAGCCTTCGACAACTAGTGAACTTCAATGTAGAATAACAAACTATTAGATTCTTCACGAGGGTAGTCCACTATGAGTAGCATTCTATCAGTCACATCAATTATTATAATTTGTTTTACGAATCTTCTTTCCTGAAAAAAAAAATACAATATCGATATCTGTTCCAAAATGCATGCAACGAAAATTAGGCTGTCTTCACAAGAATTACATACTATGTCTTCTACGTGTACAGTTCTTCCGTAAATTCTTTATTAATTTTCATGATCATTCACAGAAATTTGCTTATTGCTTATTTTCAGTCCCTCGTGTGTGATTCGCACTTGGTGCAATAACCTCACTAACAAATTCTAGTATCAATTATTCATTAATTGAATTTGACTTTCTAAATTTAGCAATCAGTGATGAAATTTTGTAAGTGGCATATAGCTCATCCATCATAATCCTACTTTAACACTTGGCAACGTGGGCTGTTTGCAAAATTGATCTCCCACAGCTTTAAAATGCGATAGCTATTAGTGTGTGCGCGCGGGTTGGGTGGTGGAAGAAGATTGTCAACATAAATTATTTGTAAGAGCTTTTCACGTCATGATTTTGTTTTGGAAAACAGGCACGTTGATAATAAACTGCTTGTAGGTATCAAAAGTCATGAAACAAATATTTGATACTGTACGCTAACATTTCTTTAATACTGCCATGATTTATAACAATAAAATATGCATATATTGATAGACAGAGCACATTTAGGCTAGTTGAAATACATTTCGCGAAACTACTCGTTTACAATAAATACCTGACCACATCGTCAGACATGTTTACAATAAACTCAACAAATACTTAGAGAGATACCAGAAACATTGTAATCTTTGTAAGTCTAAATGTTTCACGTAGTCCCACAATCAATAAGTTGGAAAATGCTATAGTGCACATTGGATCCTACCAATAATTATAGGACAATTAAAGAATAATTTTGGCACCATTTCAGTTTTTACTTCTAATAATGTATTTTATGAAATAATTTCAACTAGACATGGTGATCCCATTGGATAGTGGGGCCTATCAATATGCATTCCATTTACACTGGTCCGTTTTTCAATAGATCAACAGGAAATACAGAATTTTATTAACGACACCTTGGTGTCTCAATGTTGCATAGAGGAATTAGAATAAACGCGACTTCCTCACGTTTACATATGCGTGTATCACCATCACTTGGATTGTGAATTTGGTGTGCACGCAATATTTGCTCGTAGCACATTTCATGAATATATTGCCTTCTCATCATCATTCATTTCATCAACCACTAAAACGAAACTGCAATATGCACAGGAACACAGTCTCTTATGTGAAATATCTCATTTTCTATACAATTGATCCTAACTCTGTGAATCTCAAAATTTGTACAATTGATTCTAATTGTATGAATCTCAAAATTTGTAGCAAGACACAGGTCAGTTGCAAAATAATAAGAACAAAAGTAGGAAAGAAAACGATCGTAAAATCCTAAAGATTTTAAATGAACATAAACCAACTAATATCATGATCCAAACTTCTGTGGTACTGAAGAGTTTATAAGGAGGACGAAATGACGTTATCTACAGCTACGACACTTAAAATGGAAAAAAATATTATAGGGACATATTATTCCCTGTGCTCTGTCACTCATAAGAAAAAGACCTCTCATAATCAAAACAATTTTAAACCTTGAACCGGTTCTCTGCCCCTTAAAGTGAAACTTCACTCTCTCTTTTATTTCTTTGTAAACTGTCTCTCTGTTTGTCTGTCTGTCTGTCCCTTTTTCTTTCTCTCTCTCTTTCTCTCTCTTACCCCGAAAGCAACTCTTAGTGGCAGCACCACAATCTTCAGTCAAGTTTCCTATGGATATCAATATATTTCATTATATTTTATCTATTTTATTTTTGCTTACATCATTCATAAATACGCAGTGAATGAGGGTTTAAAATGAAATGCTTGCTGAGACGGCTGCTTGTGCTTTGCGATTGTTTTCCACTGCAATTGTTTACATATTATGACATATACAGGATAACTAGCTAGTGATATAGTGGATATAGAATAGGTACTGAATATAATAACATTTTTCATGAAACGTCGATTTGTTTATCAGAAACAATCTATAATTATGTCAGGAATCCAAGATTCTTAATCGGCCTAATATGCCTTTCTCCCTAATATATACAGGAAAACAGAAATCACGCTAGGTATTTGTATTCCTATTGTTAGTTCTGTACTAAGGAATATATAATGTGAAAATCATTAATTTTGTATATACACTATTACATAAAATTATATTGTCAACAGATGTTAAAAATGAAGAAATATCAGGAGTTTCAGGGTAAATAATTCCTTCCGCTTAACCAAAATAGATATTTGACTAATTAAAATCAAAGGAACAAAAATGTATCATATATTGAGTATATATACATATACATATATATATATATATATATATATATATATATATATATTAAATACAGGGCATTACTATACATAAATGCCACACGCTAGGAGGGACTCTTAAAGTCAAAACTACCAAAATAAGTAAACACATCGTACCGAAGGCGAGGGAATGCAACTCTCGAAGCTATATAATATAAATAATTATATTTAAGAGAAATATTGGTGGATTTTTCTCTTATGAGGTTTTTCACGCTAACTACTTGATAAATTCTTATAAAAAAATTTATCCTATTTAATATATATATATATATATATAAATATATATATATATATAAATATATATATATATATATATATACAAATATATATATATATATATATTATATATATATAGACACACACACACACACACACATATATATATATATATATATATATTATATATATATATATATACATATATATATATATATATATATATATATATAATATATATATATTAAGTATAGATATATATCTAAACATCATATATAAGCACCATAAAAAAAATTGGTGATGTTATAATATTGCTTGCGAAAGATTTTATCCTTATGAGTCATATCTAACGTTAATTACAATGGTTGAATCAATATTTTTTTCAACTTACTCCAAATAGAAATATGCTCATTGGTAAAATATGTAGTAACTTCACCTATTTTCCCGCAGTCTGCAGAACATTAATAAAATTGAACTCATCATACACATGGAATATTTTTGTAGCTAAAGCAACGAGACACTTGGATATTAAGGATCCCCACCATGTACACACACTGGTATAGCAGACTAGTCATGTTCTATTCAATATTCTGATCAGCTACTGCCTACTTAAGGAATGAATGAATGAATAAATAAATAATTAAAATATATGGTATGAAAATTCGTATCCCGTTATTCAGCTTTTTCCTTAAAGCAAGTTAATGTATCGAAGTTAAGTAAGAGATGTCTCGTTTTAAACAATATAACGTATCACCTGGAACAAGATACACTCGTTATTTTATGGCAATCAGTTGCAATTGTGATTCTAACAACATTTTTGAAACGCAGGAGGCATAAAGGATGTTGTATTTAAACGTAACATCAAATATGTGTTTTGCTAAGACAGTATGTATATGTGATTATTATCAAGTTCTTTAATTTCTTTCCACGTTTCTCTGTAGCAGTACATATTTAAAGAAAATAGAACATAAGACTTATGTAGTTATCAACGGAAAACGATTTCCAAATATCTTAAAATGAAGCATTTTATTCCGGAAATGTGTTGCATTAAAACAGTTAAGAAGTGAAAAAGTAGGAGAAATGTTAAAAAATATAACTTCAGGATGAATTCGAAAAAATATGTGATAGAAAAATAAGAATTAGAAAAAACAAAACAATAAGAAGAGAGAAATATATGTGTAAGGAAGCAGGTATATAGATAAATAATGATAGAAATGGCAGAGAGGAGGGAGAGAAGGAGGGGATATTCATATGGCAAGTGAGAGTAAAGATTAAAATATTCAATAGTGAATAGTTCAAAATACAACCAAGATGTAAAAAAAATAACTCTGTAGATGTAGGCACAAATTTGTAAAGAGTGCATAATGTGATATAAGGGAAGAAAAAGGTAATTATGCGTACACACACATATTTGTTATATATATATATATATGTTTATATATAGTTATGTGTGTATATGAATCTGTTTATGTTTGTATGTATGTATGAACGTATGCATGTATGTCTGTATATATCAATGGATATACATATATAATTATATATATATACATGAACAGATGCACAAATATAAAGAGAGAGAGAGAAGTGGATATTACAATATACATATATTTCATTATCAATACACAGCACATTTGCATAATTGTGCTTATATATATATATATATATATATATATATATATATATATATATATATATATATGAAAATAATACAAATAATATATAAATATATACATATATACATACATATGTACATAACTACATATCTGTGAAAGAAGGTTTGAATTTTCATAGTATATTTCCACTCGTGCGGTACCTTACAACTTTACTTTGTTATATATATATATATATATATATATTACATATATATATATATATGTGTGTGTGTGTGAGAGAGTGTGCAACCAGTCCTTCATAAAAGCATATATTTATTATCTATTTAATTATTGATAGCATCATCTTTAGAATTCAAATCTAAAATGCGTTTGAATTTATTTAAAACCCTATGCGGAATTTGAATTTGAAACAGATATTTAAGTGCAAAGTATTGTATCGGAAACGGCAGATTGAATACGTATCAACTGTAACACATTCCGATTTTTTTTTGTTTTAAGAATCCTCTATTCGAAGTCAATGTTATCTTCTATCACTATTGATATTTGTCATGTAATGTACGGTTAGAACTATGTGTAAACTCGTGTTATCATTGTTAATATAAACACAACCAACATAATCACATAGAGATAAATAAAACAAATGTATTGCGTTTTGATATATTGAAATCTATATCTATCTATCTATCTATCTATCTATCTATATCTCTATCTATCTATCTATCCATATCTATCTATCTATCTATCTATCTATCTATCTATCTATCTATCTATCTATCTATCTATCTATTGACGGATGTGATGTCGTTTCAGCTCCGAAGGTAATCATTTATTTTGACTATTTAAAAGTGTATATTGACAAACATTTTGTGCTTAAAAGTTGTGCAACAACATCCACTGTAACCCTTTGATAAATATCGACACAAAATTTTGCCCCTTGTGGGCAAAATTTAAAAGAAAAAATTCTCATAGCCTTCGTGGTTTCATTTAGCCATTTTATTTCCAAAATGGCCACTGGCCACCACGAGGCTGAGTGCAAGTCAAGCGTGACGCAGAAGAAACAGAAAAACAGGATGCTCTGTTAGCATACGCCGAACCTGACAACTCCACCACCATCAACAGCAACAAATACAAAACAAGGTCGCAAGGCCAAGCACCGTCAACACCATCAGTGAGCCCACACCACCACCAACACCATGGCAGAATCTGCTACTAAAACTGCTATCCCTACTAAAGATATCGCCACCAATAACAATACCAACATCACCGCCACCAAAGACCGTGCCGTCAATGCTACTAATACTACCAACACCACCGCCGTCACCAAGAACGACAATAACAACAACAACAACAACGACGACGACAACAACAATTCCCTTCAACCACTGCTCACTCCATCACCAACAAGTGAAAAAATAACGACGACAAGCAAACGAAATGTCGAAATTTGCCCCAGTGCAGGACTAAAGTACGCAGGCAATTTTCCACCCCTTCCTACTTGCACGATCGAACCAAACACACCAATTTTACAAACTGCAGCCAACAACAACATCACCACAAGCAACAACAATAACAAAACAACAACAAATTTCGCTGAGGCGATTAAAGAAAAAAAACAACAATATACTTTACGGCTCAACAAATACAGGATACGAACATCAAAATAACAGAATCAGAAGGTATAGTAAAAATAAACATACCAGAAGACATTTTGGAAAATGAAAAAGACGAACAATCATTTATAAAATAGTAACAAAAAAACAAAATCCCAGAGAAGGCCAACACAAGCAAAATAGAGAAGTGCTTGAAACCCATCTGGGATCACAAAGAATATGTAACCTGGTGGAACAAATTTGCCCACATACAAGTTGTTTTCTACACCGAAGAGTTAGCTAGACATTTCTCAACGCTAACTCTTCACTCAGATGAACTCCAACTTACACCAAGCTATCGGGGACAGAAAGTGACTAAGATCACTCTAAACAATGTCCCCAAAATAGCCAATAGTCTATGGCTTGTAAAGGCCTTATGCGTAAAAATGGCGAATTATAATATTTTGGAAACCACAGTCACAGAGCATAAAAACTGGGTGGGAAAAAAAAGTAGAATTTCTTCTACATATACATCATGAAGATATAAAAAAAATACCCACCCAGATATGTGTATCAGACGACCACAAGTTATATGTGGTCGTCGATGGCAGAAGACCACGTTGCTACATATGCGGCAGTGAGCAACACCTAAAAAAAGACTGCAAATCTGCCGCAAGAAAACAACAGCAACAACAACAGCAGCCGGAAACAAAAACAAATAAACAAGGTTTACTACCCACACCACTTTTTGCAGGAACAAACCTCACCAAACAAACAACCACACCAACTGCAGCACCAAGAACAGAAGCAGCATCACCAACAACAACAACCAAGATATACCAACTCCAAACCAAGGACATCTGCCAAAAGGACACCCAGCAAAAATGAAGAAACAATTACAACTCCAAATCCCACAAAATTGAGACCCTAAACAACACAACAATACCACAATCACTCAAACACAAAATACCCAACCCCACATCCAAAACCGCATACACCACAACCAAACGCTCACCAACCAACACCAACAACAAAACCAAAACAGTCGACAATAGACCCCAATACTTTCCCTCTTCCAGACTCCGATTCGTCTGATCTGTCATTAGACGAAGAAGACACGGAAGATTGGCAAATAGCCACAGGGGGAGAAGAAAAAGGGGGAAAAAAAAAGAAAAGAAAAAATAACAAACAAAGCGGGAAGATACACCACTCCCGAAACAAAAACATCCACAGAAAACACACACATCAACACAAACACACCATCATCAAACCCCCCAAAATGTGTTGACAGCCAAACACAAACAACCACGACCTAATGGAACACATTAGGTCAAACACTAACATTACTGAAAACGACATAAAAACAAGTAACCACCCACACACAACACCACCACAACACATTAAAATAATACACGTGACACAGAACACATACAGCACCCTGAAATCTCTCTACCCTGATGCAGTAGGGAGATTTCAAAAGTACTCATCGAAAAAACTGTATAAAAGCCTCATAGAAGAAGACCGTGAGGTGAAAGACAAAGAACTTTCGAAAAACAAGTAACCTTTTCTCTCTCCTTTTCCTTTTTTGCACTTTTATCGGAACATGCTCAGAATAGGTAGTATAAATGTACGTGGCTTGGGGTCGCCTTGGAAACAAGGTACCTGTTAAATGACATCAAGTCACTAAATCTGAATATCATAGCCATCAGTGAGACCAGACTCCACAGCTTGCGAGCACTCCAGCACATTTTCGGTACACATTTCAACATTATTTTTCTCCGTGTCTACCGAGAATGGGCGGAGGTGGCACCGCGGTGCTTATCCGGAAGAGTCTGGATCTCAAAGTAAGAGCAAATTTCCTAGACCCGGGGGGTAGGCTGGTCATTTTAGATGTCGATGGCAGCAATGAGTGTGCTTTTCGACTGATAGCAGTTTATGCTCCGTCCTTAACAGGCCGACCAGATTTCTTTCGACGTCTAGAGTCTTTCATGGGAACGTCCCGTCCTTTACTTTTAGTGGGGGATTGGAATGCCACCCTGGACACGCATCTAGACTACGTGGGCAGAGATAGCAATAGAAGGGGATGCAATGCCTCAAAGACCTGCTCAGACGTTCCAACTGTCTGACAGGTACCGACTGGACCACCCGAATGTGCCAATGTGGACATGGAGTAACCGCATCGGGTCGTCCAGATCATACTTAGATAGAGTATTCTGTAGGACAATAGATAAAAATAGTGTAGGTTGTCCACAATTTCATATAGTCAGTTACACAGATATCACAAGTTTGTGACTTGTACACTTGACTTAGATAAGACACATAGGCAGGGTCCTGGTTACTGGAAACTGAACGCGTCTTTTACAGCACGACAGGTTTACAGGAACCGGATCAGCACATTAGTTAAGAGAGCTTTGACGGGTACCATCATCAACAACAGATGGTGGTATGCCCTAAAAAAAGCGATTAAAGCAAAATCAGTCAGATACAGTAGAGCCTAGCATTAGACCGAAATAGAATAGAGGGAGATTTAGTTAAGGTTTTAGAAGAGGCACTTAGAACTGGCATCGCGTCCAACGTACTGGCGGCGAGATTGGCCCTCGACCAACACCTCAACGCCAAACACGAGGGATGCGTTGTCAGAGCTAGGATGCGTGCTCTGAGAACGAAGGAGTTGGAT
Organism: Octopus sinensis; assembly: GCF_006345805.1. Lineage (NCBI taxonomy): Eukaryota > Metazoa > Mollusca > Cephalopoda > Octopoda > Octopodidae > Octopus > Octopus sinensis. The sequence goes on from NC_043000.1 coordinate 88,511,227, forward strand.
CCGCCCAAGAGGCCCGAGTGGTGGAGACGCAACGAGGCAACAGAGCCACCATCAAGTCTCTTATAGATGAACAGGGGCGCGAATTGCTCGAGCCTAAAAGGATGTGTGGGGTTTTTCAACAACACTTCACCCAACTGTTTGGGACAAGTGGTGAGTCAGAAAGCAGAGTGGACTTTAGTGCCTACCTGCATGCCTTGCCACGACTCTCAGCAAGGGAGGTGGAGTCTTGTGAAAAGCCTATCACAGCTGCGGACGTACAGGATGCGATGGTAGGCTGCGCGAGAGACAAGTCACCAGGCTTGGATGGTCTGCCCTACGAATTTTATTTTCATATGCCAGACTTGTTTGGAGGCGTCTTGGCAGCTGTCTACTGCAACTGGCAGCAGAACGGGAGTATTCCTGCTTTTGTAAAGCGAGGAGCAGTGGCACTGATCAAGAAAGACCCAAACAAGGGGGACGTCATAGATATTTCAGGCCCATCACTCTGCTCAACGCAGATTTGAAAATTTTGGCCAAGGTGTTAGCCGAGAGGTTGGCGCTTGTCATCAGAAACTAATCGACAAGGCGCAAACATGCGCCGTGCCGGGTAGAAGTATTCATGACAACCTCCATCTGATGCGCTACATCATAGACGGGTAGTTAAAAATCCTGGCATGGGTGGGGCGCTGATCAATTTGGATCATCAAAAGCCTTCGATAGGGTAGACCATCACTACTTGGAGGCTGTCCTCAAAGCGGCTGGTTTCGGTCCAGTTTTCCGCGGTTGGATCGCTGCCTTATACAGCGGCATCCGCTCAGTAGTTCGCGTAAATGGTCATCTATCCAGACCTTTTAACATCATGCGTTCGGTTCGTCAGGGATGCCCCCTCTCATCGCTGCTGTATGTACTGACTCTTGAGCCACTACTGCGGAAACTGGCGACGCTGAGGGGCATCCCACGAGAGCTGGGATGCGGGAGGAGCGTGTCTGCATACGCGGATGACGTCACCGTCATAGTGTCGAGCTACGAGCACATCGAGCTGGTCGGCGAGACACTGAAAGAATACGAAGCGGTAACGGGAGCAAAAATTAACCGGGAAAAGTCAGTGGGCTTGCGGCTCGGCACCTGAGAGAAGCCCCATGCCGTCCAACAGCGTCTCCATCGTGGGACGCGGACGGACGGACCGGTTAAATTGCTCGGGGTCTGGTTCGGTCCGGACCTCCAAATGGAGAAGAACTGGGGCGAGATAACGACTAGGGTGGCTACTCTCACCCAGAAATGGACTGAGAGAAAGCTATCCTAAAAGGTCGGGCGGAGGTGGCGAACGCGTACATCGCATCCGTCATCGAGTATCGTCTGACCGTCGTGCCTTGTCCCGACCCTACCATCACCAAACTGGAACGCATACTCTTCCGCTTCTTGTGGAAGGGAAACGTTCCGATGGTTAGGCGATCCATTTGCTGCCAACACCCGCTAAATGGAGGGCTGGGCATGCCGTGGTTGATGATGCGCAGACATGCGCTGAGACTGCGACATCTCCGGCGCTTCATAGACAACGGTGAACAGGTGTGGTCGCCTTTTGTGCGGCGCGCTTTCCCGCAGCTCGTCTCCTTGGACAACTAACAGTCATGGATCAAGCAGAGACCGAGGCTAGGCGAATGGCACCGCGAGTGTCGCGTTGCTCTCAAGCAACTCTGCCGTCCGGGATCGAACTTGTGCGACTCCATCACAACAAAGGCATTCTATAGAGGATTAGTGGAGGGGAGGTGCGACGACGAACTCGGGCAGAGTCTGGGCGTCGACGAGGAAACCTGACCGCCTGTTCAGGACAACTTTCGGCCGGGACCTATGAACAATCACCAAAGATCCCTGGCCTGGCAGTGCTATCGAGAAGCATTACCTGTTCGGGATAAGCTCTACAGACACGGTTCCAGACACACTGGACCGACTTGCCCGAGATGCGGTCAGAGCGACGAAACCGTTCTGCACGCACTCGTGCAATGTCCAACATTTCCGACCTGTGGGCTTATGCCGAACGGCTGCTGTCTCGTGTGGGACGAATCCGCCTATCGGCCGAGTCTATCGTGAGAATTGCTCCGCCCCCTTCCCTCAACCGGGAAGGCAAGGCAGTTTTCCATCGTACTGGTGGCCATGGTGAAAGAATGTGTGTGGTGGACTCGAGCGAAAGGATTAGAGACAAACACTTACCTCTCTGGCCAATCGCTCATCAACTTTTTCAAGTACCACTTGAAAAGGAAGGTGAGAATGGAGAGGGAACTTTTGTCTCGCGAAAGATTCAAAAAAAAAGATGGGTGAATGTTGCAAAGAGATGGTGCGTGCTAGTAACGAAACCATTTTGAGCATGATCCTGTAGATCGTAAAAAGAAAGAAGAGAGCATTTTGACCTCATGTATTTATTTCCTCCTGACTGGGTTCCCGTGGTCTTTTCTGTAGGCTTTTCTTCCCACGGATGACCCAATCTTGTTATATCAATGTTTACATCATTATTCTCTGTGATACACGATTTCCTTTTTTTTTTCCTTTTTTTCCTCTCTCGATCCCTTTTGATCGCAATCTTACATTTTTTATTTTTTTCCACCTCGAAAAGAAAAGCTCTGCATTTGTATTTGTCCCCTCTATATTCAGCCCCTGTGGCTAATAAAAGAAAGTTATCTATCTATCTATCTATCTACCTACCTACCTACCATCTATCTATCTATCTATCTATCTATCTATCTATCTATCTATCTATCTATCTATCTATCTATCTGTCTGTCTGTCTGTCTGTCTGTCTGTCTGTCTGTCTGTCTGTCTGTCTGTCTGACTGTCTGTGTGTCTATATATCTATCTATATATCTATCTATTTGTGTATCTATCTAGAATATGCATGCACATGAAATATACGTTTTGTAGAAAACAGTTTTATCTATCACAACTACACACTACACTACATACACACACATGTGTGTGCGTATATGTGTGTGTGCGTATATATGTTTGTGCGTTTGTGTATGTGGTTGTGTGTGTAGTTTATGGTTATTAGATAAATATATTTTCTGTACAACATAAAATATATGCATAGATACACACAGAGCTACACACTTACACAAGAACTTACACACATATGAAAAACGTGTGTTTGTTTTCTATAGATCTAAAAAAAATTTTAAAGAAAGCTGGAGGTTTCGTCAATAGTGGACTTACACTCTTACATATTTGTCTGAGGAGTTTACACACACACATACATATATATATGAAAACCGGCATTGAAAACCAAAGAGCTTCAAAGGAACAGTGGGTAATCCAAAAATCAAACAGAACCCAAAGCGTTCTATTCATATGCAAATAAGCATAGGACCGCTGTCAAACCCGTTGATCCATTGACCGATGATAACGGCATTCTCCAACATAATGCTAAAGAAATGATAGAAGTACTACAGAAACCATACTGCTCTGTCTTTAGTGATCTCACTGATATTGACGTAAGGGCTATTAACGAAGTCGATTCCCAATATATATTCTCGGACATAACCTTTACTGCTTTAGACATCATAACAGCAAAAATGAGATCAAATACTATTCCCCGCTAGTCTCCTGAAGGAATGAAGACATCAACTTGCAGTCCCTCTAACCGACCGCCGAAGAAATTCTTTTGACTCAGGATATATACTGAAACAGCTTTTATCCCAGTGTATCGTCCCGCAGTTTTCAAACAGGGAAGCGGATCCTTCGCAGTCAACTATCGCCCAAACCCACTCACCTCCCATATCACTAAAATGTTTGAAATGATAGTGAGATCAAAGACAGATGACTTTCTGGTCATTCAAACCAACATGGATTTCTCTGCGGCAGAGACTGTCTAACACAGCTCTTACACCACGTTAATCATATCCTTAAAGCTTTGGGATCAGGTTCAAACTCTGGTGTTTAATAATCGTGACTTCAATAAAGTGTTTGGCAGAGTTGACCAGTGGAAAATGGCTGCCATATTCTAGGTTGTGTTGATTGTGTTGTGTTAGTCTGGATTAACGCCAATAAACATTCCCTTGGTTTTCTCACAATTGATATGTATGCCAAACCTATTTCCACTTGCTTTCAAGTTGTACGAGTATGTAATCTCTTGTATGAGCTCCAGGGTGTTACGTATGATTTGTCGCTGAAATCAAGATCAGTCAATGTTCTAAATTTCGATATGGTGCCAAAGCACTCACTCTTCTAATTTTCCATATGATTCGTCGATGAAATCAAGATAATTCATTCTTGTATCTTTCTATAAGATGATAAAGCCTGCCTTCTTTGATGATAATAAGAATACTGAAATGCTGCAGTTCTGATGGTCAGCTATCCCGATCACAAATATCTCTGTATAGCCTTCCTTGGTCACAACACAAAGGACGGCTATAGGGAAAGCAACACAGCAACTGGAGCAGGAACTGAAGAACGTGAAGAAGTTGATATATTTCTCACGAACGATGCAGAGTCCTACTATTTCCTATGATAGTACCCATCTTGAAGTCGATGTATTTGACAAGAACCGCGTAGGACCCAGAGCATTGTGCGATGATGCATGCAGTATGAAGATTTGTTCTATAGAACACCTTCATATCTGAGAGCCAACCTGTTCTTCCCTAAGGTTGTGATTGATCTCTATCTTCAGTGACAAAGGATGATCAGGAAGATTACCTTAGCTAGTAAAACGACTGCCGAGGGAGTCAGCCCGAACGTCTTCATTATATCATATCGGTTTGAACAATTAAGTGAGCTGTTTCATTGTGATATCTCATCTTTGCTTCAGGAGATCTGCAGCGATCTCAACCATTTCTGCTGTTGCTTTGTAATGTTTTTAAGTAGCAGATGACTAGCAACTTCAGAACTTGTGATATCGCTCAACCGTGCCCTAAGATGGATGATGTATGGCTATCTTTCAAACTTCTTGAAGGTTAGGTTGAGAGGATGTTGCAGGTGTGTTCAAACCAACATTTAACTTGTAGACGCTTGTCCAGAAGACTCGACCTCTGTTCCAGACTGTTCCTCTGAATTCGGCTCAGTACTTAGAACATTCCATTGTACCGCCACATGTCCTCTTCGGCTCTATATTCTAATCATGTTCTTATTTCATTTTGACAGTTTTTCTTAACTTCTGGTGGTTTGCACTCCTCGTTCAATTCCGTCCATTCATTTCTGGGATGTTTTGATTCGATCTCTTTTCTTCACTCTCTGTTTTGCAAGTGATTACTTCAGATCAAAGCAGGTAATCTTTCCATCAAATCCCCATTCTGCGTACAATACTAGCTATATCTGTTAACTGTAAATTTGAAACCCTGGAGCATTAATTTTGACTGCTCTTAACATAGATCAGAAGGCTGTAACAATCGAAGTTCGCTTAAATAAAATCACGGGTTAAGCATATTTATCACGAGCAAAGTAAATTTATGAGCCAAATGTTGAAATATCCAAACTGGGAAGGTTAGGTTTTAGATTTAGATTCTCTCAGCAATAAATGCCATTTGTTTTATAATTTTGTCTCCTTTTCGGTACTTAATGAAATAATATACAGATTTGGGATTGAGGAAATATAAGACATATAATGCATTAAATTCAAAAGGGTCCATTATCTTTTCATATGTTAAAGAAATATACTTTGTATACCATTTAAAACTGATCTGCTACATCAATACTTCGTTCACCTTAGAAGTCTTTGAGTTCAAGTTGCTACAACACATCCTGCTATTTTAAGAGAGCTATCCAATGCAATTGGAAGCGTTTGATTGAAGGAAATTAGATATGTTTTTATTCTTTGCAGTTTTATCTACTTGCTATTTTTGCTCCTTTAGCATTTCAAAATTATCTCAATTAGTCAATCGAAATATCTTGAAAAGAAATCGATCATTTAGCTTTCTTTATCAGGAAATACCCTTACACATTTTTTCATGTACGTTTTCATGTGATTCCGTTACAATATAAAGTAAACATATTGGGATAGCGAAAAAATATAGTGAAACGGTCTTCCAAACAGGAAATGAAAGGGATTGTACAGAACAACTTTGTATTGTTGTATCTATGGAAACTGAGATGTATTAATGACCTTTATTTTATTATGTAAATGTTTCTGTATAGTTTATTTGAATTTTGATAACATAAAAAGATTGCTAGACCTTAGATTACACATGTTAAACTACAACGTATGCGGATACGTATAGTGATATTACAATGTCACCATACGTATCTGCATACATATATAGTCGCGATTATTTTATAATATGGGGAGAAGTATGTAATTATGTTATACTGTAAAGGCACATGTGATTGTATTGTATGTAAAGAATTGTCCTATGCTCTCTATTAATTAAGTATCATAAATTTTGTGCCTGATGTTTTCTGTAATTTGCATATTTTACGTTGTTGTGTTTTAAAACAAGTATATATCTGCTCGATATATTATTCCGTGACAGCTATTATTCAGTAGACATGATTTAGATAATAAGTTGTGACTATGATGCCAATTAATTTTATTTATATTGTACAATACATTAACTATTCTGTGGTGTGTACGTTTCAGCGTAAATTACTTATTTGTTCGTTATTTAATGTGAATTTTATTCTGTGGTGTCGTTTAGAATATTTACGTATAGTTCAGTGTGATATATTGTAATATCTTTGTAGACTAATTTAGATGAAGGTCAGTGTATTGTATGTATAAACAAAATGTACTCAACTACTGTTAACTAGATTTCAAATACTGGCCCTAATTCAAAGGAAAAGTGTAAAACACTTTCATCTTATGAAGCAATAAAAACCAATGTGTTTAAAATTTGCGCCATTGGTTCATGATACTTTTTGGTATTCCATGATATAATACTCTGGTAATACAAGAATCGCATATGTCATAAAAATACAACGTTTAGTTGTAAAACTACTCTCTCTCCCTCTCTCTCTCTTTCACTTTGTCTTGCTCTCTTTCTCTTTCTCTCTATCTTGCTCTCTCTCTCTCAGTCTCTTACTCTTACTTTCGCCTTCTCAGTCTTGCATTCTATACTAGCCATTCTTTCTTGATTCGTTGCATTGCATTATCGTACAATTTTATGCATGATGTACTTCAAAGCACTGTTCACAGAAAGGTGCAACCTCTTCCGATTTACGCATGTTTGGTTTGCTTTAGCGTTCCACTTTTGCATCAAGTATTCCTATTGTTTTATAGCAGTAAACTGCGATTGTTCTACAATACACTCTTTATAGCTAAACCAATACTGACATGCCATAAATTCATAATGTCATTAATATATATTTTATATATGTACATTATAACAGTCATTGATCTCTAACATGACGTAGCTTAGAGATTTGCTATAGAAGTTTATTAACTTCATATTTGAAACGATATGAACTTCTGAAATATTCACTTACCTTGTAAATGGTTTGTCACAACTATAATGTATAAGAATGAGAACAAACAATTATTAAGGTAGTTAAGAGTAATAGGTCAGTATTAAAACTATAATATACTGCATTTCTCGGTAAGGCATTTCAAAGAATCCATAACGACACTTTACCTTAGTGATGACATCAGCACTATAAGAATGCGTATAAGAGTTAATCTATGCATGTATCTACATAACTTTATTGGTTTCGTTCTGGTTTGTCTTGTGTCTCTCTCTTTCTAAATCAGTGTCATTTGCTCCTTTTATTTATTAGAGTAAAACTCACAGAGAGACAGACACAAATGCATACTTACATACACACACTCACACATATATGCATACTATCATCCCCAATAACCGTGTGACAATTGGGTTCTATAGCAATACGGCTGCGAAATCCATACCATCAGCCATAATAATAAAAGTAGTGATAACAATATTATCAGTAGTGATGATATGAATAATAACAATCATAATAATAATAATAATAATAATAATAAAATAATAATAATAATAATAATAATAATAATAATAATAATAGTAATAATAATAATAATAATACAACTGGCATTAGCAATGAAGAATGTTACAATTAGCCTAGACACCCACCTGAAAAACTCTGAGGACTGGATGTTAAAACTTGTCTCAAAACACGAAAACAAGAAAGCATCATACTCAGTAATAAAACAGGCAAAGGAATATCTAAGTGAATATAACAAATTCCGGAAGTAAATATACTAGAAACAAGAGCAAATAAAACTAAGCGCATGAAAACCCATGCTAAAACTGCTGCCTTAGATATCTTGACTGATAAATGGCAAGAAAAACCTCTCAATGGCAAATACTCAAAGGGAGGGAATAATGCCGATGTTGACAAATCCCTTACCCATCAATAGCTAATGGCTTCTTGCTTAAAATCTGAAACAGAAGAGTTTATCATAGCAGCCCAAGATCAATGCCTATCTACAAGGAACTACCAGGCCAACATATTAAAGAACGGCAGTAGCCCAACATGTCGTGTATGTCAACAACAACAAAAAATGAAACCATTGATCATGTTGTCTCCAAGTGCAGTCTTCTTGCGCCTATAGAGTATCTCAATAGGCATGCTAGAGCTGCACAATATATTCACTGGGTAATTTGCAAAAAACCTCGACTTGTCCCATGATAAAAACTGGTGTAACACAAAACACCTCCAGTGCTTGAAAATGATCACATCTCATTTCTCTGGAACTTCACTATTCAAACTGACAGAAAGATAGATGCAAATAGGCCAAACGTTAAAAAGAAAGACTTCAGACGAAAAACATGCCTCCTCATTGATATGACTGTCACAATCGATAAAAACGTATTTGTCAAGACCTACCAAAAACTGAGCAAATATAAAGAACTTGAAATAGAAATTAGCAAAATGTTGAACCTAAAGACTAAAACAATACCTGTTGTCATAGATGCCCTAGGAATGATGGCAAAAGGGGTCGATTGCTACCTAGCTCAGATACCAGGAAACCCCAACATGGCAGAAATTCAAAAGGTAGTGCTCATGGGAACTGACCATATCCTGCGCAAAATACTTTCTATGTAATCTCAAATTTCAAAACAGAGTTTTCTTATGGTTTCTTAAACAGTCTCCAGAACAACACTATATACAAAACCAACTATATGGCACCCTAGGCATAACACCAATATGAACTTCTCACTTGTCTTTTGGGGTCTCTGGGTGAGACTTGGAACCAGCTTGTACAAATGTAAAACATAAATAATAATAATAATAATAATAATAATAATAATAATAATATAATAATAATAATATAATAATAATATTAATAATAATAGTAATATAATGATAATAATAATAATAATAATAATAATAATAATAGTAATAATAATAAATATTAGTATAATAATAATAATAATAATATAATAGTAATAGTAATAGTAATAGTATAATAATAATAATATAATAATAATAACAACAACAATAATAACAACAACACAACAACACAACAACTAATAATAATAATAATATAAAGATCTTGAATAGAAATAGCAAAATGTGGAGCTGAAGACTAAAACAATACCTGTTGTCATAGGTGCCCTGGGAATGATAGCAAAAGGGCTGATAGCTACCTAACTCAGATCCAGGAAACCCAAAAATGGCAGAAGTTCAAAAGATAGTGCTCATGGGAACTGCTCATATCCTACGCAAAATCTCTCTGTAACCTCAAGTTTAAAACACCATAATTTTCGTTTAAAAAAAAAAAAAAATTTTTTTTTTTTTTACATTCATTAGTAAAACATCCACCTCAATATATGGCACACTAGGCTAACAACAACATGAACTTCCAACCCTGTTGTCTCTTGAGGTCTCTGGGTGAGACTTGGAGCCAACTTGTATAAAGCAAAAGTCAACATAAATAATATAATAATAATAATAATAATAATAATAATAATACGTTTTGCCATGAAACTAGCAGTACAACGCCAAAGAAAGTTAGTTAAACATTTTCTCTTCCTCTTTCCTCATTTTTTCTCGTTTATCTTCTCCAATTATTCCTATCTTGCTACTATAAAGAAAGGATCGTTTTGCCATGAGGCCAGCAGTAAAATGCCAATGAAAGTTAGTTAAACATTTCTTCTTCCGCTTTTCTTTTCTTTCTTTTTTGTTTACCTTCTCCAAATATTCCTATCTAGCTACGGTAATGAAAAGACCGTTTTGCCATAAGGTTAGCAGTACAACGCAAAAGAAAGTTAAACATTTCGTCTTCCTCTTTTCTTTTTTTTTCTGGTTTATCTTCTCCAAATATTCCTATGTAGCTACTGTAATGAGACCGATGCGCCCACTCCCCCCCACCACTACCACCTCTTCCCCGTATTCAAACTGGGAACGATATAATTATTCTTGTCTTTCTTTTTTTCTTCGGTCGGGACGTCGGCAACTAAACCGGCAACCCTGCAGAGCTTGCTCTGTGAGGATAGTGTATGATTCTTGCTATTTTGACACTCTACAAGAAGAAAAACAAGACTTGTATTAAGGTTAATAAACTCTTACGAGGCAACAGCCACCAAAATAGTACATACATAAGAGGCAGAAGCAATCATAATGCTTGAAAACCCCTTCTAGGGGAATGAAACGCCAAAAATTAAACTAAGGTCACAGGAATCCTATATCCTAGGGTGGAGACCCTGTCAGTGATGGTGTCATAGGAAAAAGAATACTGGTGGTTGTGTTGTACAATCTAAAATTCACTAACAGCTATCATGGGTGCTGAAATGTCAAATAAAAATACAAATGAGAACGGCATGAATGAGGCTGGAAGACTTTGTGTCTCTCGCCCGGCGGGTGCCCCACGGATGAACTGCGTGGGCCTAGTCGTCATCAAGCAACTACTAAAAGAAAAGTGAATGAAAGAAATGAATGTGGATTTAATGATAATGAAGTATATAGCTAGGGGATATAGGAAGAAAATGCACAGGGCATGGAACGACAGAGGCCTATTTGAACTAAGTGAACAAAATCTGTGTGACCAATCTAGAGCCATCAGAAAGAATGAATGGTTATCTCCATTTGAACTGAGAAGCATTAAGAGATGGGTGCTTAGGGATAGTAAGACCAGCGGTGAACGGAAGGATGAGGAAGAAAATGCAGATAGTGAAACTATCGCAGTAGAGTTAAAGGAAGAAAACGAGCATGAGGCAGGGATTATCAATCAGGAAAGTGATAAGAGAATCGAGGAACAGATATCAATTTTAAATGAGATCATTGATATATGGACCTCTGGTGAACAGAGCTTTCATACGGGGTTTAAAAAAGTAGACAGAAATAAACTAAAGGATGGATCAAGAAGATAAATGATATCACTGGTGATATCAGGACTGACAACATCACAGACACCAACAATCTGATAAATGCAATCTCGATCTTTATAGCCAGGAAATTAGGTTTGAAAGCCAAAGGTAAATGTCAACATAATCTGAAGGAACTATGGTGGAAAAGGAAATTAAGGCAGTTTATTATCGAGACTAGAAAACATTAATATTCTAGAACGGAAAAAAAAAATGAAGTTCAGCGAGGGAAATATGTTGAGCTAAGGTGATAAGTATAGGGTGATGAAAACGGGAATCAGTGTTGTGATTGAGAAATTAAAACAAATGATGAAATCTAAAGCACATAAAATAAAGAGATATGAACAGTGAATTGAGCAGAACAGATTAAACAGACTTTTCGACCTAAGGCATCTAATTAGCAGAAGGCCAGACATTAAAATTATTGAAAGAAGAAGAAAATTATAAGTACGAGAGGCGTTCAATAAGTAATCCCTGACCCACTTCCCATAGCAGTAGAGCAACGAAACTTGGCACAGTTATTAGTATTTTTCTACATAGGAACCACCCAGAGTTACGCATTTCTCCCATCGTTTGATGCGGCTCTGGAGACCGTTTTTGTAGAAGACCCCAGCTTGGTCCTCCAACCTCAACGTGACTTCAGAAATCAAGGCTGCATCATCTGGGAAACGCTTTCCTTTCAAAAACAACTTCATGATTGGGAAGAGGTGAAAATCAGAGGGTGCAAGGTCAGGAAAGTAGGGGGGGTGGGGAGGAGTTCATAGCCATACGCCTGTGCTTCTGATCTGGCGACAAGCGAGTTGTGGATCGGAGCGTTGTCCTGCAGGAGGAGGATGCCTTTGCTGATCTTGCCCCGCCTCTTGATTTTGATAACTTCTCTTAATTTCTTCAAAAGTGAAGCATAATAGGCTCCTGCAATTGTGGTACCCTTTGCCAGGAAATCTGTCATCACTACTCCGTCCTGGTCCCAGAAGACTGTGAGCATGACCTTGCCAGCGGAGGGCTGCACCCTTGCCTTCTTTGGAAGGGGTGCGTCACGGTGCTTCCACTGCATTGACTGGGCTTTGGTCTCTGGATCATCGTGATGGACCCAGGTTTCATCCTGTGTAATCAGTCTTTTGAAAAATTTTGACTCATCTTCTTGTCACATCTCCAAATTCACCCTCGAGCACTCGACGCGTTCTTGCTTCTGGAAAGGCGTGAGCAACCTGGGAATCCATCTGGCAGACACCTTTTGCATATGCAAATGATCATGAATGATAGTTTCCACAGACCCGGTACTAATCTTGACCTCATGGGATATTTGGCGAATAGTTATGCGTCGATCTTCCAAAATGGCAGCCTCAACTTGATGGACAGATGCCTCATCAATGGCAGAAGGGGGCGACCAGATCTGGGAGCTGTTTCCACAGAGTTCCGACCATGTTTGAATTCACGATGCCAGCGTTTTACAAGGTCATATGATGGGGCATTATCACCATAAGTTACTTTCATTTCATCAAAAGTCTCCCGTGGTGTGCGTCCTTTCAAATACAAAAACCGGATCACTGCTCGACACTCAACAGGCTCCATTTCATACTTGACTCGGTTCAGACACCTGTAAGTCAGAAACCACAATTAATTCAAAGCTGCAATTTGCCACTTACTCTATAGAGATACAAATAATTGCACATGCAAAATTTCAGTTAGATCAAACAACTGCAAGTGGGTCAGAGGCATTACTTATTGAACGCCCCTCGTATATAGTAGTATTAGAATCTTACAGAATACTAACAATAGAAATGAAAACGAAAATTGAGAAGGAGTACATCAGAAGTGTGAGGAAGCTAATGAAGTTAAAGCTAAATGACCCTAATCTAGTGAAACTTGTAATACTTGGGCAGTTTCATTACTTAGATACTCAGCAGCTTTGACAAAAACTGAATTAGCAAAGCTAGACAGAGGTACTAGGAAGGAATTCAAAATGAAAAGGAGCACTCCACCCAAGTCTGGAGTAGCAAGATTATACTTACCTAGAAAGGAAGGCGGAATATCAGCAGAAGACTGCGTGGTGTTAGCTAGAATAGATATAGACTCCTATGTAGGTAACAGTGAAGAATGCTTATTAAAACCGTCTAGAATCACAAGACATAGGGAAACTAAAAACCCAAACGACTTAAAAACCAGAAAAAGAAGCGAAATTATCTGACTGGCAGGAGGTGTTGCATGGTAAATTCCCAAAGATATTTGCAGCAATTAGTAGTAGTGAGACATGGCTATGGTTGCAGAATGGAAAGCTGAAAAGGGAGACAAAGAGTTTGTTAGTAGCATCACAGGATCAAGCATTAGAGACTAATTGGATAAATGCCAAGTAGATTTCCAATGTAGGTCATGCAAATCAAAAGTGGAAGGCGTTATTCATATAGTAAGTGCTTGTAGCATGTTGGCACAGAAAGAATACAAGAAAAGACATGACAACCTAGGGAGAGCAATCCACTGGGAGCTATGTAGAAAGCTAGGATTTCAACATACCGATAAATGGTATGAACATGAATATAATAAGGTGCTAGAACTTAAGAAATATAAGCTGTTGTGGGAATTAACATTCAGACTGACAGAGTAATACAAGCTAGAAGGCCTGATTTAGTACTAGTAGATAAAGAAAATAGAAAATGCCAGATAATTGACTTTACAGTCCCAAATGGTAGGAAAATCAATATGAGATGTATAAAAAAGTAGCAAAGTACCAGAACCTAGCCATTGAATTCCAGAGATTATGGAAAGTGCGGGTAAAATGTTTCTCAGTAATCATAGGTGCATTGGGAACTATCCCTAAATATTTGAACAGACGGATAGAGGAAATAGGCATAAAACCCAATTTAGTACAGCTCCAGAAAACAGTGTTCTAATATGTTGTATGTATATGAAAATAATAATAATAATGATAATGATGATGATGATAATAATAATAATAATAATAATAATAATAATATAATAATAATAATAATAATAATAATAATAATAATAATTATAATAATCCTTTCTACTATAGGCATAAGGCCTGAAATTTTGTGGGGTGGGGTGATCCAAGTCGATTACATCGACCCCAGTACTCAACTGGTACTTGTCGACCCCGAAAGGATAAAAACGCACAGTTGACCTCGGCGGAATTCGAACTCAGAATGTAAAGACGGATGAAATGTCGCTAAATATTTTACCCGGCGTGCTAACGATTCTGTCATCGCGCCGCTCCCCTTTACTTACTTTTTCTTTATCACGATTTTCTCTTCTTTCCTTTTTCTCTCTATTTTTCTGTCCCTTCTTTTTCTATCACATCACTTTGTAAATGAACAACCTGGTGTATTTATTTTGATGGCCTACATATGTATACTATGAGTTTCTATGCCCTAGGTCTTGAGAAGACACTCTGCAAGGAAGAGTAACAAAATTGAAAGAAAAAGATAATGATAATAATAATAATAATAATAATAATAATAATAATAATAATAATAATAATAATAATAATAATAATAATAATTATAATAATCCTTTCTACTATAGGCATAAGGCCTGAAATTTTGTGGGGTGGGGTGATCCAAGTCGATTACATCGACCCCAGTACTCAACTGGTACTTGTCGACCCCGAAAGGATAAAAACGCACAGTTGACCTCGGCGGAATTCGAACTCAGAATGTAAAGACGGATGAAATGTCGCTAAATATTTTACCCGGCGTGCTAACGATTCTGTCATCGCGCCGCTCCCCTTTACTTACTTTTTCTTTATCACGATTTTCTCTTCTTTCCTTTTCTCTCTATTTTTCTGTCCCTTCTTTTTCTATCACATCACTTTGTAAATGAACAACCTGGTGTATTTATTTTGATGGCCTACATATGTATACTATGAGTTTCTATGCCCTAGGTCTTGAGAAGACACTCTGCAAGGAAGAGTAACAAAATTGAAAGAAAAAGATAATGATAATAATAATAATAATAATAATAATAATAATAATAATAATAATAATAATAATAATAATAATTATAATAATCCTTTCTACTATAGGCATAAGGCCTGAAATTTTGTGGGGTGGGGTGATCCAAGTCGATTACATCGACCCCAGTACTCAACTGGTACTTGTCGACCCCGAAAGGATAAAAACGCACAGTTGACCTCGGCGGAATTCGAACTCAGAATGTAAAGACGGATGAAATGTCGCTAAATATTTTACCCGGCGTGCTAACGATTCTGTCATCGCGCCGCTCCCCTTTACTTACTTTTTCTTTATCACGATTTTCTCTTCTTTCCTTTTCTCTCTATTTTTCTGTCCCTTCTTTTTCTATCACATCACTTTGTAAATGAACAACCTGGTGTATTTATTTTGATGGCCTACATATGTATACTATGAGTTTCTATGCCCTAGGTCTTGAGAAGACACTCTGCAAGGAAGAGTAACAAAATTGAAAGAAAAAGATAATGATAATAATAATAATAATAATAATAATATAATAATAATAATAATAATAATAATAATAATAATAATAATAATCTCTACTGGGATGGTAATTGTACAAAAGTTGTTATGTCCCATAGTTCCCTTGTAATGTACACTTGTCTGAAATTTTCGACTTATAACCTATTTGCCACTTACGTGAAAGATTATGACTGGAGTCTTGACAGCAAAGTTATATAATCTTCTGGAAAGTAACAATTTACTTCCAGTAGAAGAGAAAGGATGCAGGAAGTAAAGTAGAGCAACTAAAGCTTTGTTATTAGTTGATAAAATGATAATAAGAAATTGCTGACGCAGACTGACGGGATTCATTGAATTATAGAAAAGCATATGAGACGGTACAGCAAAGTTGAATAAGTAGACAATGAGCATATGGGAGAAAATACATGGAGAAAATGGAACTGAAAATATGAAACATTGTAATACTGAAGCGATTGGAAGAAAAGGACAAGTTAGGAAAGTCAATATCAGACGTGGTATATTTGAAGGTTTTAACTAATCTTAAAATAGGGAAAGGCCATGATCAGATAATCCATCTTCTTTCTATGGATGCTACAAAACTTTATGCGAAAAATGCGAAGTGGGCTGAAAGTCTTGTACATGAAGGAGAAATTAAATTTGGTGTTAAAAAGTGCGCTATATTGATAATGAAAGAAAAATAATTAAAGCAAGGCAAGGAATTTGAAATAGTGGAGGCTGATGAAATCGAACATGAAGAGACACATCAAATTACAAGTTGGGAGAAAACGAGGAGAATGAGAAAAATGTTACAATGTTCATTTCAAAATATGCTATTGAGCCAATAAATGCAAGAGAAGTATCGGTAATTAGATATGGAGTTGGAATAGTAGAACTTGAAAGAAAAACTAGAAAGCTGTTCACTCTGTATGGCTGATAGTAATTGGTTGTACTTGAAGAGAGACCAGGAACGAAGAATGTGTACAAAATGGAAAGAAAAAGCGTATTAAATATTTACAGCATAAAGAAATTACTAGAGGCAGTTAGTAAAGAACAGGTGCTCAGGATTAGAATAGGAGCAAAGGACGAGAATGAAATAGATAGAGAGTATATAAAGCATATTGAGGAAAAACTTTGGTATGGTCAGCTTTAGAAAGCCACTAAAGATTATATGGAACAAAAACCTGGACTTGGTTTAAAAAGGGCAACCGAGAAAAGATACAACGAGCTTTATTATAGCAGTTCAAAGCCAAGCGTTAAAAACAAATAACTTGAGAAAATACGTGCATGGGCAGATGGTGTCGGCAAAATTAAAGAATATATGGAATTAAAGATGAAACAATGACACACACTATTGTAGAAAGTCGGAAGATTGCTCTGGGGGATTATAAGAAATGGAGGTATGAGTAAGATGCGAACGTTTTACACTTGAAGCGTTGTCAGAAATGAGGATCTGCAACTGAAAGTATTTGGTATAATCGGATTGAAAACTTGTTTGACTCGGAGAAATGCAAGATTTTATAGGATTTTCATATTAAAACGGAAAAGATTGAAAATAATAAACCAGATATAGCAATAATATACAAGGAAAAGCGAAGTTGCTTAGTGATTTGATTTATTTCCTTTTGATTTTAGGATAGTAAACAATGAAAATGAAAGATTAATAAAATACAATCACTCAAAATTTGAAAGAGATTTCGGAATATGAAAACTGTAAACGTTGTGTCTATTAGAATCGAAGCATTAGGGACTGTGAGTAATGATATACACGAATATTTGAAGGAGATTGAAATGGAATGTCCTGAAGAACTTCTACAGAAAGTTGCCTCTGAAGAGCAGGAAAGATGTTTTCCGTGAATTTTTCACGAGTCCAGCTATTAATTATAATTATAAGAGTTGTACATCTAGTCGTAACTAGGGTGATGCAAGTGCTATTAACATACAAATATTAACTCTAGTCATACTAACTATATACAACATAATCGTAATCTAAACAGCCGTCCCTGTAATAACTTTCGTCATCGAAACTATGTAATTGTAGAAATACATTTCTGAGCCCTTTTATTAATAGCTGTCTGGCAAAAAATATTGTTTATAAATGTAATATTCATACTAACCAGAATACATTTATCTACACAGGTATTACTTCTACCACCTTCAAACGGAGATGGCATACCATAATCACGGCTTTAGAAAAACAGATATGGTTAAAACATGACTATAAAAATCTGGCAGTTAAACACTTTCTACTCCCGTATTACCTAAAATATTGAGAAAATGCTAGATCCTATATTAACGATAGGTATGGTTGTAGCTTTTGCTGCATGGAATTAATGGAAATCTTAAAACGTTCAGGTGAAGTTATTAACAAATCAGGTTAACTCGAGATTAAATGCCTGCATTCCATTAGAAAAACCTCGTTCTACTTAAAACCCATTATCTAGTCCAATTCTAGTTACTGTGCTATTATTTCAAATCTTACACAATAAATATTCATATTTGATAATTAATAGCTTGTCTCGTATCTAATAGCTTACTTAACCCATTATTTCTCTAGTAACTATGAATAATCTAAATAATGAGGCCTTGGCGCAGCTCATATATTATAACGGACTGTTTAGTTTGATTCAAGTTTTGGATATCTTCATTACAACAGCATCATGCACACCCAGTGACTGGAAATACAAATCTTTACTGTAATTTGTACTCCTGTTAGATCAATCATTACCTTACAGTAAATACTAAATGCTAAATATCAAATATTTAATGTCAAGTATATTAATTTCCGTATTCAAGATGTTTATAACTTGGTAAGCTTTTATCATCACTATTTTGTTTGGTTTGTCTTAATAATTACTTTTTGAATGATCAGAACATGATATTATCCTCGTGTTGTTCACTAAAAGTACACTTCTTTCTGGAAACTTCCTTATTTTTCTCGTCCTCTCTTCTTCCATCTCTTATACTTACCATTACCTCTCTCTATATATGGGATTTATCCCGTTTTTAAATGTCCCTTTTCTATCCTTGTCGGTTTCTTTCGTTTATTTGCTATTCTCTTTTTATCTAAAAGCAAATTTTACTATTCTAAGAGTGCGTGTATGTATGTATGTATATATATATATATATATATATTATATATATATATATATATATATATATTGTATGTATATGTTTATGTATGTATATATATATATATATATAATATATATATATATATATATATATATATATATAATATATATATATATATATATATGTACATACATACATATATATATGTGCATAAATTTTTACTTGTGTATATATATATGTATGTATGTGTATGCGAATGTAAATATGTATATATGAATGAAGTAAAATAACTAAATGGTTGTCTTTGAGCTTCTCCATCAATGCATATAGATCATACTGCATTCCTTGACGCCAGTTTTCTGTATAAAACTGTTACTTCGTATATTGTAAAGTTTATAACTTTAAATTATAATTCCATTCTCTTTTTGTTTGGTACTATTGTTATTCAGTTTCATGACACCCAATTGATTGGGCCAATTGATTGACATTTGTATGATTTATTTCATAAAGCAGTGTCTTTGACTATAACGTCCCTTGTTTGTGAATCAATTCTTACTCAACAAGTCGTAATATGACTGTTTTAAATATTGCCTGATAAGTGTGAGATTTTCATAATGTTTGGCGTAATCCAAAATATTAGATTGTTCTCACAATAAATAAAATTTCTTAGTGAAACAATTGTTCGCTTATTACTATTTCTCGCCTCACTAAGGAACCTATTATTCGTCTAATTGCGGATTACCCAACTACAGTGCCTGATCTTCATCGATGTTTTCTGCGTTGATAATCTCTGCTCTGTGTGATTCTCTAGCTAATCAGTGATTTACTACACGTTCATGTACCTCGATTCTTTATGAATACTATATAACCACAATATGTGTGTATGAGTGTGTATGTATGCGTATATAATTCACGCGTGATACATGATTTTCCATCTGTTTTGTAACTAGTATAATAGATTATGTATCTCTTCTCTTGGAGCAGTCAGTTATTCTTTTCATCGTATGAGACTAATTCGAATGAAGATTTCCAGATTTCATCCTTAGAAAGCAAAACTATGGGTTTAAACGAAATTATCCGGGCGATATTAGCGTTACTATAAATATGGATACTTTAATTTTGATTCGGATATTCGTAATAATCGCTTTATATTTTTAATCCAATAGTACATGAGTGAATAATATATATTTAGTGGTTACAGTGATATTAGCTACACACACACACAGAGACACACACACTCACACCCCCCCCACACACACACATAAATGAATGTATGTATGTATGTGTGTTTGTATGTGTATATGTATGTATGCATGTGTGTATGCATATATAAGATCAAACTTTTAGTTAATTATCTGACCCGTTCCAGAACATCGCTTGTGTTCATAATTCATTGCTAATATTAGTATACTGGGTTATTTTGTTCCAAAACATCGACCGAATCCAAAATTCTACATCACAAGTGTCATTATAAAAATTAATAGGACCCATCTTATCTTTGAAAAACGAATACATATCATGAAACAAATACCATAATTGTACAAATGAAAATAACTTATAAGAGTAAATGAAGTGAAAAATAGATTAATGTTTGATATTTGAGAGGTCTTTTACAGATTATTTGTTATTTGATTGGCCTCTGTCCCACGATTACATGAGCTATGGCAATTAAAAATTAATATCTATAAAATAAACAGATGTTATTATATGATAAATAATTCAATATGGAAAATGAAAAGCGTAATAAATTAGATAAATTTAAAATCAACTATTTAATTAACTCATGTTCAACATGGAATCTTTCTGATATATCGTTGTTAGTTGTTTTCGGTTTGATGTATATCAATAAAAGCAAATGATTTTAGGCTTTTGTGTCGAAACACATGAGACACATGATTAATTTTTAAAATGCTTATTACAATTTGAAGAATGCATATTAATTATATACCCGTCAATAAAAAAATCATGCAATATCTCACTTGGGTTTAGCAGCCTACATCAACGGGAACAAGTTGATAGATGAGAACCACAGAAGTCATGTTTACCAAAGTTTTTACAGGAAATTCTTTCTCCCTCAGGAGGATTATCTGCATCTTCTGCTATTGAAGATGACACATCAGAAATAGATGGTTCTTGGAGGATGTTTTTAACGAAATTTTCTAGAATGCATTACCACGGCTTATTCTTCTCGACACCGCAAAAAGTATTACAATACTTTATCTGAAAAAATAATTCATACTTTATCAGAGAAATAATTCCCATTTTCTCCGATATAAAAATGTGCTCTCACAATGTCTGTGACATCATACCAGTAGCAAAAATACCTGCTAAAGTTATATGAAAATCTTTTATTTTGATCCTTCGCCTCCTCGTTTTAAGAGTTCTTTCATTGATTTAAGAGCTCAACTTTCTCCCATATGAACAATGTAAGGCTCTCTTTAATACTTCTCAAGTTCCACAGAACTGCCTAACAGAAAATTTCCTATAGGACCTATCCCAAGCATGTTCAAGTCTGTTCAAGAGATATAAAGCCACGATGGTCTCAGGATGTTGATATTCTTTGTATGGTTATCTTTTATCACGAGCAGTATTATCTTTTGTATTTCTGTTATTGGTGCTCAGTGTTGAATTATTATTATGCTTCGTTTTTGAGATTTGGTTTACAAGATTCTTCATGTGAGTTCGTGTTTTGAGGCATATTCTGTTGTGTCTGGGGAGAAAAGGTTGGGAAAATAAAAATAAGAAATAAGTGGAAATTTTACCAGTGAGTGTGTTGAATTATAAGACACAAAAAGAAAATGACTCTCCCCAGAGACAACAGAATATTATTATGTTGTTTATCTTAAAAGTGAAGGAATGCGATGGTATCCTGACATTTAGGTTATTTTTGTTGTTGGAATTTATGGTTCTCTAGGTTTGAAAGTTGTGAATATGAGAGATTAGTTTGAGATAGCTAATGGATCGATAGATCAAACCGAAGTTCTACAATGATGAAAATATAACCGGAAATATTCTATTGCAGAGTAATGATGATGATGATGATGATAATGATGATGATGATGGTGATAATGATGATGATGATGATGATGATGATGATGATGGTGATGATGATGATGATGATGATGATGATGATGATAATAATAATAATAATAATAATAATAATAATAATAATGAAGATGATGATCTTAGTGCATGATGCCACTAACACTGATTCTGAAGAAAGTAAAGGCTGGGTATGTATTCAAAAGCCGCCAACAAAATGTCAAACACTCGTTATTCATAGATGACCTCAAACTTTATGGTAAAGATGAATCCCAAGTCAGTTCCCTCGTTGATATGGTGTATACTTTCATTGGAAAAGTGTGGTGTGTTAGTCTTGAAGAGAGACAAAATCAAATGTATGGACGAGCTAGCAATACCGTCGGGGGAGGTTATGAAGCAGATAGAAGGGACGGGCTATAAGTACTTGGGGAATTTGGAAAGGGATAAATTGATGGAGAAAGAAATGATAGAACATTTAAGGTGGAATACTTGCGCAGACTGTGACTGATACTTAAGTCGAAATTAAACGGACGGAATAAGATTGAAACTATCAACATGAGGGAGGTTTCACTCCTTAGATATGGAGCAGGGGTAATCTCATGGACAATAGACGAACTAAACAGCTTAGACAGAAAGGCAAGGAAGTTGGTGACTAGATATGAGTCTGTCCATCCAAAGGGTGACACAGACAGACTGTATGTACCAAGGAAAATAGGGGAAGAGGACTTTTTGGATGCGAACACAGCATTAGAGCAGAAGACAATTTAGCATGGCATATAAAAAATGCCACAGAACCGCTATTATTAGACGTAAGAAAGTCAGGCTTGTGTAGGATAAAAGATTGCAAATATAAAGCACTACACAAGAAATTGAAAACGAATTAAAACTGAAAATAGGTGGGTAAAGAAAAGAATGCATGAACAATTTAATGGGAATGTTGAAGATAAGGCAGACAGAGAAAAAAGATGGCTGTGAATGTCTAAAATTGATTTAAAACCGGAAACGGAAGCTTTAATCTGTGCTACCCAAGAGCAAGCACTAAGAACAAACTACATAAAATACAGAATAGACAACACATCAGAAAGTTATAAGAGCAGAAACTGTGGATAAAATGGTGAAAGCGTATGTCATATTACCAGCCAATGTACACCACTAGCCCAGAAGGAATATAAGAGACGCCACGACAATATAGCAAGGATTGTCCATTGGAAACTTTGCAACAAGTATGGACTTGACAGAGCAAAAAATTGGTACGACCACAAACACGAAGGCATCATCGAAAAGGATAATGCAAAGATCCTGTGGTATTTTATGATTCAGTGCGACCATGAGATAGAGAATAGAAGAAAACATAGTCTTTATGAGAAAGAAAATAAACTATGCTTGATCATAGATATAGCATGCCCAGCTGACAACAAGGTATGCGATAAGGAAGAAAGAAAAGTCGAGAGATATGACAGGTTAGCTTGGGTGGTTAAGCAGTTTTGGTTGATGAAAAAGGTGGTAGCTGTAACAATAATAGTCGGAACTCAGAGAACAGTGATTAAAAATCTTGAGAAGCACATGGAACAAATAGGGGCTGCAATAAGGGAGGAGCATTTGCAGAAAACAGCACTGCTTGGAACCGAATACTCCGGAAGGTGCTAAAAAAATAAGAGGTATTACCTTAGTCCACTGGGAATGACAGCTGACACGGTAGTACATCTCCAGCGTTAGAGGATGTGCAAAGGCAATAATAATAATAATATAATAATAATAATAATAATAATAATAATAATAATAATAATAATAATAATAGTAATAGTAATAATAATAATAATAATAATAATACTAATATTTTACATACCGACAATACTATAAAAGCTAATAAACCGGATATTATTATGAAAGATCAAACAAAAAGGTGTGTTTATAAATTTACATGAGTCTTCCTCGCGATCACAATATAGCGGCGAAAGCATTTGACAACAGCAGTAAATATAAAGACTTGCTAATAGAAATGGAAAAAATATGGCATCTCAAGGCGACTACAGTACCAGTGATTGTAGGATCTCTGTGAATGATATAAAAAAAAGGTACTGAAACCTATTTAAAAATAATACCAGGCTTACCATCCCAACAGGAAGTACAAAAATTCGTGCTAACTGGAAAGATTCATGTACTGAGAAGAGCATTATCGCCGTGAAAACAACATTCATTCATGAATTTATTTATTTATTTATTTATTTCAAATATAATATATTTTACCTGTGAATTTGCGTGTGTAATCTGGGAATGCGTACCATGAGCTTCTCTGCCCTAGGTGTACGGAAAATTTGACGAAAGAAGGAAAAAGCAATAATAATAATAATAATAATAATCCTTTCTATTATAGGCACAAGGCTTGAAATTCGAGGGAGGGGATAGTCGATTACATCGAACACAGTACTCAACTGGTACTTAGTTTATTAACCCCGAAAGGATGAAAGTAAAGTTAACCTCGGCCGAATTTGAACTCAGAACGCAGCGACGGGCGAAATACTGCTAAGCGTTTCGTCCAGAGTGCTAAGGATTCTACCAGCTCTAAGGACCATAAAGTTGTGTATGTTTGTGTGTTTGAGTGTGTGTGTTTGTGTGTGTTGTGTGTGTGTTATTGTGTTTGTGGGGGGTGCGCGCGCGTGTGTGGGTGAGTGCGTTGTGAGGGTTTCGCATGTAAACAGGTTTAACTTAAAAAAATCAACTTTAGCATTGTATAATCTTCTATAGGGAGGAGACGTTCGAGGGCTGCTCATGAAAAATCCCTATAAAAACCCGGGTACCTTGACTACTAGGGCAGGTGTCTCCCCTCATTTCCACGGGCATATGCTCAGGAAAGGTCCATTAACTCGCACCATTCTCGCCACCCTTATCCACCTTTCAGCAAAAGGGCTACAAGGCAACCCTTCACCTTATTTTCCTCATCTGAAACTTGAAGAAGTTCATGAGGAATTGTTACAAGGTGGCATAATAACGCCGATAAGTATCTTCATTGGAGATTGTATGAGAGAGTACTGCCTTCATAGGGCACTGGAATGCTATGAACATAACCCAGAAAGCGTTATCAATAATAATGAACATAAGATCGTCTGAGATTTTAAAATCTAGTATGATTTAGTGACTGAAGCTCAGACACCAGACACTGTTGTAATTCATAAAATGATGACGTAAATCAACATTTTAGATATTGCCATGTCTACGGATGTACGAATATGTGATAAAATAGTGGAAAAGATTTAAAATTGCAACACACTGAAAGCTAAGATTGCACGAACGTAGGCAATGAAGAAAGTGATTGTAATACAAGGAGTTGTTAGGAAACTGGGAGCATTAATTACTAGGTTTGAGAAATTTTTATTGATTTGAGGATAGGGTATGCTTATGAAGCTGATTTACTGGGAGCAGCGAGAATTTTGAGAGTGGTACTTGAATGTTAAGCATCGTTCAAAGAGACCCTCTGAGATACTTGAAAACGCGTTGTTGTCCGGTCTTACAGAATTAGCCGGAGCCAGTGAAATCGAGAGCACTGGGAAATGAAACAACAACAACAAAAAACTATAATAGTAATAACATTTATAATAATTGTAAGCATATTATATCATTACCCACCAATACTCCATCATCACGTGTTACTTTCCAGAAAATCTAGATAACTTACAATATTGAAGTGCATATCCATGAGCAGAAACCAATTCAATAAGTTATGTGTGTGTATATATGTGATTACATCAATATGCATACATAAATACAGAAATACATATGTACATAAATACATTTAGATAAACATATGAATATATATATATATATATATATATTATATATATATACATACACAAACACACACACACACACACACACACACACACATATATATATATATATATATATATATATATATATATATAATATATATATATATATGATATATACATATACACATGTTTAGATGCGTGTGAGTGTGTATTTGTGTATGTTTGTGTGTATTTATGTACGTATTCTTCATACTATGCTTCATGGGGTTTTTGAATTATTTGAAAAAAGAGGTATCTTTATCAATAGACATAAATATTTAGCTTTATTTTGGAAAGTAAAGATTTGCCGTGTTTATTATCATATATAATATTTATTATAAAGCTATACCCTACATTTCAATGTATGCATCTGTGACTTGTATGTAGATCTCTTGTACGTCTGTGCGTATGTAAGACTCGAGAGTAGGAATTTTATTCGGGTTCTGGAGACAGCACGTTGTTGCTGTATATCGTAGATATGTAAAGCATATCGTTCCAGTGGAATTCGGAGTCGTTGTATAGTTTTACAAAATGAAATAGTAAACCTGTACAGATTGAAATATTGTAAGAAAAATAAATATTTTAGTACAGTGCTCAACTTTTCTATACCAATATTCGTATAACTATTATTGGGACCATTTGAATTTAACCATTAACAAAGTATAATTTTTTCATAAAATGTGTAGTTAGCAATGAGTTGTTCGAAAAAGTCCCTTTCATATTATATCATTCATATCCAGCCGTTAATTTTACTTGTTAATAAAGAATATAGTTTAATCTTATACTTTCATTTCCAACACATTAGCTAGAAAAGACCATTAGCTTATCAGCAAAGCCACAAAGTCTCTAGCATTTATTAATAATTTATATTCTCTCAAATAACTATCACGTGTTTTTAGTTTTTGAAGAAGCTTGGCATTTTGAATGAAATTTCGAAATTATTTCTGCGATGATGAAGCTGCCTTAAGAAAAACATCTGGCGCCAAATATATCTACTTTTGTATAACAGGACTGAATTACATTTGGTTTGTAAATTTAGTTATATATATATATGATATATATTATCTGTGTAACAGTAGGTCTACTACTATGAAATATTTAGATTTTTAGTAGTAATAATAATGTTTATAATACAAGTATACGGCTACAAATTTTGAGAAAATGTTATAAAATATTTACATTTTCAATAGGAACTATAACAGTTTGTAACATAGGTAGACGGCCACAAGATTTGAAAGAACGATGCAGTCTATTTACTTGACCACGATATTCAGTGGTATCTATGTTATTCACTACAGAAATATGTATATCAAATTCAATCTCAATGAGATTTACACACAGAACGTAAAGGGACATAACTAAGTATAATATTTCCTTTATCGTTCTATCAAATCGGTAACTACGTATTGAAGGATAATAAATAAGAATTTACATGAAATATAATAGATTCATTTTAAGTCATAAGGGCAATTAATTGTATTTGTGGGTATAAAGAACGACTAACCACCATAATTAAATGCCCCAGTGTCCAGTCCACAGCTGTACATGTTCTCTTTATTCCTCTGTCACCATTATAGTGATCAATGCTGTGAGTTGGCTGTCATTGTACGTCATGTACTCAAGCACTCCAGATCCATTCATCGCTCAAACTCTCGTTACCTATCGTGCGTCATCCCCAGGTCCCGAAGTAGCAAGTGCGTGCACGCACGCACACACACGCACGTACACACAATCACGTGCCCCCCCCCCCACACACACACGTACACATACAATACACACACATATACATACAAACATACATACATACATACATATATACATGCGTACATAAAGAATATTACAGTCGAATAAAGAAAATTGGACCTCGGAACTCTCTACATTCCATAAAACAATGGCCCACAATGTGTTTGCAGTGCCAGTACTCATACCAATATTCGGGTTGCTTGTTTGAACGTTTGATGAGATTCGAGCCATTGTTGCGAAAACCCGGAAAATACTAACAAGCACACATAATTTCCAAATCAACAGTGTCGTAGACCGCATGTACCTAAAACGAAAACAGGGGATCAGAAGGTTAACACTGATCCAGAATGACTTTGAATGTCGTATCGCATCCCTTCGGCAACATCTATTAACCACCAAGTGTTGAAGAGCATCCCTTGACCAAGTTTGTATGCATGACACTGATAACATCATAAAACTTGGAAAGCAGCTCTTTGACCTGCATTCCTTGTCTGATATCCATAAATGCATAAGCAAAGTCGCACGACTCTACAGCAATGTGTCATCAGATGGAAACAAGGGCGTATATGAGCATTAGACCATGCATAAATATATTTGTAGAAAGCTTCGAGATCATAATAACATTGATCATGAAAGCAACCCGATTACTACTTCCCAATTTGAAGCGTATGTGTTTGCAATCCAGGAACTGTAAATACCACCCAAATGCATGATGCACAAAAGGGACAGAGATGCAGGAATAGCTGCAAAATGTGAAAACCGATGCAGACTTTGTGGAGTTAACACCTGAGATATCACCCACATCATAAGCAGTTGTCCGAAAACGTCATGAGACATGATGTTACGGTATAACGAGATCGGTCGGAAGGGTAACCCAGAGAACAAAGAAATACAAACCCACAGTATGGTGGAAGCCATAGACACTCATAATAAAAGGTAGTACTGGTGGAATTTCTCAGTGAAAACCTCAATAATATATAAACACAATAGACGTGGTATAGTGATTCGGGATAGAGAAACTGTATACAGTTATGGTAGTCAGTTGCTCAGTAGATGTTAAAATAAAGCTAAAGATCAGCGAAAAAGAAAATACCGACGCTGAACTATTGAGAAATTTGCAGTTACCCTATCCAGATTACAAGTTCAGATTTATACCCACCGTGGGGAAGTAGCGCCTACTTTCAGAAACTATGTTGTAGAACAACTCCAAAGGAGTCGCAGTGAAGTATTTTAAAAGAAGAAAAAGAAATGTACCTTTCGAAAATATGGCGTCTACTTTCTTTTGAAATGTGTGTGTGTGGTGGGGGGGGGTCTGTGTGCATATATGTATATATGCATTAGGTATAGATATTTATGAAAGCATATATGTATATATGCATTATGTATAGATATTTATGAAAGCATATATGTATATATGTGTTATGTATGTATATATATACATGTGTGCGTGTGTGTGTGTGTAATATAATTTTTCTGAATCTTCAGATTTTTCTATATACTAGCCCACTGGTTTTATATTGATATTAATCAAATTAATATTCAATTTTTCACCCTTATTATTTAAATATATATATATATATATATATATATTATATATATATATATATAATAGTTATCGCCATACTAATATGGCATTCTTATAAAAATAAGAAAAAAGCTGTCCGCTTATTAGCTCCATGAGGCCATCGCCTTAAGTTAGCTATTTGATACACAAACTGTATCCATATAACCTTCGAACAAGGGAGGTCAGTCGCTCCACACTACTTGACCGGCAGCTACAGACGCGTTTCGGAGTATTGCCTCTTTTCAATGCAGCGTAGCCAGCCAGTAGGTGTCGCTTCCGACAATCTCTGTTCGATGGTTTTATTTACCTAGTTTCGGTGGAATACATCCACTTGTTTTCAATAATAGAAATATTAAAATAACTAAGTCTCTCTAAAAGAGAACAGCGGCAGCGTTCCCGGAAAATAATAGTTATCGCCATACTAATATGGCATTCTTATAAAAATAAGAAAAAAGCTGTCCGCTTATTAGCTCCATGAGGCCATCGCCTTAAGTTAGCTATTTGATACACAAACTGTATCCATATAACCTTCGAACAAGGGAGGTCAGTCGCTCCACACTACTTGACCGGCAGCTACAGACGCGTTTCGGAGTATTGCCCCTTTTCAATGCAGCTTTTTTCTTATTTTTTCTTATTTTTATAAGAATGCCATATTAGTATGGCGATAACTATTATTTTCCGGGAACGCTGCCGCTGTTCTCTTTTAGAGAGACTTAGTTATTTTAATATTTCTATTTTATATATATATATATATATATATATATATATATATATATATATAGATAGATAGATAGATAGATATATATATATATATATATATATATATATATATATATAGAGGAGAGAGAGAGAGATGTATGTATGTTGTGTAAGCATTATGGATACATGTATTATATATGTATGTGTGTATATATGCGTGTGTATGTGTGTAAAACAACTCAACTGTTAGATAATGGTTAAGTGTTGCCTTCATGATCATGCGATCGGGCGGTCACGGGTTCTATTCCTAGACTGGGAAGCCGGTTTTGTCGTTGGTATTAACTGACAACAGTTTAAACTGAACACTAGTTGTCTCAATCGCATCAGAGCCTACAAACGTCAGAGATAATGTGACAGACTCATCAACGATAAACCGAAGGCATTATTTCACTCAAACTTATATTAAAAGATAGTTTCATTTCACCACACGTGATTTAGCAAGCAATAGGAATAAAATTGTCATTATAGGCGTAGGCGTGACTGGGTTGTAAAAAGCGTGTCTCCCAATCACATGGTTCCGGGTTCAGTCCAACTGTGTAGCACTTTAAGCAAGTGTCTACTGCTATAGCCCTTGTGATTACCATACTTGGTAGACAGGTGCTGAAAGATGCCCGTCGCCTATGTATGTATGTATGTATGTATGTATGTATGTATGTATGTATGTATGTATGTATGTATGTATGTATGTATGTATGTATGTATGTATCTATCTATATATCTATCTATCTATCTATCTATCTGTATCTCTGTCTATCTATCTATCTATCTATCTATCTATCTGTATCTCTGTCTATCTATCTATCTATCTATCTATCTACTATCTATCTATCTATCTATCTATTATCTATCTATCTATCTATCTATATATCTATCTATCTGTCTGTCTGTCTGTCTGTCGCTCTCTCTGCCTGCCTGTATGTATGTCTGTCTGTCTGTCTGTCTGTCTCTCTCTCTCTCTCTCTCTTTATATATATATATATATATATATATATATATGTAAAGGTAATATGTGACAATTATTCGGTAGCCATGATAAAACTCCGAGTTTCGGATGCCGAGGTGAAAATCCACGCCGCTATCTCTTCAGTTATCCGGCCATCGGATAAATGCTATGAAAAATGACCGTTATACAAAGGGAAATTACTGTGTGATTGACCGTTATTAAGACAAAAGAGCTATTTGAATGACCGCTAAGTGAGAGGAGCAAGTAAAAGTAAGGAGGTAAAAAATGTTCATAGTATTCGCATAAGCGCGCATGTTCATACCTACACATGCGCTCCCGCACACCCACTCGCATGCGCCTAAAAGTATACATTCATCCACCCTCACTTGAAAAAGGACGCTTCATCACCTATACTATTCGCCAAATGTATATGTATATACATACAAACCAACACACACACACACGCACCATAACGATTCATATACACGCCTATATACGCACAAGCACAAGAAAAAACAGGGCTAAGGGTAACAATACAGAAAAAAGGTATAAGGGAGTATACAAAAAGTAAACTACGTCAAAAAGTAAACTACGCACATACCCGTATGCACGCACACACACACGCACATACCCGTCTATATACGCGTCTATATACACGTCTACATACTCGCATGCACGCACACACGCACACATCTATATATGCACATACCGCACACACGCATACAATAACACGCGCGCACAAAAGAATCCATATACACGTCTATGTACGCACAGGGAAAAATGCAGGGCGGAAGGTAGAATACAGAAATATTATGTGTAAAATATATATAAGCAATACACCTATAAACTAATATTTCTATAAATATGTATAAATATATAGGTGCAGGAGTGGGTGTGTTCAGTCCCACTGCGTGGCACCTTGGGCAAGTGTCTTCTACTATAGCCTCGGGCCGACCAAAGCCTTGTGAGTGGATTTGGTAGACGGAACTGAAAGAAGCCCGCCGTATATATGTATATATATATATATATATATATAATATATATATATATATATATATTATATATATATATATATATATATATATATATGTGTGTGTGTGTGTGTGTGTGTGCGTGTATGTTTGTGTGTCTGTGTTTGTCCCCTAGTATTGCTTGACAACCGATGCTGGTGTGTTTAGTCCCCGTCACTTAGCGGTTCGGCAAAAGAGACCGATAGAATAAGTACTGGGCTTACAAAGAAGTCCCGGGGTCGAGTTGCTCGACTAAAGGCGGTGCTCCAGCATGGCCGCAGTCAACTGACTGAAACAAGTAAAAGAGTAAAAGAGTATATGTATAAAACAAATAAATATATAAATAGTATATAAAACAAATAAATATATGTATAAAACAAATAAACAAAATCAGATGAAAATGATATCAACCGAAATAAGTACCATTTTCCTACTTCACTTTCAGTAACTAAAAAATAATATGCACGAATCGACACTAGAGGCATACGTTTGTATACAACATGCCTATATATTGTACAACTATTCTCCACGCGCAAAAATAGAACACTTACACAGCATTCACAAAACTTTTTAAAGAAAATAAAGCTGATACAAAGGCAATTTCAAACCACATACTACCAGCTAATTTAAGAAAAATGTCTTTCTCTCTTTAAAAATATATTTTTTCATAACGAAAAGCAAAAAAGTATACATCCTCTTAACCAATATTCCAGAAATAGAAAATTTAGAAGAAAGAATAAGAACCAAAAATACAAACAAATATTCAAGGGACGGGAATAAAAATATGAATGCTAAAATATTGAAAATGTAAACTTCAAAAATAGAATTGGATTATACAAAGGTATATAATAAGACAAAATCTTCAAACTAAATTTTCATATAAAATTGATCAACAGAAATGAAAATATGAATAATAGAAAATATGAGAAATATTCAACTATAAATTATGAGCTGATATGGTTTGTTATTGATTGGGTCATCTATCACATAGAGGAAATGAGAGACAGAAACGGGGGCGGGATAATGATAGACTGTCATTTTAATTGTTACTGTTCCTTTGATAGTGTGCATGTGAGTGGACGTCTTAGCTATACACACACAGAAAGCTATATATGAGTGCGTGTGCAGAGAGAGATACAGACATACACACAGACAGACAGAAATCCGTGCGAGAGAGATCGAATTAAAACATTGGTTGAAGAAGATGAGTTACATGTCGAAGTTTTAATACGATTCTTGAATTCAATTGCAAAGTTTTCTTCCTCGAACAGAGTTATTGCAAGTAAAAATAGGTTCGTGTTCTCATAATTTCTTACATGAAGCGTTTCGTAATTTATCATTTTATGCAATTTTATGCAGTTGACGCAAATTACATTTTATATGAGTATGATAATATGTGTGTATGTATTCTGAGTATGCATGCACGTCTATCTGTCTGTCTGTCTGTATATATGTATGTATGTTTCTCTTTTGTTTTTAATTATTTAAATGTTTCCTTTCAAGGAGCTGGTTTCAAACGAAGATACATAGCTTGATCGTTGGAATATATATAAAGAAAACAATGTCACGTTTTAAACCCGAGAAAAATCTTACATAGTTTTACTGTTCCGCTTACACATTGTATTTGTAATATGCGAATCAGTTAGTTGATTTCTTTTTCTGAAAATCCAGGCTTATCCAGACTGACAGACATTTACTTACAAAACCATGTACTCCAATTATTATTGGTATAAATGTAATTTGTAATCCGTATATAGAAGCTGAAGGTTTCGAGGCAGTTATCTTTAGTTACCTTCTTTCTCTTTGATTTTCAAAGAGGTATTCTCATCCGGAGGACATACCCGTTACTTGTCTGTCGCAGTCAACAATATCTGGCCTCTTATGCTCACACTTGACAGCTGTTTTGATGGGAATGTTCGACCAGTATTCCTTGTTCTGATATTTGTGTAACTGTTCAATGACAGGGGGATTTTCTATATTTACTCCAGGACAATCATTTTTTCCGGATGACATTGTATATTGATTTTGCGACAATGCCGTGTCGCATAGGGAGGTAGTGGCTTGATGACATTTTTGGGCTCCTGTTAATCACATGTGGAATATCTTCCAGAGAAATATGACATAATCTACATTTTCTGTTGCATCTTGGAACCCCAAAGACTTCAGTTTCTCTTTTGTTGATCAGGTATTTAGAGCAATCTCCTTTCTTGGATTGCAAATCCATAGCCTTCAAAGTGTAATGTGACGTAGCAGTCACGAGTTCAAGAGAGACTTCGCTTTATGTAAATGTTATTCTTTTTCAAGTCTCCAGAAAACATACCCATCCATGGTCTTGTTTTTTGTGCTGAGCGTTTCACCTCCAGGTCTTCTTTGGGTCATACTAGTCCAGCTGATTTGGGGTCGTAAGGGAAATCAAGAAGTGAATGCTTCTAAACGATCTCGCTTCCGAGACATAGGATACTTTTCTTCACACTTGAGCAATAAGTTAATGTATTTACTTTTGCTGCTGTTTTTCAGCAGGTTCCATCTGAGAGAGACTATGTATGTGTGTGTGTGTATGTATGTATGTATGTATGTATGTATGTATGTATGTATGTATGTATGTATGTATGTATGTACGTATGTATGTAAGCATGCATGTATGTTTGACAAAAGAGTTCGGCCAACAATACATAAAGTTTCGCAGATACAGGACACATCAATCTCATGAGATGTTTGGTTCGGGTACAAGTTCTGTGAAACAAGTCAAATTCTTATTAAATACACGATTACCAGTAAAATATTTTGAGTGTACTACTTTCTATCTTTTGATCACACACACACACTCACATACCGTTATAGATAGATAGGTATGCATATATATATATATATAAGTACAAAGTGAGATAGGGGTTATGAGTGTAACCCACTATGGGATATCAGTTATCCAATATACTGCTAGTGAAGTACCCAAAAGGCAAATGCATAAATGCTTATAATTGCAATGCAATTATAAGCATTTATTGTATTAGATGGGCCAAGATAAAATATTTTACCTCAAAATCATAAAGTACCACTCCGGAAACATAATAGTGATGGGTGATTTTAACCTCCCTCATGTGAACTGGCCCACAAATACTCCGAAGTTAGGCAAGTGCTCTACATCAGATAGGGCAGCGGCAGAACTGCTCTTCAATCTGATGGATGAGTATTTCCTGACTCAGCTAGTGCTTGAGCCAACGAGACAGAATAAAACGATCTTGGATCTGGTACTGACCAATCACTCTAGCTACGTTCACAGCATTTCAGTCGAAAAAACTCTCCTCTCAGACCACGACATGGTACTCTGCAATCTTAATTCCCGACGTATAAAAACCAAACCAGCCAATCCCACTCCATGGCACCCATTTGACAACATAAATTTCCACAAAGCGGACTGGGGAACAATCAGAAAGGATCTGTCTTCCATCGACTGGTCTTTTACTCTCAATTCCCCTCATATTGAGACCGCGTGGCAGCACTTTGAAACCATTGTCACCGACACATGCTCTAAACACGCTCCCAAGAAATCTACTAACACAAACAGACACCGGCTCCCTAAAAAGAAAAAAACACTCATCAGGCGCATCAAAAGACTCAACAAAAAAATCAACCAATCAAAATATTCCCACACGCAACATCCACATTCAACAACAATGAAAAGACTAGAGCTGGAAAAACTTCATCTGCAGACTAACATGAAAACCTCCATTGAAAATCAAAGAGCTGTGGAGGAACAATGGGTAATCAAAAACATCAAACAGAACCCAAAAGTGTTCTATTCTTATGCAAATAAGCATAGAACCACTGTCTCACCTATTGGGCCATTGATTGATGAAAACGGCATTCCCCAACACGTTGCTAAAGAAATGGCAGAATACTGCAGAAACAATATTGCTCTGTCTTCAGTGTTCCCACTGATATTGATGTGAGGGAAACGAAAACGAAGCTGACTCCCAACACAAAATCGCAGACATAACCTTCACTGCCACCGACATCGTAGCAGCAATAAATGAGGTCAAACATTACTCCGCTGTAGGCCCTGATAGATTTCCCGCCAGTCTCCTGAAGGAATGTAGATATCAACTTGCAGTCCCTCTGACCAACCTCTGGAGAAACTCGTTAGACGCAGGTTATATACCGAAAAAGTTTCTATCCAGTCGGTCATCCCGGTTTTCAAACAGGGAAACAGATCCCTCGCAGTCAACTATCGCCCAATCTCACTCACCTCCCACATCATTAAAGTGTTTGAAAGAGTGTTAAGATCAAGGATAGCTGACTTCCTGGACCCCACAAACTCCTAAATTCAAATCAACATGGCTTTCGCTGTGGCAGGGACTGTCTAACACAGCTCTTACACCACATTGAAGATGTACTCAAAGCCTTGGGAACAGGTTCGAACTCTGACGTCATATACCTTGACTTCAGTAAAGCGTTCGACAGGGTAGACCATAACATCCTACTCTCAAAATTGGCAAATGTTGGAATCCGTGGAAAAGTTCTACACTGGATTCAGTATTTCCTAGCGAATAGACACAACATGTTGTAGTTGATGGAGTCCACTCAAACCCAGCAAAAGTCACCAGCGGTGTTCCCCAGGGAACTGTTTTGGGTCCGCTACTATTCATAATTTATGTAAACGAAAATATTCGCTGATGACACTAAGCTCCAGCAAATTGTCAATGAAGAAGCAGACCGAACTCAATCCAGTCTGACCTATATGCTGTGAGTCAATGGGCAGACAGAAACAAAATGCAACTGAATGAGGGAAAATTTGAGCTGATGCATTTTGGAAGAAATTCCTCACTAAAACAACCATACTCTCTTCCTTCAGGGGAACCGCTCACAGCCTCTAACAATATCAGAGACCTGGGTGTAATTGTTGATGACGATCTCAGTTGGAGTGCACACATCAACAAGAAGGTCGATACAGCTCGTAGGATGAGTTCCTGGATCTTAAGAACTTTCCGGTCCAGAGAACAAGGTGTCATCATACCACTTTTTTCATCCTTTGTACGGCCACACCTTGAATACTGCTGCCCACTGTGGTCTCCTCACACGAGACAAAACATCTCCAGAATTGAGTCACCCCAGAGGGCTCTCACTAAACAAATTGAAAGCATGGCTGCTCTCGACTATTGGGATCGCCTTAAAGCCTTGAAACTTTACTCCCTCCAGCGTCGCCGTGAGCGGTACATCATTTGTACGATGTGGAAAATATACCGCCAACTTTGCCCAACGACCTAAACATTAGCTTCAAGGTTCATCCGAGACTTGGACCACGGGCTATACGTCCCCTGCCAAATTCAAGATCACAACATACATGTACACTGCAACATAATTTCTTTTCCTCAACAGGCCCTGCCCTATTTAACATTGTCCCGAGGGAGATCAAAGAGGAAAGGATCCCATCAACTTCAAACAGAGTCTGGATAGATTCTTCAAAGAATACCAGACAAGCCACCCATAATTGGATACAACTCACCCAACAAGAACTCACTACTTGATCAAAACTGGATACAACTCACCCAACAAGAACTCACTACTTGAACAAAACTTGACTTAAACAGGATTCGAATAATCCTATCAGGTGGTGCTATTAAGTTAGACATGGCCTGGACCAATCTCTGGTCGAAACATCTAAGTTTTATCTAAGTTTTATATATGATGTGTATATATATATACATATGAGTATATATATATATATATATATATATATATATATATATATATATATATGTGTGTGTGTGTGTGTGTGTGTGTGTGTGTGTGTGTTTGTACGTTACTGGTTTGAGCTTGAGAGTTGTGGACATGCTGGAGTATATCATTTATTATACTCACAAAGTTAAACAAACACCTACTAATAATCCCATGCAGTAGAGCTACAATAATTTGGGAGTAAATGTC
The DNA here is from genome assembly GCF_006345805.1 of Octopus sinensis. Taxonomy (NCBI): domain Eukaryota; kingdom Metazoa; phylum Mollusca; class Cephalopoda; order Octopoda; family Octopodidae; genus Octopus; species Octopus sinensis. Next base: position 88,548,782 of record NC_043000.1, read on the forward strand.
GTTAATCCTGTTTGAAAACCAAGACGCGGATTGATGAAAGAACATGAAAAAAATATCAATATACGAGAAGGAAAAATGGGAAAGTTGATGCAAAAAGTGGAACGAGAAGAAAGAAAAACATGGTTAGAAAACCAAGGATTGCGTCCTCTTTGCCTTTCGGAACAACATAATTAATCAACCTGTTATTGAATAATATAAGATAGAGGAGGTTAAATTTGGGACACAGCTACTCAGTCTAAAGCGGGTGGTGTTCTCAAGTTTGACAAAAGATATCTTTCCATGTGTTTGCATTTGCTGTTAATTCAAATCTCAAATTATGTAGTGCGGTGTCATTTTTGGATGGAAACAGAATGTGTGATCTTTCAGCTACATGTGACTTGCATCACCTTCATCCATTTATATATAGATGAGACGTCTCCATGATTCTTTACTTGATTGTATGTGGGGTGCAGTTGGCCTTGAGATCCCATATATAGCTAGCCACCTAAGTGTATTTATTTTCTCTCAATGCACCGGAAGAAAACTGGCAACTTGCATAACGACTTTTAGAATTGGAAGTGCGCTCTTGATAGAGATACACACTGATTCTAAAGGATTGTTTTGGGACACACTTCAATTATTGTATCTACGGCATGAAACTATATGTGACTTTTTAAAAAATTCTGTGTATACTAAATCGTATTTATCTCTCACTAGATGGAGTTCATTGTTGTTGATCTAACTTATATTCGAAACAATAAAAAGTGATCAGACGAAAGAAAGTCGTCCTCAAAATATTTAGTTGGAGTTCGTGTGTATAAGTATTTCACTAGTTTCACAGAATATATAGCCAAATAAAACATCACATAAGGTATTTCTGTCCCACGCCTACGAAACTTAGTTCAGCTGAACTGTTATACATACATACATACATACGTACGTACATACATACATACATACATACATACGTACGTACATACATACATACATACATACATACATACATACATACATACATACATACTCCTACACAACACATATATACACACACAATACGTACACATATAGACAGGCATATCTATACACACACACAGGTACACATATAATCTTGCCTCAGCTACATAAAAGTACATAAAATTTTAAATTATAAAATGTTTGTATACATAAGAACGGGAGAGACAAAATATGAAATCATCAATGAATTTTAAAAAAATGATAAACGACAGCCATCTAACCTGTTACGCCCAAATTACACTGGTGCTACTATCTTGCCAACGACGCCATTATATGTCTAGTGAATTGGTATTTGTTTTCCTGAAAATCTGTAACCTGCAAGCTTAATGTTCACAAAAATACGATATGAAATACGACGGAGGATGTTAGTAAAGTATTTATCAGAGAACCAGTTTGGCAAGTGAAAATTGAGTCGGCCTAGAGGTCAAAATGTTAATGGTTCCTACTTCATTGACAGCACAACATTATGACTATATTTGTGGCTAGCCAAGACTATTTAGTTGTAAATTAGTAACATTAATGTACTAACACGTGTTTTGTGAGACTGAAGTGCTAAGCATAAATCAGTCAATCGATTTCTATCAAATAACAGTTTATTCTACTAATTCATATAAAAATTTGGTGAGTTCCCAACCAGTTCGATCTTTTTCAAGCATATAAAATTATAAATGAAATTACCAATTATCTATTCAGGTGAAAATGCTGTTGGAGATTTTTAGCCTTATACCAGTCTCTTTCTTTTGTGATTAGAAGAAAACATGGTGAATATTGCGATATAGTGATTACTATATGATGTGTATTTATAAGTCATTCAAAAAGTTATGGTTTTAAATATGATATAATTAAATGCAGGCTAGAATATAATCTCGTCTGCAATCTACTCATGTATACACAGTTTTCGTTGACCGACTAAGATTAGTAATTTCACAATAATTACGATTGGTATCTTTAGAGACGAGTATACGTGTCTATTCTGTTTATCTTACGGAGAAAATATTCTATAGAAAAATATGGTCTGTAGTGCTATCCATGAAATCTCTTTCAAATTTATTTCTTCAAAAACGTCCATACCTAAGTGTTCTTGAATATATTCCACTTAACAATTGCGACATTTATAGTTGTTTGATTAAAAATACTTGAGCAAAATTAAGACTTAGGAATTTAAATAAATTGATTTTCATACCGGAAATTTGACGGAAAACCTGCTAGCTTGTTAGACAGATTTTTATGTTGACCGTGAAGAATCTGTTTCTTAAATAACGGAGAAGTGGTTTACGGAGCCGAGAGCTTTGGTGATGTCAATTGTAGAATAGTGCGTGAGGGTAATGTTATTACTGTTGAAGGCATCATGTTTCATGGGAAAGTAATTAGTAATACAGTAGCTGAGTGTAGTGGTATTAATCATGATGTGATTTGGAAGTGGGAACACATGGACATTGATATTATGAATGAGTGTTTTAAAAATACAGTTCTATATTAAAGAGATGAGGAATTATGTACATTATTTACATTATTTACATTTGACGGATATTTGTCCTCATCTTGTTTGTTGTTAACACAACGTTTCCGCTGCTATACCCTCCAGCATTCATCAGGTGTCTTGGGGAAATTTCGAACCTGGGTTCTCATTCCTAAGGTATTTTTCGATGTTTGTTGTATTATTATTATTATTATTATTCAGTAGTTTTATTTTTATAGCGTGCTTTCACTTCACTACCGAGCGCAGCTCTGTGTGCCTTGGGTATGTGCTGTGATTTGTTGTGATGCTCTGATGGTTATTGTATGGAAAGTGTTCTGCGTAGGATGTGTGCAGTGCCTAGTAGTGCGATTTTCTGTATGTTATATGTTTTGTAAGTCCTGGTGTTTTTGTTATGTATTTGTCTGAATATTTTTTTTATCATGCCTAATGCACCTACTATGATAAGAATTGTTTCTGTTTTCAGATTCCACATTCTAGTTACCTCTATTCCAGGTCTTTGTATTTTGAGAGTTTTTCTCCATTTCTTTTAGAGACACGTTGTCATCTGCCGGTATTGATACATCAATTAGAAAGCATTTTTTTTCTTCATGATCTCTGACAACTATATCTGGTCTGTTGGCCTTAATTTCTCTATCTGTGTGTATCGGCATATCCCAGAGTATGGTTGCTTTCTCGTTTTCTGTTACCTTTTCTGGTGTGTGCCTATACCATCTTTTTTCTGTTGTTATTCCATAATGTTGGCATAGCTTCCAATGTATGTAGGTTCCAACTCTGTCATGTCTGTGAATATATTCCTTCTTAGCCAGGACTGGGTAGCTAGAGATAATATGATTTATTGTTTCTTGTCCATCTCCACATATTCTGCAGTTACTTGTTATATTTCTTTTCATTACATGTTTTTGGTAATTTCTGGTGGGGAGGCTTTGATCTTGTGCTGCAATTAAAAATCCCTCTGTTTCTGCTTTGAGTCCTGAGCTTCTCAACCATTGCTGGGATTTTCTTTGTCTATTTCTTTTGCGTTTAGTTTAGTGCAGTATTTACCATGAAGGGGTTTTTCTTGCCATCGTTTTATCATGGCTCGTTGCTGTTCTATTTTTAGTTTGGATTTCATTTGTTTTATAGCTTTTGTTGTTTCTTCATCATCATCTCCTTCTTCTTCTTTGTGTTTATTAGGTGGTATGATTTCTTGTTTGTATTTGTCAGCTTCCTTAAATACTGAGAACAGTTTTTTGTTTTGCTCGTGTTTTGCTGCTATCTGGATCGGTTTTCCTTCCTTCTGAAGTAGGTATTTTTGCAGTCCTATGGTGGTTATTTTATAGTAGTTTTCCAGCTGTATAAGGCCTCTACCACCTTCTATACGTTGTATATATAGTCTTTCTATGTCAGATTTTGGGTGATGCATCCTAGATCCTGTCAGTATTTTTCTTGTTTTCCTATCTATTTTGGACAGTTCATTTCGTGTCCAGTTAAGGATATTGTAGCTGTAACTTATAACTGGGACAGCTAAAGTGTTGATACCTATTATCTTGTTTTTAGCATTGAGCTCTGTGTTTAGTATTGATCTAACTCGTCTATAATATTCTTTTTTTATTTTCTCTTTCATTTGTGTGTGTTGTGTCTTATCTAGTTCATGTATTCCTAAGTATTTGTAAATTTGACTTTGGTCTAATTCTTTTATTTCATTGGTTTTATCTAGTGTGATGTTGTTACTCTTAACTAGTTTTCCTCTTTTCATGGTTACTTTGGCGCATTTTTCTAATCCAAATTTCATATCTATTTCTTTGGTAAATCCATGAACTGTCTTTAATAGTGTTTCCAGCTGTTTGTCATTTGCGGCGTATAGTTTTAGGTCATCCATATATAAAAGGTGGCTGATCGTTTTGCCGTAACATTTATATCCGCATCCAGTTCTATTTAGCATATCAGATAGAGGTGACAGTGCCAAGCAGAAAAGGAGTGGAGAGACCGTGTCTCCCTGGAATATTCCTCTTCTAATGGTGATGTCTTTGGTTTTCATGAGTCCCTCTTTTGTTTGGAGGTGTGTAGGACTGTTTGCCATTTATTCATAGAGTGCTCTATGAATTTTATGATTGTTGGTGGTGCTACTTTGTTAATGGCTAGTGTTTCGAGATCCATGTGTGGGGGATGCTATCAAACGCCTTTTTGTAGTCAATCCAGGCCATACTGAGGCCTTTCTTCTTTCTGGGGCTGTCTTCAGTTACGGCTTAATTAATCATCAGTTGATCTTTACAGCCATATGAGCCCTTGCGGAATCCTTTCTGCTCTTCTGGGAACAGTTTGTTTTCGTCCAGGTGCTTGTTCAGCCTTTGCGATATCACTGCAGTAATGCCTTGAACATAGTAGGGAGGCAGGTTATTGGTCTGTAGTTTTCTGGTTTTTGTTGTTTCATTTGATTTGGGAATTAAGATGGTTTTCCCCTTCGTGAGCCATTCAGGCATTGTCTCTGGCTCTGCTAGTATGCTGTTAAAGTTTTCAGCCAGCTTTTTGTGCATTCATGTTAGATATTTCAACCAGAAGTTGGGGATCTTGTCATGCCCAGGTGCCTTCCAGTTGCTTAGTTTTTGCAGTGCCTGGGTGACCTCTTCAGTTGTTATGGGGGTCCAAAGTTGTTCAGATGCCGAGTTTGTTATTTTGATACTCCTTTTTTTTGGCTGTTCGTTCGCCGACCATATTTCTTTCCAGAATTCTTCCAATTCTTCTGCCGTTGGTGCTGCAGTGACTTATTTTTTATTTTTGCCCAGTTCTTGGTAGAACTTTTTGGGGTCGGAGTTGAACTTTTTGTTCTGTTCAAAGAAGCGTTGGCGTTTCTCGTACCGGCGGATCCTTTGAGCTTTGGCAAGGATATCTTGCTTCAGCTTTTCTTTTATCTCCGGCAAATCTTTTTCTGTGATGTTATATTTGCGGAGCATTTTTGTTCTCTTTTTGTTGCTCAGTAGCGTTGCTTGTTTGCTGATTTCATTAAGAATCGACAGGTCTTTCTATTTTTTAAATTTTGTTTTGGATGTTATTTATCCACAGGGTTTGTTTGGGTGGTGGTACTCCTGTTTGGGCGGGTTTGGGTGAGTATCCAGCTTCTTTGTGGCTGCAGTGGCTGCTGCGTATATCAAGTCATTTAGTTCAGTGATATCACTTTTTTTTGTTTCAGTGGCTAGTTCAGTGACGGCTAGGTTATGTTGTTTATAATTGGTGTTGTTATTGCGTTTATTTTTATTCTTGGGAGGTATGGTCGGTGGTCCATTTTGAGCTCTGTGGTTTTTAGTTCTTTGATTATTTTATTTTTTATATTATCATAATCATTAGGCTCCCCTTCGTTGTTTACATCGTGTTTGTTGGGAATGTTGCGTTTGTCTTCGTGTTTTACAGTTTCAGTGTTTATATTATTGGACATTGTTGTGTGGCTTCTATCTACATTTTCCTGGTGTATTTTTTTTTTTAAATGTTCTATTTCTATTTCTGATATTTTTTTGGCTTTGAGAATGTATCTTCGTACGTTAGCTAATTTATTAGGGTTCATTGCTGTATCCAAGTCTATATCTCTATTATTTTCCTTCCATATTTTATATGTATGTTTGTTGTATTTTCATTTTATGGGTAGAGCATTGCTGTGAAGTATGCGTGTAAGATAGAAATGTATTCCTCACGTGTCCATTTACGTCTTTTGGGTTTTAATTGCGGGACATGAGGTACAACGTCCGGCCCATTATTTGACGGTCGTCATTTTCGTAGGGTACCGGTCCGTTTATTTCTGTTGTCACATTATTTCGCACGTGTAGTTTTTCGTACATTTTGTTGTAGGTTTAATGTACGTACCGCTCGATTGTTATTCTTGGGTGAATAGTATCGGTGGCATTTAATTTCTTCGTAGTTCCTTTGTACATGGTGTTTGAGGTCGGGGATGATCGTGTTGTTCCACGCATGTTTACATGTGTTGTGTTAGAGGTGGAGATAATATCGAGTCAAAATACATCATTTCGTTTCAAAAATAGTAATAAATTTCAATTCGTATTACTTACTCGGATATAGTCCAATTCTTTGTTAGTAAATGTTTGGCTCCATAGGGTGTCCTTGTTTTCGATGTTTGTGGATAGATTTCGGAGCTCTGTATTTTCCTTCTTACATCTTAAACGTCCCCGGTGTCTTCTCTTCAAACGTCTTCTCTTTATTATTATTATTATTATTATTATTATTATTATTATTATAATTATTATTATTATTATTATTATTATTATTATTATTATTATTAATTATTATTATTATTATTATTATTATTATTATTATTATTCAGTAGTTTTATATTTATAGCGTGCGTTCACTTCACTACCGAGCGCAGCTCTGGGTGCCTTGGGTATGTGCTGTGATTTGTTGTGATGCTCTGATGGTTATTGTATGGAAAGTGTTCTGCGTAGGATGTGTGCAGTGCCTAGTAGTGCGATTTTCTGTATGTTATATGTGTTTGTAAGTCCTGGTGTTTTTGTTATGTATTTGTCTGAATATTTTTTTATCATGCCTAATGCACCTACTATGATAGGAATTGTTTCTGTTTTCAGATTCCACATTCTGGTTACCTCTATTTCCAGAGTTTCTCCATTTCTTTTAGAGACAGGTTGTCATCTGCCGGTATTGATACATCAATTAGAAAGCATTTTTTTTCTTCATGATCTCTGACAACTATATCTGGCCTGTTAGCCTTAATTTCTATATCTGTGTGTATCGGCATATCCCAGAGTATGGTTGCTTTCTCGTTTTCTGTGACCTTTTCTGGTGTGTGCCTATACCATCTTTTTTCTGTTGTTATTCCATAATATTGGCATAGCTTCCAATGTATGTAGGTTCCAACTCTGTCATGTCTGTGAATATATTCCTTCTTAGCCAGGACTGGGCAGCTAGAGATAATATGATTATTGTTTCTTGTCCATCCCCACATATTCTGCAGTTACTTGTTTATATTCTTTCATTACATGTTCTTGGTAATTTCTGGTGGGAGGCTTTGGTCTTGTGCTGCAATTAAAAATCCCTCTGTCTCTGCTTTGAGTCCTGAGCTTCTCAACCATTGCTGGGATTTTTCTTTGTCTATTTCTTTTGCGTTTTAGTTTAGTGCAGTATTTACCATGAGGGGGCTTTTCTTGCCATCGTTTTATCATGGTCGTTGCTGTTTGTTCTATTTTTAGTTTGGATTTCATTTGTTTTATAGCTTTTGTTGGTTTTCTTCTTCTTCTTCTTCTTCTTCTCTTCTCTTCTTCTCTTCTTCTTCTCCTTCTTCTCTTCTTCTTCTTCTTCTTCTTCTTCTTCTTCTTCCTCTTCTTCTTCTTCTTCTTCTTCTTCTTCTTCTGTTCTTCTTCTTCTTCTTTCTTCTTGTCTCTTCTTCTTCTTCTTCTTTCTTCTTCTTCTTCTATATTTATTAGGTGGTATGATTTCTTGTTTGTATTTGTCAGCTTCCTTAAATACTGAGAACAGTTTTTGTTTTGCTCGTGTTTTGCCGCTATTTGTATCAGTTTTCCTTCCTTCTGAAGTAGATATTTTTGCAGTCCTATGGTGGTTATTTTATAGTAGTTTTCCAGTTGTATAAGGCCTCTACCACCTTCTATACGTTGTATATATAGTCTTTCTATGTCAGATTTTGGGTGATGCATCCTAGATCCTGTCATTATTTTTCTTGTTTTCCTATATTTTGGTCAGTTCATTTCGTGTCCAGTTAAGGATATTGTAGCTGTAACTTATAACTGGGACAGCTAAAGTGTTAATACCTATTATCTTGTTTTTAGCATTGAGCTCTGTTTTTAGTATTGTTCTAACTCGTCTATAATATTCTTTTTTTTATTTTCTCTTTCATGTGTGTGTGTTGTGTCTTATCTAGTTCATGGATTCCTAAGTATTTGGAAGTTTGGCTTTGGTCTAATTCTTTTATTTCTTGGTCTTTTATTTCTTGGTCTTTTATTTCTTGGTCTTTTATTTCTTGGCTTTGGTCTATTCTTTTATCATTATTATTATTATTGTTATTACTTTTCTTTCTTCTTTCAAATTTGCTTCCATTTCTTGCCGAGTGTCTTCCCGACTCCTAGGGCAAAGAAACTCATAGTATACATTGGTAGGCCATTAAACCAAACTCAGTAGTTCGTTAATTTTTTTTTTTTTAAAGTTAAATTAAATTACATGAGCAGCAACAGTTCTCACATCGACAATGCTCTTCTCAATACGTGTGATGTACCAGTTAAGACAATCTTTTGCACTTCTTGCAGGGATGGTAAGCCAGGGATCATTCTCATATAATTTTCGGTTCCCTTCTTGATCATTCCTAGTGCTCCTACGATCACTGGTATTGTAACCGCCTTGAGATGCCACATTTTCTCAATTTCAATGAGAAGGTCTTTATATTTTCTGAGCTTGTCAAACTCTTTCGCTGAGATATTATGATCACAGGGGATGCTCATGTCGATCAATAAGCAAACTTTATTGTTTTGGTCTTTCACAACAATATCTGGTTTATTGGCCTTGATGGTTCGGTCTGTATGTACTGGAAACTCCCACAGAATGGTTACATTTTCTCCTTCAGTTACAGCCTCAGGGTGGTGATTATACCACTTGTCGGCAGTTTTGATATTGTAATGCCGACTTATTAGCCAGTGGAGATATTGGCCAACTCTGTCATGTCTTAATTTATACTCCACTGGTGCTAAGACTTTACATCCAGAGTTAGGTGGTCCACTGTTTCAATCATGTCGTTGCAGAATCGGCATTTTGGGTCTGCTCCATTTTTCATCACATTGGCCTGGTAGTTCCGGTTAATAGGCTTTGATCTTGAGCAGCCAGGATGAAACCTTCGCTCTCTGCTTTTAGCCCTGAGCTCCGTAGCCACTGATGGGTTGCTTCTGGTCAACATCAGCTTGTTTGCTGCGGGTCACATATTTGCCGTGCAGAGCTTTCTCCTCCACCTATCAGCCAATTGCTCGTGCGCTTTCTTCATTGCCATCATTTCACCTTCTTTGCAACAATAGTTGCCGTACTTCCCTCGGGTTGTTCAGTTTGAGTATCCTGCACGAGATCAATAGCAAATTTTTTGCTTTCATTATGATAGAATGAAGCTTTCTTTCGTCTCTCGTGATTTTCCACGAGCTTTAGCATCCAGTCATTCGATATTTCGAGATATTTGGCCAGTCCAATTGTGGTTGTTTTGTAAGCTAGTTCAAACTGGATCAGGCCTCGACCTCCTTGGGCTCTGGGAAGGTAAGGTAAGGTATTATTATTATTATTATTATTATTATTATTATTATTATTATTATTATTATTATTATTATTATTATTCTATGTTTGACTTTTGCTTTATATTTGCACAAGCTGGCTCCAAGTCTCACCCAGAGACCTCAAGAGACAACAAGTTGGAATTTCATGCTGGTGTTATGCCTAGGGTGCCATATATTTGGTTTTGTACTTAGTGTTGTACTAGTGAATGCCTAAAAACCATACGAAATTTGTGTGTTTGTTTTAAAACTTGAGATTACAAAGAAAGTATTTTGCGTAGGATATGAGCAGTTCCCATGAGCACTATCTTTTGAATTTCTGCCATTTTGGGGTTTCCTGGTATCTGAGTTAGGTAGCAATTATTATTATTATTATTATTATTATTATTATTATATTATTATTATTATTATCATTATCATTATCATTATTATTATTATTATTATTATTATTATTATTATCATCATCATTATCATTAATAATTATTATTATTATTATTATTATTATTATTATTATTATTATTATCATTATTATTATTCAGGTCACTGCCTGGAATCGAACTCAGAATCTTGGGAATCTTAACCACTACTGCTCTCGGTCTGCTTAGGAGGTTGCTGTGTCCTAGCATATGTCCTGTTTCTTTTAGTTTTCGTACTTTCCAGTGGTGTCTTCTGTCTATTATTTTAACTTCCTCTCACAGGGGGAGATGGTCTCCATTTTTCCATATATGATCAGCTATACTGATAAATATATTGTAAAATATTTTTAAAACACATTATTTACATAACTTCAAATTAATAAACACTCGACGAGCAGATGTCTGATGCAATTTTTGATAGCTTTTGATATATTTCTTCAGAAAGTGGGTCTTTCTAAGTAGCCATCTCAAGTGACTAGCTATTGTTCTCTTCCACGGCGAATCTGGGATTTCCTTCTCCCGAAGAGACATAGTAAAGGAAAGTTATAAATTATATAGAGATGATATATACAGACCTAAGACATATGAACCACCATTCAAATAAGTACATGTGCTTCACTGTAAAATCGTATTAACATAAAGGTATTGTGACCTTAATCTAAAACATTTCAAATTAATA